>NW_024070191.1:35615677-35797846 GCF_014754425.2 Oryx dammah
GCGGCCGCGGAGCGGGAAGAGCTGGGCCGGGCGCCGGGGAAGGCCGGAGGGCGGGGCGGGGGCAGCAGGGAAGAGCCGGCCGCGCGGGTCACGTGGGGCCGGTACAAAAGGCCAAAGTGGGAGGCGGCGCCGCGCGCCGGGAGCCCCGGCGGCCGGGGGCGCCCGTGCGCGGGCCGGGCTGGGCCCGGCGGCTCCCCACCCCGGGGCCGGAGCAGCCGCGGCGAGCCCCATGGCACCGCCGGGGGAGTGGAGGGCCGCGCCCGGGCGGGGAGTCTTCGGGGCGGCGCGGAAATCCGGTAGGATCCGAAGTCTTGATGGCGCCCCGTGTTTACAGCTACCGAGCCCGGCTCCTCGCCGCCTCTTCGGGCTGCCCTCCGGAGCCGGGGCCGGGAGGGGGCGGAGGGCGAGGAAGCCGCCCCTCTTCATCACTGCGGTGCCCCCCCATCGTCACTTTGGTGTCACCCCCGGCTTCATCACTGCGGTGTCTCCACCCCCTTCATCACTGCGGTGCCCCCCCATGTTCATCACTGCGGTGCCCCTCCCCCGCATGTTCATCACTTTGGTGCCCCCCATCCATGTTCATCACGTCGGTGTCCCCCCTCCTCCATGTTCATCACGTCGGTGTCCCCCCTCCTCCATGTTCATCACGTCGGTATCCCCTCGCAGGAAGAGGAGAGGACGCGAGGCGGGCGGGCTGGGGCGGAAAGTTGGACGGTGCGCGGAGCCCCGCCGCCTTGACCTCACTGTCCCCGCCCCGGGGGACCTGTTGGACCGCGCAGAGCCATCTCGCTTTGCAGGGACCGGTGTGCGCTCGGCGGCGAGCCCCGCGCGAGTCCGCTGCGCGTCTGAGCCTGGAGCCTCCGTCGGGCTGCCGCCACGACTCCCCAGTCCGGTGCGCCTGGCCCTGCTCGGGCCCGCTCTACCGAATCTACGGCCAAGCTGAGAACGGGGCCCTTTTCACGGCCCGTCTGTCCTCCTCTGGCTGCACGGATGTTTTCTTTGTCTGGTGTCCCATCGGTGGCAAGGACTACTGAGTCAGACCTTTTTGTTAATCTGCAGTGCAGGGAAGGGCAGTGCACGACAGATGACAGGCGAAATAACTCATACTTTTGTGTGGACACATTTTCCCGCCCCCGGACCATTTCACCAGCCAGACTGTTCTCCCCAAACATCTGGATTTATCCCAGCTTCACCATTTGAAGTCCACGCTCTGGCTCACTCCCCTAACGTTGCCTTCGTGAACTTTTGCAGTTTGATCGCTTGCCCTATCCGTGTGGCACTTGTTGCATGGCCTTTTAGCTACCTTTTATGAGCGTATTCCCAGGTATATTCTGGAATGCCTCTTTGCATCTCTAGTGGCGTAGTGTTGTACCTGCAGTTTAGAGTCCAAAAACGTGTTGCTAGTGAATGAACGGTAAGGTGGAACTGTGCTTTTGAACTGTGGTGTTGGAGAAGATTCTTGAGAGTCCCTTGGACTGCAAGGAGATCCAACCAGTCCATCCTAAAGGAGATCAGTCCTGGGTGATCATTGGAAGGACTGATGCTGAAGCCGAAACTCCAATACTTTGGCCACCTGATGCAAAGAGCTGACTTGTTTGAAAAGACCCTGATGCTGGGAAAGATTGAGGGCAGGAGGAGAAGGGGATGACAGAGGATGAGATGGTTGGATGGCATCACGGACATGGGTTTGGTTAGACTCCAGCAGTTGGTGATGGACAGGGAGGCCTAGCATGCTGCGGTGGGGTCGCAAAGAGTCTGACACGACTAAACTGAACTGACTGAGCTGAACTGAAGAGGTGGAATGTCCACCTCCACCCCCATCAAACCCTCTCTTGTTTAAGTCTCAACCTATACTTTCTTGTCTCTGTAGCTTTTCTCCATCCTATTCTGTAGCCTTATTCCTCTATACATCATAGATGGTCTAGGCCATTCAATAATAACATAAAAACTTACATTTTCAACTACCAGTGACAACTGATCCTACCAGTGACAACTGATAACAGTAATTGTAATGTAGGATTTACAGAATCACCCTTTTCTTCACTTACCACTAAGCCCCATCCCCCAATTAGAGAAATGTGGGGATAGAAAATAATATATTAGGGTGATTTCCATTCTAGATGAGTTAGATAGATGCACTCTCAGGAAAAATGAGAGACGTTTGTAACGAAAATACACCTGTGGGCACGGAGTGGGAGAGACTCTCTTAGAAGACCAAAGCAATGTTCTTATTTCCCAAAGAAGACAGGTAAAGTCATACTAATAGAAAATGAGTTCACAGGAGGTGAGTGCGTGGCCTTCAGGAGAAAATAACCAAGATGGCTTTTGTTTGCTTTTGGATAATTTGGAAGAAAACTAGCCACAGCCCTTGTTGTGGAAAGACCAAACTGGAGTTTAAGCACACAGCGGCAAGAATTTAAAACAATTTGCAACAACAAAGCACAGTTTAGCTTTTCAAACAGCTTCCAGAGAGAGTCTTTGCTTTACATTTGCATAACTTAATGGCACATTCAGGCAATCTTCTCAAAAGACTGATTCAGGTCTTCCATCTTTTGCATGCTAAAAAGAAATCCACAGTATCCAAAGGATAGTTTCTGTTTCAAGCTTACTCAGAATTCAGCCCTGTTGGGCTGACAGCTCAAAGTTTGTCCCCCTTCCACATTTCACTCTGGATATCCCTGCCTTTTCAGCTGTATCTGTTAACTACATTTTATGCAGAGTTCAGCTAAGCCTCAAATTGAATGGTTGCCCTATCCTTGTTTCAGCTGGAGTTTTAGTCCATTTACATTTAATATAATTACTGTGAAATGAGCACAACTGTATGGTAATTTGAACATTCTTTGGCATTGCTCTTTGGAATTGGAAAGAAAACTGACCGTTTCCACTCCTGCGGCCACTGCTGCGTTCTCCAAATGTTCTAATATATTGAGTGCAGAACTTTAACAGCATCACCTTTCAGGAGTTTAAATAGCCCAGCTGGAATTCCATCACCTCCACTAACTTTGTTCATAATCATGCTTCCTAAGGCCCACTTGACTTTACACTCCAGGATGGCTGGCTCTAGGTGAGTGATCACAATCAATGTGGTCATCTGGGTCATTAGGACCTTTTCTTGTATAGTTTTTCTGTGTAATCTTGCCACCTTTTCTTAATTTCTTCTGCTACTGTTAGGTCCTTGACGTTTCTGTCAGGTCCTTGACGTTTCTGTCCTTTATTGTGCCCATCTTTGCATGAAATATTCCCTTGATATCTCCAATTATCTTGAAGAGATCACTAGTCTTTCCCATTGTATTGTTTTCCTCTATTTCTTTTCATTGTTCATTTAAGAAGTACTCCTTATCTCTCCTTGCTATTTTCTGGAACTCTGCACTTAGATGGGTATATCTTTCCCTTTCTCCCTTCATGGATAACAGCCTTGTTGTGGTGGAGACGTTTGCATAACTCAATAAAGCTATGAGCCACGCTGAGCAGACCCATCCAAGATGGCCAGGTCACAGTGAAGAGTTCTGACAAAACAGTCCAGCAGAGAAGGAAATGGCAACCCACTCCCATATTCTTGCATTGAGAACCCCATGAATACTATGAAAAAGCAAAAAGATTGACTTATTAGACTATAATATAAAGGATTATTTTTGCCACTTCCCTCTGAATGCTAAAATCAGAGAATAATATTGTTCCTCCACTTAGTCCTTCCCCTTCTGTGTTTACCGTTATCATGGATTTTAATTGTGCACATATTTTAAACCATAGTTGAGATTGGGTTTTGGCCAGACTTATCTCCTTCTATTTTGCTGCAGCTCCT
Source organism: Oryx dammah (assembly GCF_014754425.2). Lineage (NCBI taxonomy): Eukaryota > Metazoa > Chordata > Mammalia > Artiodactyla > Bovidae > Oryx > Oryx dammah. The sequence goes on from NW_024070191.1 coordinate 35,619,480, forward strand.
ACAGCACAGCTTTCAGGGCTCCAGCTGAAAGTCTGTGTTCCCTGGAGCCGACAGTGGTCACTGTGGACCCTGAAATCTAATGCTGGTTTCCTCAAAACCCTGAGATGGCAAAAACCTCCACTCTGCTTTCCCAGGGCTTAACCTTCTGGTTCAGTAGGTAAAGAATCCACCTGCAATGCAGGAGACCTGGGTTCGATCCCTGGGTCCAGAAAATCCCCTGAAGAAGGAAATGGCAACCCACTGCAGTATTCTTGCCTGGGAAATCCTGGCAGGCTCCGGTCCATGGGGGTCACAAAGGGTCAGACACAACTGAGCAACCGACACAACTGAGCAACCAACACACCTTCTGTCTTAGGCATCTTCAGAAACTCGAGGGAGGACTTTTCTGCTGGCCCAGCAGTTGACTTCACGCTTCTCATGTAGGGGGCCCATGTTCGATCCCTGGTCAGGGAAGTTCCACATGCCGCAAGGTACAGCCGAGAAAATAAAAATAAAGATCCATATATTTTAAAAAAGAGAGAGAGAGGAACTTGAGGAAACCAGCAGAGACTTAGGCTCAGTTATTCACTCGTCCCTTTTCACTGGAAATCTGGCCCCTCTTTGATTTTGTCTCTCCGACCTTACTTAACTGCCATAGTTCCTGCTGGTCTCTTTGCCTCTCGGGGCCTCTTGTGGGTCTGTTCCCAACTCAGACTCTGGCCATATGCCTCGAATTTCCCTGAGGAACAAAGGTGCTGGAGAATGTCACCCCACCTGTGTGTAAAGTTTCCCCTTAGTTGAGACTGGATCCTCTTAAGTCTGGTCCCTTAAGTTGCTTGCTGATGCCTTCAAGTAGGTGTTTTATCCTATACCTGCTCGTCTCGTGGTTTTCAGCTGGATCTTTGGCCTGCTGTAAGTACCCCCACCATACTCAGAACCAGGAAGTGTTAAAAATGAAAAGGTCTGTCCTTCCTTCTCATTCGAAGAATGTCTGAACAGGGCTTTGCCTGATGTATCAAGGTAAGTTTCCAATACTTCCTGTGTATCAGAATCACCTGAGTACTTTTTAATAAGATTCAAGGATTCCATTCCAGACTTACTGAATCGGAGTTTCTGAGAGTGAGACGAATTTGGCTCTGTGTTTTAAAAAACTCTGCAAGTAAGAACTTCTGCTCTGACCATGATCAAGTATTGGGGTTTATCCTCCCCCCCTTACACAACTGCAAAGCCTGAAAGACTATATGAAACAATGGTTTTTAAGACATTAAACAGTAGACAGGGTAGCGCAGTGGTGACTGAAATGAGAAGTGAAGAAGTGGAACCAGCAAACTGCCCTGGCCTACTGCATTCAGACATGCTTAGACCTCAGCCCAGAGCCCAGCAATATTATTGCTCAGCTGAGGATACAAATATCGCTGCTGAGAGAGAACAAGTTATCTAGCTAACATTTGCAGGACAGGGAACCAGAAAGGGCAAAGATGCGTCTATCTAGAACCCCAGGTGTCTGCAGCCTGCAAATGAATATTCATCTGCACATGATTGAGAGCAAACTAATTGGGGAAAGAACCACCAAAAAAGAGCGAGTGAAACTATTCCCAGAACTCTCATATGAGTGGAAACAGTGTCTGTTTCCAGAAGCTAGAATGGAAGGCTTTCAACACTGTCAGCTTTGGGTATCATCTTAGTATTGAGGCTGTTGCTGCTGCGGCTGCTAAGTCATTTCAGTCGTGTCCAACTCTGTGCGACCCCAGAGACGGCAGCCCACCAGGCTCCCCCATCCCTGGGATTCTGCAGGCAAGAATACTGGAGTGGGTTGCCATTTCCTTCTCCAGTGCATGAAAGTGAAAGTGAAGTCCGTCAGTCGTGTCTGACTACTTACCCTTTATTGGGGGTTAGGAGAGATTTGATGCAATAATGGCTGAAATACTCCCAAATTGAATGAAAACTATAAATCCACAAATTCAAGGAGTTTAATGAACACCAAGCACAATAAAATCATAATCACACCAAGGCACATTATGCTAAATTTACTGAAAAATCAGTGGTAAAGAGAAAAATCTTAACATTTACCAGAGGAATAAAAGCCACATTCTATATAAAGTGAAAGTTGCTCAGTCGTGTCCGACTCTTTGCCACCCCCATGGACTGTATACAGTCCATGGAATTCTCCAGGCCAGAATACTGGGGTGGGTAGCCTTTCCCTTCTCCAGAGTTCCCAACCCAGTGATTGAACCCAGGTCTCCCGCACTGCAGGCGGATTCTTTCCCAGCTGAGCCACAAGGGAAGCCCACATTATGTATAAAGCTGCACAGAATTACATTAGACTTATTATTAGAAACTATATAACTGAGAAATAGAAAAAAAACTTTAGAATATTGAAAGATTAAAAATCGACCTGAAATTCCTCATTCAGATTAAAAAAAAAGTTTTAGGAATGAGGGCAAAATAGCGAGTTTCTCAGACACAAAAAGAAAAGGCTAAGACAGTTTATCACTACTGACCTGAACTGCCAGAAATGTGGAAAACATTTCTTCAGAAAGAAGAGGAAAGAGTATATCCTTTATTAGGTGGAAATGTCGGTTTATAGAAAGATAGTAGTAGTACTAGAAATGAGAAATGTATGGATAAGACTAATTTTTTAAAAAAACATGATTGATTTTAAGGCAAATTAAAGACAATACGCGTGGAGTTTAAAACGTAAATAGAATAAAGTGGATGTTGGGGTTGTCCAGAGAGATGGAAGTAGCTGTCACAAGGTTTTACACTGCACATAGAGTAGTGCATAATATTTGCAGGTACTGGGGTAAGCTGAAGATGCATATTATAAATTCTAGAGCAGCCACTACAAGGAATAATAATAAATCTGAGGTATAGTTACTAGGCCAATACTAGAAATAAAATGGACTCACAAAATTATTCAGTCCAGAAGATAGGGAAAGAAAAAAAAAGGAGCAAAGAACAGACGAGACAAATAGAAAACTTTCGCAAAATGGTAGATTTAAATTCAACCATATTGGCAATTATATTAAATATATATGGTATAAACATCCAAGTAAAAGGTACAGATAATCAAATGGATAAAAGTATGAGCCAAAATATGTAGTGTCTATAAGGAGGAAATTTTAAATACAAAGACAAATAAATTAGTAATAAAGAATAAGAAAAGATAGACCAGGCAAACATTAATCAAAAGAATACTGGAGGGACTTCCCTGGTGGTGCAGTGGTTAAGACTTTGTTTCCAAAGCAGGGTGTACAGGTTCAATCCCTGGTTGGGAAGTTAAGATCCCACATGCCTTGTGGTCAAAAGTCCAAAACTTAAGACAGAAGCAATACTTTAACAAATTTGTTAAGATTTGAAAAAGAACACTGGGATGGATGTATTAATATTAAAAACGTGATTTTAGAATGAGGTTTATTACCAGGAATAAAAATAGATATTTTAGAATGATAAAAGGGTCAATTCATCAAGAGGATTTAACAATCAGAAAGGTACATGAAACTAATTGCAGACCTTCAAAATACTGAAGCAAAAACGGAGAAAACGAAGAGACAAATCCTCAATTAGAGTTAAAATTTCAACAGTCCCATATCAATAATTTAAAACGTCAGTAGAAAGAAAATGAATAATGATATAGAATACGTGAGAAATAATGTCAACTGACTGAAATGTATAAAACACTGTACCCAACAACAGGAGAATCCACATTCTCACTAGTGTACGCAAAATATTCTGGGTCATAATAGACTATATTCTGGGTCATAAAACTAATTTTACTATATTTAAGATGATTGAAATTGTACACAGTGTGATCTCTGATAAAATGAAATTAAACTGGATATTAATTACAGAAGTATATCTGGAAAATCAGCAAATGTTTGCCAATCAAGCAACACATGGGTCAACCAGGAAATTAAAAGAGAAATTAGAAAGTGTTTTATTGAATAAAAATGAAAAGAAACATATCAAAATGTGCAGCTAAATCAGTGCTTGGACATTCAGAGCACTTAACAGTTATATTAGAAGCATGGACACATCTCAAATCAATTAATCAAGCTTCTACATTTAGAAATTAGAGAAAGAAAAGCAAATAAAAACCCCATAGAAGATGGAAGGGAGGAAGTAATAACGAGTTGCAATCAATGAAATGAAAAGCAGGAAGGCAAAAGAAAAAAATCAATGAACCTAAAAGATGGTTTGCTGTAAAGATGAATGAAATCAATTAAACTCTAAGGAGACTGGCCAGGAAGCAAAAAGATAAGAAATGAATTAACAATATGAAGAGTGAAAGATCCAGGAATTTCCTGGTTGTCCAGTAGCTAGGACTCTGTGCTTCTACTGCGGGAGGCACAAGTTCAATCCCTGGTGGAGGAACTAAGATCCCACATGCTGTGCCGCACAGCCAAAATAGATGAAAGAATGAAAGGTCCTCCACACGTTAAAAGAACACGGAATAGTATGAACAGCCTTACACCAAAACATCGAACAACTTAAACGGAAAAATTCCTTGAATGACATAATCTACTAAAGGATATACAAGAAGAAATAATTCAAATAATCCTACATCTATCAAAGGATCGGAGCTTATAGTTTTCAAACCTTCCACAAAGATACTTCAGGCATTGTTCTCACTGGTAAATGCTACCAAACACTTAATAAATTGATAAAACCAGTTCTACATAAATTCTTCCAGAAAATTGTAGGAGAATATTTCCCAGCTTATTTTCTGAGGTCAGTATTACTCTGATTCCAATACTAGACAAAAGTATTACTAAAAAAAGAGAGTGTCCTTCATGAATGTGGGTGCACAGATGCAAATTTCTTTCAAAAGTTTTAGCAAATGGGACCTGACTATACATAAAACAGTGCTAAGTTGCTTCAGTTGTGTCCGACTCTTTGCAACTCCATGGGCTGTAGCCTGCCAGACTTCTCTGTCCATGGGATTTCCCAGGCAAGAAAACTGGAGTGGGTAGCCTTTTCCTTCTCCAGGGGATCTTTCTGACCCAGGAATTGAACTCCCTTGAAATGTGCATTTAAAAATGGTTAAGACTGGGGATTCTTCACTGGTCCAGAGGTTAGGACCCTGCACTTTCATTGCTCAGGGCCTGGGTTTGATCCCTGGTTGAGGAATTAAGACCCCATAAGCCATGTGACCCAGAGAGCATGACTCCCCAAAAAAGATGATTAAGATTATGTTATGTGGATATTACTACTTTTAAAGATAAATTTTATTTTTTTATTTATTTTTAATTGGAGGTTAATTACAATACTGTAGTGGGTTTTGTCTTACATTGACATGAATCAGCCATGGGTATACATGTGTTCCCCATCCTGAACCCCCCTCCCACCACCCTCCCCATCCCATCCCTCAGATCATCCGAGTGCACCAGCCCCAAGCACCCTGTATCATGCATCGAACCTGGACTGTTGATCTGTTTCACATATGATAATATACATGTTTCAATGCCATTCTCTCAAATCATCCCACCCTCACCTTCTCCCACAGAGTCCAAAAGACTGTTCTATACATATGTGTCTCTTTTGCTGTCTCGCATGTAGAGTCATCGTTATTATCTTTCTAAATTCCGTATATATGTGATAGTATAGTGTATTGGTGTAAAAGATAAATTTTGTTTCTACATACCAGCAATACTTAGAGATGAAAATATATATAGTTATATCAAAATATTTAGGAGTAAATCTGACAAATAATGTGCAAGATATGTTTATTGAATACAAACTACTGCCAAGAATATTAAAGAAAGCCTAAGAAAATAGAAAGATACATCTTCTGGATTTGGAAAACTCAATATTGTTAAGCTGTCAGTTATCCCCAGATTGATTTATAGATTCAGTGCACTTGAACTCATAATCTGAGCAGGATTCATTTCTACAAACTGACAAGCAGATCCTAAAATTCTCTTGGAACTACAAAAGGTGTAGAAGTGCCATACAACTTTGAAAATGAACAGAGTTGGAGGTGTTTTACGGTCTGACTTTATGACTTTCCAGGTTTTCTCCCACAACACCCATCAGTACTGACAGCTACCATCCTATCACATCGGTCTGTTGTGAGAGTTTAAAGTTGCTATAGTCATAGCACTAAAATAGTCTGCATTATATAATAAGCCCGCTTGTTAGTATTGTTATTATTGTGGTATTTTAATGTGCATTTTCCCTGAGCACTAGTGAGACCAACCTTTTTTAAAAAAAAAATACTCAAATATTGGCCATTTGAGTTTTCTGTGAAGTATTTTGTTCTAATCTTTTGCCTATTTTTCTATTGCATTACTTGCATCTCTCTTAATTCTTCGTATTTTCCAGGTCCTGCTACATGTCAGTTATATATGTTATATATTGTTTCCCCTAGTTTTTAATCTTGCCATTTCACTTTTCTTAGTGATGTCTCTAGATGAACAGAAGTTCCTATTATAAAATTTTTATGTATATGTGTGTAAAATGGCAACCCACTCCAGTGTTCTTGCCTGGAGAATCCCAGGGACGGGGGAGCCTGGTGGGCTGCCATCTATGGGGTCGCACAGAGTTGGACACGACTGAAGTGACTTAGCAGTTAGCAGTATACATACTTATATAAATTACATAAATCTTTTCTTTTTATCATTTGTGTGGTGATAGTTTTCTCCCTTGTCTTTCTTCTAATCTTGCAAAAGAAATACTTTCAAATTGAGAATATTTGCCATAGTTTTTGAAGATACTCTTAATAAGAATGAGGAACTTCCCTTCGATTTCCACATTGCTAAGAGTCTTTATTACCAAATGCTGGATTTTGTCAAATGCCTGTTCTGCAACTAATGACATTGTCATTAATTTTTTTCCTTTAACCTGTGAAGGCAGTGAATGGCAGCGGCTGTTTTTCTAATGTTAAATCCACTTTGCATCCTAGAACAGATTCAACTTGGTCATGATATATTATCTTTTTATAAATAGCAGGATTTACTTGCATAAGTAAATTGTTTAGGATTTGTGTGATTATATCCACAAGTGAATCCAGTCTATCATTTTCCTGCCTTGAATTCTTCTTTCATATTTTGGTATCGAAGTTGTGCTTGTCTCATGAAACGAGAAAGGATAGTTGCTGCTTTTTCTAGTCTCCAGATAGCTTTGTAAGGTAAAATTATTTGTTCTTTAAACATTTGGAAAAATTCGCCAGTAAAACCATCCAGAACTAGTTTTTCTCTGTGGAAAAATGTTTGCATACTAAGTTATATATAATATATATGTATGTCCCACATGCCATGGCTAAAAGCTGACGCAGCCAAATAAATATATACAAAAAAAAAGAAGTAATATCATTTGGGAGTATTATGACAGTAAGTGTTCTATAAGTCCCCAGATGATGGTGTTGCTTCTGCTACTGCTGCCAAGTCGCTTCAGTCGTGTCCCACTCTGTGCGACCCCATAGACGGCAGCCCACCAGGCTCCCCTGTTCCTGGGATTCTCCAGGCAAGGACACTGGAGTGGGTTGCCATTTCCTTATCCAATGCGTGAAAGTGAAAAGTGAAAGGGAAGTCACTCAGTCGTGTCCAACTCTTAGTGACCCCATGGACTGCAGCCCACCAGGCTCCTCCATCCATGGGATTTTCCAGGCAAGAGTACTGGAGTGGGGTGCCATTGCCTTCTCCGAGATGATGGTGTTAGAAGGACAACAAAGAAAATGAATCCAAGACTTCCCTGATGGTCCACTGGTTAAGAATCACCTGCCAGTGCAGGGGACACAGGTTCGATCCCTGGTCTGGAAAGATCCTACGTGCCACTGGGCAACTAAGCCCAGGTGCTGCAGCTGCTGAAGCCCATAGGCTGTGAGAAGTGCGTGCACTGCAGCTGGAGAGTAGCCCCTGCTTGCCACAACAGAGAAAACCTGCGCCAGAAGCAAAGACCCAGCACAGTCAAAGATAGATAACTAACAATTTTTTTAAATGCAAATTCAGAATAAGCATCCATCTTGTTGGGGTGGATTCCTGCCCCCCTTTGTAACTGAGGATGTCCCAGGGTATGTAATCAACCTACTACCAAGTGGCAACTGATATCCCTGGGAGGTGGTACCGTACTGGGAGGCTAAGGATTGTTGCCACTGGCATGCCAGGCAATCAGCAGTGGCAGTTAGCCCATGATACACAAGGCTGGCTCTGATGAGGGCAAGTCCTTTTTGATGAGGTTTTGCACAGCGTCTGTCTTGACACCATTACCGCTTTATTCCCGAGCAAGCACTGAAATGGTCAGAAAAGGAAGTTGACCAGCATTCGCAAAGTGAGTTGTCTTGCTAAACTGATTTTTCTGAGCTTTCTTCGCAGCGGAGGACCCTTGGTAAGCATTTAGCTGGGCACCAACTAGTTGCATCCTTTTGGCCCAGAGCTCCTTGCCAGCAAGCTCTCCACCATGGTCATTCCAAGCCACTGGTCATGCAGCCAAGACACTAGCCTTTGCCCAGGAATCCATGCAGGGTCTTAGTTCAGGCTAACTTCTTCTGCTGGATAGAGCAGATGCGGAGATGTGTTCAACCCCTGGGAGGATGTTTCTGCCTCCTTGTTCTTCAAGACAACTCTGAGAGGGGCTCCATCACAAGCACCATCTCTCAATCAGGCTCTCTCCCTCTGTCTCTCCTTCTCCCACACACGCACACACACACACACACACCTCTAAACACACTCAGGTTAATAAATAGAATATATACGGTACTTTTGATGTTTTCCTCCTCCCCAAACTCCACGTGACCACTGTTGTTACTTAGGAACTCATTGGACAGATCCTGTTACCTTCTCACTTAGTCTAATTCTCTATCTCTTTGTCTTTTTTCTCCATTTTGGGGGGAAATTTCCAAAACTAATTTTCCGATACTTTTTTGAGTTCATTTCCACTAACGTGTATTCAATTTCTAAGAGCTGTTTTTTATTTTCTTAATGTTCCTTTTCATAGCATCCCTTTTCTTGTTTCATGAATGTAGCACTAACTATCTCTCTGAGGATATGAATAAGTCCCCTCCCCCTGGTTTTTTTCTCCTTGCATGCTGTCTGATTCTCTAACTTGTGTGCTTTTTTGTTTGTTTTTTGATTTTGTATCTTGCCTCTTTTATTCAGGATTAAATTCTGGTTACTCATACCCAGCCAGAATACTCCAAAAGTGATATATCCTTCTCAGGGTATCATCTTTAGAGGTATGTGAATTCCACTTGCCCCTCATTTATGAAGTTCATTTTTAAAAAACAACTTTGTTGAGATATAATTAACATACTGATTAATTTACCTATTTAAAGTGTACAATTCAACAACCACAGAAATAATTACAAAATATACAGTTCAACAGTTTTAATTATCATGTTGTCCAAATTATCAATTTTTTTCTTTTATTGCTTACACCTTTGACATTATATCTAAGAAACCATTATCCTTCATTCAAGGTCATGAAGATTTATTCCTATGGTTCATTGTAAGAGTTTTTATCACTTTGGCTTTTACATTTAGGTGTTTGATCCATCTGGGTTATTTTTTGTGTACATTGTGAGCTAGGGGTTCAGCTATATTCTTTTGCATGCACATATCCAGTTTTCCTAGTACATTTGGTTGAAAAGACAATTAAATTGTTATAGTGCTCATTCAAATTCAATTGACCATAAATGTAAGGATTTCTTCTTTCTGGACTGTCAGTCCTACTCAATGGATCCATATGTCTGCCTGTAAACCATTATTATACCATCTTGATTATGGAAGTTTTGTAATAAGTTTTGAAATTGGAAATTACGAGTCCTCCAACTTTGTTCTTCTTTTTGAAGATTATTTTAATTCTTAGAGGTCTTTTGACTTCTATGTGTATTTTAGGATCAGTTTGTCAATTTCCATAAAGAATCCAGGTGGAATTTTGACCAGATTACGTTGAATCTGCAAAGCAATGTGGAGAATATTGCCATCGTAACAATATTAAGCCTTTCTATCTGTGAACATGGAAGATCTTTCCATTTATGAGATTTCATTAAATATCTTTCAACAATGTTTCATGGTTTTCAATATATATCTTCTTTTGTTAAACTTCTGTGTATTTTGTTCTTTTTGATGGTATTATTGAATGGAATTGTTAATTACATTTTTTGCAATGCTCATTGCTATTTATAAAAATATAATTTATGTTTATATATTGATCTGGTATCCTGCAAACTTGCTGACCCCATGTATTACCTCTCATAGTTTTTAATTCCTTAGTATTTTCTATATACAAGGTCATGTCATCTGCTTTACTTCTTTTCCAGCCTGGGTGCCTTTTATTTCTTTGATGTCTGATTGCCCTAGCTAGAAACTCCAATACAATGTGAAATAGATGTTGAGAGAACAGACATCCTTGTCTTGCTGCTGATGTTAGTGGGGAAGGCATTCAGGTTTTAAACATTAAGTATAATAGCTGTGAGTTTTTATGGATGTACTTTACCAGGTTGAGGAAGTTCCTTTCTACTCTTATTTTGTTGAGCATTTTTATCATGAAAGGGTATTAGATTTTGTCAGAGTCTTTATCTGCATCTGTTGGGATGATCAAATGGTTTTTGCCCTAACTTTACTACTTTGGTATATTATGTTACTTGATTTCCATATTTTACACCAACCTGGAATTCCTAGAGTAAGTCCTGCTTGGTCATGGTATATAATCCTTTTTACATGTTGCTGGATTCAGTTTGGTGGTATTTTGCTGAGGATTTTTGCTTCTATATTCATAAGGGCTTTTTGTCTAGTTTGTCTGGCCTACCCCCTCTTCTTATGATATCTTTGTCTGATTTTGGAATCAGGGTAGCACTGGTCCACACTGAATGATATGGGAAGTGTTACATTCTATTCTACATTATGGAATCCATTTGTAAAGGATTCATATAATTCTTTAAATGTTTGGTAGTGGTGGTTTGGTCTCTTAAGTCGTGTCCAAATCTTGCGACCTCAGGGACTGTACGCATAGCCCACCAGGCTCCTCTGTCCATGGGATTTTCCAGGCAAGAATACTGGAATGGGTTGCCATTCCCTTCTCCAGGGGATCTTCCCGACCCAGGGATCGAACCCTGGTCTCCTGCATTGCAGGCAGATTCTTTACAGTCTGAGCTATGAGAGAATCCCAAATATTTGGTAGCTTTCACCAACATAGTCATCTGGGCCTGAGATTTTCTTTGTGGGAAGTTTTAAAACTACTAATTCAATCTCTAAATTTGTCATTCAGATTTTTTTTTCTTTTTATTTTGCCAGTTTGAGTACTTTTTGTGTTTCTAGAATTTTGTCCATTTTATCTAGTTATCTAACTTAGATGCCATATGGCTGTTCATAGAATTCCCTTCTAATCCTTTCTCCCCGCCCCACCCCCATAAAGTTGGAGTGATGTCCTTTTTTCATTCCTGATTTTAGTAATTTGAGTGTTCTCTGTTTTTCATTTTATACTCTGGCTAAAGATTTATCAATTCCATTGATCTTTCATTCTTTTTCCGTATATCTGTTTATCATATTTATTTACTTAATTATTTTCATTTTGGTGGCACTGGTTCTTTGCGGTGCCTGGGCTTACTTGCCTCTAAGTGTGCGGGATCTTAGTTCCCGGCCAGGGACCGAACCTTCATCCTCTGTATTGGAAGGCAGAGTTTTAACCACTGGACCACAGAGGAAGTCGCCCTGTTGATCTTTCTATTTAAGTTAATCAGTGTACTTTTGGCTGCCCTCAGGCCTTGCTGCGTGAGGGCTTTCTCTAGTTGCGGCAAGCAGGGAATCGGCGTCTTTGTTACAGCGCTTGGGCTTCTCACTGCACTGGCTTCTCTTGCTGCAAGGCGTGGGCTCCAGCAGTTGTGTTGCAGGGCCTTCAGTTGCTCCGCAGTGCGTGGAATCCTCCCAGGCCAGAGATCAAACCATGTCCCCTGCATTGGCAAGGGGACTCCTGTCCACTAGACCACCAGGGAAGTCCCCACTGTTGATCTTATAAGGAACCAAACTTTGGCTCCGTTGATTTCCTCTCGTTTTTTCTATCCTCTATTTCATTTATTTCCACTCTGACCTTTGTTATTTCCCTGCTTCTGCTTGTTTTGGGTTTCTTTTTCTCTCTCCTCTTTCTAATTTCTTACGTTGTAAGGCTCAGTTGCTGATTTGAGATCTTTTTTTAAAAAAAATACAGATGTTTCATTTGTGACGTTCATTTTGACCCCCCTGAGCAAGTTATTGTCTGGTCTCACTGCTGTAGAGTTACTGATCTTCTCCTTGTAACTAACAGTCTCTGGGGAGACACTCCGTAAGGTTTTATGGTGAAGTAAACAGTTGTCCATATTTTTAAGGTACCAGCTATCAGTTAAAAGTTTCCATCTGCCTTGATGTCTAGTATTGTAAATCATATGGAACCTCATCTTGGGAGTAAATTTTTTTTTCTAGCATCAATCATTTGAGTAGACCTTCTTAATTAGGTTCAATGGCTCAAGTGGTGAAGAATCTGCCTGCAATGCAAGAGACACAGGGAGCTGCTCTGGAGGAGGAAATGGCAACCCTCTCCAGGATTCTTGCCTAGAAAATTCCATGGACAGAGGAGCCTGGCATTGCAGAGTGAACACACATGTACACATTCGGCTCTGAGATAGAATATAGCCTGAGCATTCTTTTTTTTTTTAATATTTATTTATTTACTTGGCTATGCTGGGTTTTAGTTGTGGCAAGCAGGATCTTTAGTTGTGGCACGTGGGATCTAATAGTTCCCTGAGCGGGAATGAAACCAAGGGCCCCTGCATTGGGAGTGTGACGTCTTAGCCACTGGACCACCAGGGAAAAGCATCTGTGCTTTTTGGTGAGCATTTGTGAGTAACTTGAAAAAAGTTGCCCTTCCCACTATTCCTCGCTAAATGCCAAGGGGAGAAGAAATTTTGCACAGAGGCCAAGACTCCCCTTCCAGGGTATTATGGAGTCAAGACCCTCATGCGCACACTTCTCCCCTCTGGAGGTACCATGTCAGCTCTCTTGAGTCAGGCCTGTCTGAGGTTCTCCATCAGGACTTCCCCATTGTCCCTAGAAAGCCACTTACTTTGAAGGAAGGGGAACCTGAACCCAAACACAGGCTAGACTACCACGGTGGCAGTGTGCCCAGGAACAATGTCACATGGACAAGGCTAGACATGCCCCCTCATGAGTCATCCGGGCCCTGGGGGAGAGTCCGAGGAGCTAAGGAGTGCTCAGATGTGAAATAAAGAGCCTGCACCTGGAGGACCCCGGCAGGGAGTGGATGCTGCAGCAATGGAAACGGGGTCCTGACCTCCATCAGAGTCTCTGCTCCTTTCCCCAATATGCTGGATGACTTTGAGTGTTCAAGGAAAGTGGCATTATATGTGCACTGAACTGGTGAAGTGGGTCACTCCAGTTGATCTGTCTGGGTTTTGGGGTTTTTGAGGGGGGGATTTATTTATCTTTGGCTGCACTGGGTCTTCGTTGCTGCGTGCAGGCTTTCTCTAGTTGTGGAGAACAGACTCTCGAGTTGCAGAGCACAGGCCTCTCTTTACGGCGGCTTCTCATGTGGCGCACAGATCTAGGTGTGTGGGCTTCAGTCGTTGCAGCACGTGGGTTCAGTAGCTGGGGACATGCCCTCAGTACCTGTGGGCTTACTTGAGCCACGTGGGATCTTAGTTTCCGGACCAGTGATCAAATCCGTGTCCCCTGCATGGGCAGGCAGATTCTTAACCCCTGGACCACCAGGGAAGTTCCTGGGTTTTTATTTTTAATGTGGCTGCTTTCATTGATTTATGTTATGTGGTGTACGTTGAAAAAGATTCACTTCTTAAAGTAAGATAAATAGAATTCTGAAAGAAATTCTGTTCCTTTTGTTTTACACTTGTTCATAACCAAGCAGATAGGACTGCCTGGTTTAGATCTTCATATTTAAGCAACCCTTAACCTTAAGCAACCCTTAAACTTTTTTAAAGTCAAGATTGTTTGATGACTAAGGAACACAAGTTTCCGGCAATAAAATAAGCCAGAGGCTCTGCAAAACACTTAAGAAGCTAACAAAAATATGAAAATCTCTCTTTGAAATAAATGAATGCATCTGAAGAATTCAAGGGGAATTCCTCTGATGCCAGGAACAAACCAGCACGGAAGTTTGTAGGAGGAAGGATGTGAGCTTCGAATCTGCTGCGTAAGGACCCAGGGCACCTGGTACTAGGCGTGGGGGTCTGTGTGGGGTGCAGAGTCCCCTTTCCCAGGACTCAGCAAAGGTAAGCCTTTGAGTGAGGAGAATACACCCCTAGAAGAGACAGATGGCAACAAAGGTGGGTTCCATGTTATCTTTATACTGAAATTATTTTTTTTTAAGAAAGAAAAACCTCATTGACACTCTGTGGCCTCTAGCTTCTTTTTTGAGGGCTCCTGGCCCAACTCTCACTCTTTGCACAGGCCGGAAAACCATCAGCTGAAAATTGTAAAGTGGGCCAGATCTATAGTGCTCCCTACATCTGGCAGAAGTGAATGTAACGTCCTCTCAGCCTAGGCCTGGAAGGAATCTGGCGGAGAAATTTTAACAAAGATAAGCCAACAACCCCAAATCACGAAGTACACAAGGAAATAAGCCATCACCAGCAAGATTGGGCAAAATAAATAAACCAGTCCTACAAAAACTCCAGGTATAAGAATCAGACAGGAGCCAGGCAAAATGCAGCACACCCAATTGATTGTGAATTTCAAATAAGTCATGAATACAATTTAAGTATATTCCCTGCAATATTTGAGATATACTAAAAATGTGTCATTTACCTGAAATTCAAATTTAACTTGGTGGTCTGTAATTTTAATTGTTAAATTCAGCAGCCTCAGATGGAGACTATAGAGTAAAAAAAAAGTCTAATATATTTAAGAAATAAGAGAAGGAAAATTGGAAAGAGGCATGATGAGTGGAGAACATCAGAAGTGACCAAGTATATATGGAAAAGGAACAAGTGAACTTTCTAGAAAGGAAAAAATGAGAATCAAAAATAAACACTAGATGGGACAATTGGGAATAAGTGCCAGGATGCTGTAGAATTCGTTGATGTGCACAGAAGAAATTGGATTAATGGGTCCACAAAGGGGTGGATTTTTGATAAAGCAAGGACATTAAATCTGTAGAATATAGGCGGAGGGTATATGGGAGTTTAGTGTAAAATTCTTTTAACAACTGTTCTTTAGAAATTATCATAATAAAATATTAGGTAAAAACAGAAAATTTAGGCAGCTTAATAGACAGTTGGAACACTGAACTAGAAGACAACTCTGGAGAAATTTCAAAGAACACAGCCCAGAAACAAAAGGATAGAGACTATGAAAGCCTGGTTAAGATTTATGCTGAAAGTAAGAAGTAACCATCCATCCTAGCAGAGTTCCAGAAGGAGATAACGGAAAGTGGGAAAGGGAATATTCATGGTAACCATGGCTGAGAACTTTCCATAACTGATGAAGGACAGTAATCACATAGGCAGGAATCCCAATAACTTCCAAGAAGGGTAAATAAAAAGAAATATACTTTCTACTAAAGGAATTTCCAAAGGATATGCTCCACAAAGAACAAAGATGATCCTAGAAAGATATGAGATGTGGGTAGTTCTTTCTCATTTATGTTGTTGTTATTGATCAGTTGCTAAGTCCTGTTCAACACTTTGCGACCCTATGGACTGCAGCACGCCAGGCTTCTGTCCTTCACTGTCTCCCTGAGTTTGCTAAAACTCGTGTGCACTGAATCAGTGATGCCATCCAACCATCTCATCCTCTGTCACCTCCTTCTCCTGCCTTCAGTCTTCCCCAGAATCAGGGTCTTTTCCAGTGAGTTGGCTCTTCACATCAGGTGGCCAAAGGATTGGAGCTTCAGCTTCGGCATCAGTCCTTCCAATGCATATTCAGGGTTGGTTTCCTTTACGATTGACTGGTTTGATCTCTTTAACTGTCCAAGAAACTCTCAAGAGTCTTCTCCAGGACCACAATTCAAAAGCATCAATTCTTCAGCGCTCAGCCTTCTTTATGGTCCAACCCTCACATCCATACATGACTACTGGAAAAACTATAGCTTTGACTATATGGACCTTTGTCGGCGAAGTGATGACTCTGCTTTTTAATACACTGTCTAGGACAGCATAGTTTTACTGAAATATAGTTGACTTACAATGTTGTGGTAACTTCTACTGAACAACAAAGCAATTCAGTTATGTGTGTATATACGTTCTTTTCATATGCTTTTCCAATATTGGTTACCACAGAATGTAGCTCCCTGTGCTATACAGAAGGACCTTGTTGTTTATCCACCTGTATATACTAGTTTGCATCTGCTAATCCCAAACTCCCAACCCCTTCCCCAGCCCCCTCCCCTCTGGCAACTGCAAGTATGTTCCCTATTTCTGTGGATTTGTTTCTGTTTCATAGGTAAGTTCAGTTTTGTTTCCTAGGTAAGTCATATGTCATATTTTAGATTCATATTATTAGTGGTGTCATATGGTATTTGTCTTTCTCTGTCTCACTTACTTCACTTGGTATAATAATTTCTAGGTCCCTCCATGCTGCTACAAATGGCATCATTTCATTCTTTTTTATGGCTGGGTACTATTCCATTGTACATAAGGACCACATCTTCTTTATCCATTCATCTGGACATTTGGGTTGTTTCTATGTCTTGGCTATTGCAAATCGTGCTCCTATAAGCCCTGAGATGCAGATATCTTTTTGAATTAACTTTTTTATTTTCTTTGGATATATACCCAGGAGTGGAAATGTTGAGTCATATGGTAGTTCTACTTTTAGTTTTTTGATACTGTTTTCCATAGTGGCTGCACCAATTTACATTTCCACCAACAGTGTAGGAAGATTCCCTTTTCTCCAGATGAGGGTAATTCTAAACAAACCCTGGTTGTTGTGCGTGCTAAGTCTCTTCAGTCGCATCCGACTCTTTGAGACCCTGTGGACTGTAGCCCAGCAGGTTCCTCTGTCAATGGGATTCTCCAGGCAAGAGTACTGGGTGGGTTGCCACGCCTCCCTTCAGGGGATCTTCCTGACCCAGGGAATCTCTTATGTCGTGCATGGGTAAATGGGCTCTTTACCACCAGCACCACTTAATACAATTATTAGTATTAGGTGTATTCGTGTATTAGTAATAGCCCAATAATACTATTATTACAGTATTATTTGTGGGGTTTAAAAATTTGAGATAGAACAAACTGGTCAGAACACACTAGCAGTGTAAACCTGGAAGGGATTATTGGGCTTAAAAGATTATTTGGAAGTAATGATATCAGTTATCTTTAGATTTTCAAAAGTGAGGTAGGCAAGTTAAAATTCCAAGAGTAGCTAGTATAAGAAAAAAAAAGTAATTCACATCTTTAAAGTTTAAAGATTTTTTTCTTTAAACTTGATTCGTTCTTACATATAAATAAATAAATCCAAATATATTAGTAATAATCAATATAAGTAGATTGAATAATATAGGTGGTAATTATAGATTTCCAGACTGGCTGTATCCCTTCTCCCTAATTCACCATTCAGATAAGTCACTCCTGCCCCCACAAGAGAGAGTAAGGGAAGGGATGGAGAGAGGGGTTTGCTGTCTCAGAAGCCCCTCTGCAGTAGAAACCAGAAGCCGTAAAACCCACAACTTTCGTTACTCTCAGGTTCTAGACACAGTCCATTCTGTCTTCATGTTATTTCATAAAATTTAGTAAGATGTGAATTCAAAAATAAAGAGTAAGATTTAACTACACACAAAGTTTTCTTAGAAAAATATGATATGGGAAAAACGAAGCTCTTACCCAAAATAACAGTATGACTATGAAGTTGCGTGGCTCTATTCCCGCCCTCTATTTCTTTCAATTTTACTTAATAAACTCATTCTTCATTTTACTGAACTTCTTCATTTTTACTTAATAGATTCAATTTTCACAATTTCCAAGATAGTTTCATTTATAAGCAATCAAAAATATTTTCAACCATTAGTCAAAAATATTATAATACTTTGTATTTTGTCATAATAAGACCTGAATACAAAAATGTCTTCTGACTTATACGTTCTGGAAAAGACCAAAAGTATACATCTGGTTGATGCTCCAATATCCTCCACTCTCCACCCCAGTAGCAGTGAGGTTGGGGGAACTGAGCTCAGCTTAAGGGACACCGGGTCCAATCAGTATAAAGGTGTTCTCACCTTGCTCCATGCTCCATTCAAGAAGAAATATCTTAAACCCTAAATAACAGAATGGAGAAAACCTACAGACTAGGAAAAAATATTTGCAGATCATGTGACTGACAAGGGCTTCATTTCCTAAATATACAAATGGCGCATAAAACTCAATAGTAAAAAAACAGCCCAATCAAAAAATGGGCAGAAGACTTAAATGGACATTTTTCCAAAGAAGACATACAGATGGTCAACAGGCACATGAAAAGATGCTCGACATCTCTAATATTAGAGAAATGTGACTCAGAGTTACAATGAAGTGTCACCTCACCCTAGTCAGAATGACCATCAGCAAAAGTCTACAAATATAAATGCTGGAGAGCGTATGGAGAAAAGGGAACCCTCCTGCACTGTTGGTGGGAATGCAAATTGGTGCAGCCACTATGGAGAACAGCATGGAGGTTCCTCAAAAAAACTAAAAATAGAGCTACCATATGATCCAGTGATCCCACTCCTGGGCATATATCCAGACAAAACTGTTAATTCAGAAAGATACATGAACCTCAATGTTAATAGTAGCACTATTCACAATAGCGAAGACATGAAAGCAACCTAGGTATGCATTAGCATATGAATGGATAAAGATGTAGTTTACACAATAGAATACAACTCAGCCGTAAGAAAGAATAATGCCATTTGCAGCAACGTGGATGGACTTAGAATATATCATACAAAGTGATTCACAGTCACTTAGAGAAAGACAAATATCATATGAAATCACTCGTATGTGCAATCTAAAAAAGAAACTTTTACAAATGAACTTGTTTGCAAAAGAAAAACAGGTTCACAGACAGAGAACAAACTTTTGGTTACCAAAGGGGGAAGGGGAGAATAAAAAGAAAAGAAAAGAAAAGAAAAAAAGAGGGGGCATCTTATTCCATGTGAGCTGATGAGCCATGAGGAGAATCTGGGCTGAAGATGTGTGGGAAGCTTCTTCCTTGAGCTTCAGGGAGAAACCGTGGGAGCCAGACCCATCCCCTTCCTGTGCGTGTGACCAGGAAGCATTTTCACCAGGAGTCGTTCTGCCTGAAATATCTCCAAGGGCCCCTCTGCCTCTGGACTTCATCAGCTAACCCAATTAAGGTCTTCATTACTTAACTCAGTTGGAGTCCAGTTTTCTGTTCAGTTCAGTTCAGTTCAGTCACTCAGTCATGTCCAACTCTTTGTGACCCCATGAATTGCAGCACGCCAGGCTTCCCCGTCCATCACCAACTCCTGGAGTTCACTCAAACTCACGTCCATCGAGTCAGTGATGCCATCCAGCCATCTCATCCTCTGTCGTCCCCTTCTCCTCCTGCCCTTAATCCCTCCCAGCATCAAAGTCTTTTCCAATGAGTAAACTCTTCGCATGAGGTGGCCAAAGTACTGGAGTTTCAGCTTTATTATGAGTCCTTCCAATGAACACCAGGACTGATCTCCTTTAGAATGGACTGGTTGGATCTCCTTGCAGTCCAAGGGACTCTCAAAAGTGTTCTCCAACACCACAGTTCAAACGCATCAATTCTTCGGTGCTCAGCCTTCTTCACAGTCCAACTCTCACATCCATACATGACCACTGGAAAAACCATAGCCTTGACTAGACAGACCTTTGTTGGCAAAGTAATGTCTCTCCTTTTCAATATGCTGTCTAGGTTGGTCATAACTTTCCTTCCAAGGAGTAAGCATCTTTTAATTTCACAGCTGCAGTCACCATCTGCAGTGATTTTTGGAGCCCCCAAAAATAAAGTCTGACCCTGTTTCCACTGTTTCCCCATCTATTTCCCATGAAGTGATGGGACCGGATGCCATGATCTTCGTTTTCTGAATGTTGAGTTTTAAGCCAACTTGTTCACTCTCCTCTTTCACTTTCATCGCCAGAACCTAATTATAATGAATACATCACATGCTGCTGTTAAGAACTGACACTCTGGGACCAGACAGACCTGAAGCTGAGAACCTGCTTTAGTAGCTCAGTGATCTAGGGGGCACAGAGAAGGCGATGGCACCCCACTCCAATACTCTTGTCTGAAAAATCCCATGGACGGAGGAGCTTGGTAGGCTGCAGTCCATGGGATCGCTAAGAGTTGGACACGACTGAGCGGCTTCACTTTCACGCATTGAAGAAGGCAATGGCAACCCACTCCAGTGTTCTTGCCTGGAGAATCCCAGGCACGGGGGAGCCTGCTGGGCTGCCTTCTCTGGGGTCACACAGAGTCGGACACGACTGAAGTGACTTAGCAGCAGCAGCAGACCTAGGGGGCAAGTTAGTTAAAAGTTTCTAAGTCTCAGTTCTTCGTCTGTAAAATGGGGCAATGGTACCTACATCCAGCATTGTTGTGAAGATTCCACATGTTCAGTAGGGTGCCTGGCACAGATTAACCATTCAGCACATGTCAGTAGTATAATCTATTAATTTCAAATATACAGGCTAGGTGAATCAAGCCTTATGTATTACAGAAAAAACAAACAAACAAACAAAAAATTGGTGGTCTACAACCTAAGCTAAGACCTTGGCACTTCCCGTTAATTTTTCTTTGTACCTTTTGTCACCTGGCTCTCCTATTCCTCAAATTTCTTTCACATTCTTTTCCAACTTATACCTCTTCTCAAGAATTCTACCCTGTTGGCATATGATATTGCCTTCCACTTCGTGGAAAAAATTAAAATTACCTGGAGTTAAACCCCGAGATGTCCTGCTTCTGTACCAAGGTAATTCTTTCCACGGGGTTTCTTCTCCCTTCAGAAGCTGGTCATTCCTCCTGTGGTTTGGAGACAATTCCTCTCGTCAACTCAAAGATGTTCACGCTCATCACACCCCAGCTCCCTCTCTTGCTTCTCAGTTGCAGACAGGCGCAAATCTCAGCCATCTTACGAAACTGAGACAAAACCAAACATGTCCCTCTTCTACCCTTAGTGCCCTTTTCTCCTGTACCTCAAGGTCGAGCTGTTTATTAAGGGTGTGGTCTACATCCGTTATATTCACCGCATTGCCTGCTATTTGCTGACCATTTACTATGTGCAGGGTGATTTACACACATTTATCTCCAGTCTTCAAATCAGTACCACAAAGTGGGGCCATCCCGCCCCACCCCCACCCCTTTTTTCTGTAAGAGGTGCCTGGGGCTCAAAGAGACTTCAGTATCTTGTTTCAGCTCACATAGCTAAAATCAGGATTGGAGCCCAGGTCACTCTGAATACAAGTCATGTTATTTGCATTCTCTCCATGGTTCCCAAACTTGGCAAGGGCATCAGCGTCATCCATACAGGTCCCACCCCAGATCTGCCAAACCATCATCTCTAGATGCAGAGCCCAGGAATCTGGAACACCAGTCTCCTCTTGAATTTCCTGCCTTCCTTTCTGAGCTCTCCTTGCCTGTCGCTGTCCTCCCTGCGATGGGTCCATCTCTGGCCACATCCTAAATGTTGGCAACCCTCACCGTGGTTTCTAACCTCATCCCCTTCTCATGGCAGACATCAGGCCTGAGTGAGCTCATTGCCATCAGTGGATATAATTGCTGTTTATGTGTTAATGCCTCCCAAACTGGTATTTCTAGCCTCACTCAGCCTCGCTCTTGGCTGATGGCTCTGTAAGTCTATATATGAGAAGTTGCCAGTTGATTCTAACTTAGGTCCCTTAAATCTCAACAGGTCCATGATGGAATTCATGATGTTTCTCAAACAACCTGCTCCCAGGTCTGGCTTCAGAAGTGCCTTAGTCAGCTCGGGCTGCCTGCCATAACAAAATACCTCCAGTTGGGTGACTTGGCCTACAGAAATGTGTTTTCTTGCAGTTCTGGGGAAGTCTGAGTTCAGGGTGCTGCCACGGTTGGTTCTCGTGCGGGTCCTCTCCCTGGCTGTCTGTGTGCTCACTTGATCTTTCCTCGGTGTGTGCCTGCTGTTCCTCTTCTTATAAGGCCACCAATCTTCTTAGATTAGGGCCCCACCCTTATGACCTCATTTAACCTTAACCATCCCCTAAAGGCTCTGTCTCCAAATAGAGCCACATTGGAGGACAGAGAGCATCAATATAGGAATTCTGGCGGGACATAGACATTCAGTCCATAACAACAGGTCCTCCACCAGGCAGTCACTCAGGAGCCCAAGCTCAGAAGGATCTTGTACTTAGCATTTAATGTTCTGCATTAGCTGTTTTGAAATTCTTAATAACTTTATATCTTCAAATTTGTGTTCCGTAGGTAAAGTCCTACAAGACAGTGGAACTCGTGGATTGGTGCTCACTCACCATCCTGCGTCACACCACCTCCCTGCATTCCCGGGACAGTTCTCAACCTCCCACTCCTGGCCACTCACACCGAGGGCCTCTGCTCTCCATCTCCTGTGACTCTGCACCCCTGTCCCCAGTGGGGAGATCCTGGGCACGAGTGCAAGGGGGATGGGCATGCTCACTGTGTGTATCAGGGCAAAGCAGTGGCCATCCCAGCACCAGGCTGGCAGCACCTGGACAAATTCAGGGAGCAATTTGGCAGCTGTGTGAGCCTCTTGCCCACCCCTGTCCAGGTACCTAGTGCGTTGTGGTATAGAAGTAACCATATTCTAGTTATGCAGGCAGTTGACCTGTGGCTGGGTTGGGTCTGAAGCCTCAAGGGAAAGGGAGCTGCCTGGCTTGAGTTCCAGAGGTGCTGGCTGCTGGTTGGCAGGAGTGTAATCTGGCTGCTCTTTGCCTTGTCATCTGTACAGTCTGACTCCCTCTGTGTGTATCCCTGTGCCCAAGAGACTGTGACAGTAAGCAGGAAATAAAGACCACAAGTTAAGAGAGACACCGTGGAAGAAAGGAAAGAGTTCTCCCTGCATGTTGAACTAGGGACCTGACTTTTCATTTTTCAGCGAGCCCTGTAAATCATGTACCAAGCCTGCCTGCTCTGACTTTATCCTTATGTCAGTCAGTGATTCCACCACTCTGATCATCCAAGCCAGAATTCTGGGAATCATCACCGACTTTTCCCCTTTTCCTGTCCCCCTGGATATTTCTAGCGTCTTCATTTTCAAATGCCACTGACTCAGTTCAGGTAAGTAAAAGAAATTTGGAATGATCCTGGTTTCGGTTAAGCCACCTGTGATACTTATCCTCCATCAGACAGGGAAGAAGGACGGACTTCCCAGCCTGTCCAGCAGTTAAAACTCCACACTTCCAATGCAAGGGGCAAGGGTTCGATTCCTGGTCAGAGAACTAAGATCTCATGTGCCAGTGGCACAGCCAAAGTGGGGGGTGGAATAGATAAAGGATAGGGAAGAAAGAGGAAAAGAAACAACAGCTCATGCTTAGTTCATCCTTTCTGTTGTCTGTGTTTGTGGGAATGACATCAGTTGGGAAATAGTAAGAGGCAAGATCTGGCTTCCCTGATGGCTCAATGGTAAAGAATTCAGCTGCCAGTGAAGGAGACACGGGTTCAATCCCGGGTCCGGGAAAATCCCACATTCTGTGAAGCAACTAAGCCCATGTGCCACAACTACTAAGCCTGTGCTCTGGAGCCCAGGAACTGCAACTCCTGAAGTCCATGCAGCCTAGAGCCCCTGTGCCATAGCAAGAGAAGCCCCTGAAATGAGAAGCCCGAACGCTGCAGCTAAAAAGTTGCCCCCGCTCACTGCAATTAGAGAAAGCCCTCGTGCAGAAACGAAGACCCAGCACAGCCAAAACAAATAAATAAAATTATTTTAAAACATTTTTTAAAGGAGGTATGGTCTAAAAACACTTACCTCCCTTACACTTTTTTGCCCACACCAGCCCATTGTGAACACTTGATTTCTTTTCTGTTTCTATTTTAACATGGCCTGCTGGTTACTTCTATCCTGATAAATCAGGAAAGGCCCCTGCCACCCTCTTCTTAATTTCTGCACATCTTCACTCTGTTGTATCTTACAACAAAGCAAGCACGTGACACGTATTCTGCAGACAGATCCACGGGTGTCTCTGTGGGTAAAAGAAAAGGAGAGAAACAAACACGTAGGCAAGGGCTTAGCTTCCCTCACGGTTTGTTAGCACAAAATTACCTTCGATGAGGTTTTTCAACAGAGGAATCATCCAGGGATCAGTTCGGGCAATGACTTGTATATCAGAGTTCAATGGCAGATTAAAAACTGCCGTGGGTACCTTGTGCAGAAAAGGAATTTAATCCAGGGAATTAGGTGCTTGCAAAATTGTGTGAGGGGTGAGAAAGGCAGGCTTTAAGTAGGACCTTTAGGACCGATTCTCAGGATGACTCTGTAGAAGTGATCCTGCATACTTTTTGGTGTTCACCTATCAGCTATGTTTGTTTGTTTCTTTTTGCTTAAGAGGCTTTATTGGAAGTGAACCTGCTTTCTTCTCAAAGCGAGCCCTGTTCATATAACCTAGAAACTCACAAAATGGTGCAATCCAAGAGGTTCAAATCTCTGTGTTCACTTCAAGGACACCTGTGAACCTGCCCAGGCCGTCAAGGGTGTGTGTATCCAAACGGCCCCGCTCAGGACAGACATTGTCGGCATGTGGGACAGGTTGATCCTTTTTCGCAGGACCTTCTTGTGCCTTGCGGGAGGGTTCACAGCATCCCTGACTTCTGCCCACTGGATGTGTGAGAGTGCATCCTCAGTCATGACCATCAAAAAGATCTCCAGGGGATTTCCCCAGTGGTCCAGTGGCTAAGAGTCTACCTTGTGGTGCTGGGGACACCAGTTCAATCCCTGGTCGGGGAAGCAGGATCCCACATGCTGTGGGACAATTAAACCTGTGTGCAGCATGTCAAGAGAATCCCTGCACCGCAACGAAAGACCACAAATGATGTAATGAAGATCCCGTCTGCTGCGACTAAGACCCCACGCAACCAAATAAATAAATGCAATACTTTTTAAAAGTCTCCAGCCTGCTAAATGCCCCCTGGGTACAGAACGGTCCCTTAGTCAACAGCCACCACTCTAGTCCAAGGCAGTCTAACCTCACAGTCCAGGGTTCAGGAACCTGTTGCTGTGCTGTGCTTAGTCGCTGAGTCGTATGTGACTCTTTGCAACCCCATGGACTGTAGCCCGCCTGGTTCCTCTGTGGGAATTCTCCAGGCAAGAATACTGGAGTGTGTTGCCATGCCTGTTCTCCAGGAGATCTTCCCAACCCAGGGATCGAACCCAGGTCCCCCGCATTGCAGGCAGATTCTTTACCATCTGAGCCACCAGGGAAACCCAAGAATAATGGAATCAATAGGCTATCCCTTCTCCAGAGGATCTTCCCAACTCAGGAATCAAATCAGGGTCTCCTGCCTGGCAGGCGGATTCTTTACCATCTGAGCTACCAGGGAAGCCCCTGGAAGCTTTTGCCATGTTGTTACTTCCTGGACAAACTGCCTGGGCTGTGATATGTGGATCAGCAGGACCGCTGCCATCCAGACCAGCCAACGCCCTGACCCCACTTCCCACTTACTCAGTTTTACATACACTTCTCGTGTGAAGCCATCTCATGGGTGAAACCCAAAGAATTTCAAGACCCTAAGCTGCCAGGGAGCCTGGGGACAGGCATGCTCAGCCTTCCTGTTTTTGCAGTAGGAGTAGGCACCCTACTCGAAGAAGCTGAAATAAGCCTGGAGAGACTCTATCTACCAGCTTCACCACGACATGCAAACTTTTCGTTCTTGCCAAGCAAGCCAGTAGAGACGCGAATGTTAATCTGTTGAAGTGTTTTATGGTTATGTCCATTATCAGGAAGATAAATTCTTGCACGAGATGTTTTATCACTTATTATCATCATCATCAGTCACGTAAACATTAACAATACTAGCCTGCAATTTCACTGTATGTGTATGAATTTACATCTTGTCTCTCCAAGAAGCTGCAAGTTCCTTTTTTTTTTTTGGCAGGATCTTGGTTCCCCGATCAGGGATCAAACCTACCCTCCCTGCAATGGAAGGGAGTCTTGACCACTGGATGGCCAGGGAAGTCTCTACACGTTCTTTCAGAGTAGGACTGGGTGCTTCCCAAATGTGAGAGCATAGTTATGGGCACATTGTGGATGGTCCATAAGAATTAGTACAGATTTTTTTAAAGTAAGTTATCAGAAATCGAGTCAGGAGTGCTTCTAACCACTGCTGTTCAACCAGAATCTAAGAGGCCCTTTGCTATCTCTCAGGATCATTTTATAATCTCCTAATGTTGAAACAATAAGGAACCTGTAGCACACCTATTGTTGGCATTGAATCTGAATTGAGAAATACCTTAAGAGTGTAAGAGTTTTTTTTAATTTTTCATCTTAAATACATGCTGCTATTACTCCATTTCTACCCACGATGGAGTAACAGGAACCAGAGCTAGCCTTCTGCCTGAAACAACAGCAACAGACACACAGAGAGTATGACACTCTGCTTTTCAGGCCACTGGACATCGGGCCGTGGACAGTGATCCCTGAGAGAGGAAACACATGAGCTGGACACTCAGTCGCCTTGGGCACTGAGCGAGTCCCAGGCCGGCACTGGGAGGAGGAACCTGGGAGAGAGAGAGCCCATGAGAGTCAGGGAGATGCGGAAGCCCTGCCCCTGGTTGGGGTACAGCCCTCAGGACGGAGACCCCCAGAGGAGAGAGCTACACACAGAGAACACGGTGGGCCTTCCTGAGTCTCAGCTGAGTCCTGAGCAGCTGTATTTGGGAGGAAATGATGTGCGGCCTGGAAAGCACCATCCAAGAGTGCGAGAGGTGACGGGGCCGAGCTCACCCAGGCCCCGCCCACGGCTGTTGGCACCAGCCAGGGCAGGAGCCTGCTGAGTCACGGGCACTGGCCGGAGCCATCAGAAGGGCCTCTGGTGGGAAGGGCAATTAGCCCTAGACAGAGCAGTGCTCGGGACTCTCTTAACATACCCTGAAAGGGGAAGTGAAAGTCCCTCAGTCGTGTCCCACTCTTTGCGACCCCATGGACTCTCCAGGCCAGAATACTGGAGTGGGTAGCCTCTCCCTTCTCCAGGGGATCTTCCCAACCCAGGGATCAAACCGAGGTCTCCCTCATTGTGGGCGGATTCTTTACCAACTGAGCTACCAGGGAAGCCCAAGAATACTGGGGTGAGTAGCCTCTCCCTTCTCCAGCAGATCTTCCTGACCCAGGAATTGAACCAGGGTCTCCTGCATTGCAGGCGGATTCTTTACCAACTGAGCTACCAGGGAAGCCCCAACACAGCCTAAAAGCAACGCCCCAAAGGATCGCAGTGTTTACAACAAACTTAACTGCCTCCCAGAGCAGAGTCCAAGATATTATAGAATAGCCGAATACCCAAGGAGGCAAAGTTCACAGTGTCTGACATTCAGTAAAAAACAAACACCGGTCATGCAAGGAAGAAAAATATGACCCATATTAAGGAGATCTAGCAATAAGTCCAGACAGATGCAGAGCTGACATGGGTCCCCGAATCAGCAGTAATTATATTAATAACTGCATTCCAGACATTCCAAAGTTAGGTAGAGACGTTTGTTGGCCTTCTTTCCTTCTTTGCCTCTTGGATAATTCCGGTCCCAAAACCATTAGTGGGCCCAAAAAAGGTGGTGTCCGTGTAGGGAGCTGGGGCTGGTGTACGTCTGGGGTCAGAGCCCTGGCAGGTGACAATGCTATTCACAGGGCGGGGTCAGTAACGAGATTGATTACATGGGGAGGCGGGCTTCATTCAGAAAGTGAATGAACGGAGGAAAATGGAAATCAGCTTCCTCATTGTCAGAAAAGGGAGTTGCAAAATGGGAAGGGAGAAAATTGGACGAATTAGAGGTATTGATGAGAACTCAAGTTGGATAATAAAATGCATGTAGATATGGATATATATCTATGCATGTGGTCGGACACACATGTGTGTACATATATATGGGAATATATAATGGGCTTCCCTGGTGGTTCAGGCCGTGAAGAATCTGCCTGCAATGTGGGAGACCCAGGTTCGATCCCTGTGTGGGGAAGATCCCCTGGAGAAGGGAATGGCAACCCACTCCAGTGTTCTTGCCTGGAGAACTCCATGGACAGAGGAGCCTGGCCGGCTACAGTCCATTGGGTCGCAGAGAGTCGGACAAGACTGAGCAACCAACTCAATGCTTTCATACGTAGGGACTACATATATGTACTGCTGCTGCTGCTAAGTCGCTTCAGTCGTGTCCGACTCTGTGTGACCCCATGGATGGCAGCCCACCAGGCTCCCCCGCCCCTGGGATTCTGCAGGCAAGAACACTGGAGTGGGTTGCCATTTCCTTCTCCAACGCATGAACCTACTGTGCCTACTATGTCACTTCAGTCATGTCTGAATCTTTTGAGACCCAATGCACTGTAGCCCACCAGGCTTCTCTGTCCATGGGACTTTGCAGGCAAAAATACTAAAATGGGGTGCCTTGTCCCCCTCCTGGGGATCTTCCTGACCCAAGGATTGAACCCACATATCTTAATGCCTCCTGCATTGGCAGGCAGAGTATTTACCACTAGCGCCACCTGGATACCCACATACATGTATATGTGTACATCCACTGAGGGTCTGGGAGCAGCCTCACCCCAGGGTCATGGAGATTCTGCTGACTAAAGCTCAAAAAAGTCACACAGCCACAGAGGACAAACTTCAGATCCAGATACCGCTTGGTATTTGAGCAAATTTTCGTCTTTGAGGAAAGGCTTCAATCTTTACAAGTCATAAAGACCAAAAAAACATGCCAATAAACACTACATTTCTATACATGAAAAATGTATTTTATGGGCATTAATTTATTTGTCACATTTAAAAATAATAGAAAAATCAAGTGTATCCTTTGGGTTAGTCCTGGGATCCAATTTCAGCTCTAACATTTGCTAAGACTGTGACCCCAAGGAATCATTGGAACTGAGTCTCAGTTTCCTCAAATGTAAGGTATACACACTTAGCAGTTAGGGTTTTGTGTTGTAGACTGTGTATATTCCCACAGCGTCTGGCATGTGATAAATGCTCAGCAGATAAGAGCTGGGAGCACATTGGTCAGAGAAGGCAATGGTACCCCACTCCAGTCCTCTTGCCTGGAAAAATCCCATGGACAGAGGAGCCTGGTGGGCTGCAGTCCATGGGATCGCTAGGAGTCGGATATGACTGAGCGATGTCACTCTCACTTTTCACTTTCATGCATTGGAGAAGGAAATGGCAACCCACTCCAGTGTTCTTGCCTGGAGAATCCCAGGGACGGGGGAGCCTGGTGGGCTGCTGTCTATAGCATTACAGAGTTGGACACGACTGAAGAGACTTAGCAGCAGCAGCACATCATTGGTGAGGTGTGTAACCTGGACAGGTTTTTACTATTTCGGTTGAACACAGAAAGAAAGAGGAAGAGGGGCAAAGACATTGGAGCAAAAAGTATCAATTAATTCAGACAATGAACGATTTTTAAGAAGGAACTAGACATGTCCAGAAAGAGGAAGATGTTCCAGAGAGTATGGAGGGGGGAAGGCAGCTCCCAGGTGGGCAGGATCTGGAGTCAGCAGGCACGCCAGCCCTGGGTCTGGTTGACCCAGAGATGCAAGAAGGATGTCAGAGTGATTCAATGCTGTAGAAGCTAGTCTATGCCCACGAATGCTGGTCATTTCCCTACAGCAGAGACTCTTATATCTGTGACTTGTAGCCCAACCGACCATACCACATCCAGATGTCCGATCATCAAGGGTACCCTCTGATTTAGAGGACTCACCCATTGGATTGCTCTGTGTTCAAGCCAGCTTCTGCTGCCTTGGGTTTCCCACGTGAACATGGCTTTTTGTTGCTTGATGAGGAGTATTTAAGAGTGAGGAGCTCTTGCTGACATGAATGAAAGTTTGGTACATGTAAATTCCCTGGAGCATATCCCCAGCATCTAATAGAAATCCAACACCCCAACAGCCTAAAGTGGGCTCAGGAAACACACTGGGAAAATGGATGATTAGTGAAAGTTGTTCAGTCGTGTCTGACTCTTTGCGACCCCATGGACTGTAGCCTGCCAGGCTTCTCTGTCCAGGGAATTCTCCAGGCCAGAATACCGGAGTGGGTAGCCATTCCCTTCTCCCTTCATCCCTTGGGTTGATTTTGCCAATCCAGGGATGGAACCCAGGTGTCCCACATTACAGGCAGATTCTCTAACGTCTCAGTCACCATGGAAGCCCCCAAAGAGGTGAAAGGAATGGTATTTATTTAATGAGAAAATACTTAAGTCAGTAACCTCCCTCCCACTCAAAAAACTAGGCAAAGAAAGGACAATTGTAAAGGACCACAATCTCAGAGACTGGGTTTTTCTCTTCCAGTTTTATTGGGATCTAGTTGACACACAGCACTGTAGACGTTTGACGACCACAGATCGTGATTTGATTCACATACATCATCAAGTGATAATCACGGTAAGTTGGGTGAGCATTCGTCATCTCATAGATACATAATTAAAGAAATGGAAGACAATTTTTTTCTTGTGATGAGAACTTCAGAGATTGGATTTTGACATAACTTTTCTTTGACTTGAATCAGAAGTGTTTCCATGCTGTCTCTTACGTGGTAGGACTTAATTAAAAGATACTGCAGATCTGGAGGTTGCACCCCTCAAAACAGTGAAGATTGAAAGCTAGCTTTAATGTTCCCTGTAAAAAGGTAGAACTTGTTTCTCCTCCCAGAAGGGTGGGGTGGAGCTGGGAGCTGTTTCTCAACCAGCGTGTCTTGGCACTTGTGTTTCCAGGACTGTTTATGACATCCTGTCATCTTGGGTATATTCCATAATCCATTTTTGTACAGTTCTGCACAGGGGAAGCAGAGCTTGTGGTAACTGTTGTGGAGCGGGAAAAAGAGAACACACAGATTAACTAGGAAATAAGGTTCTAAGTGGGAGGTGTGGGAACTGGAATTGACCACTAAGAAAAGCAATGGAATCACCTTTCCTAGAAAATGATGAAAATACAGCAAATATTAATCTGTAGAAGGTAATGAGTTTATTAAGATGAGTTCATTAGTGCTATGGCAGGCCCCAAGGAAGTAGTAAATAAAGCCCATTTTTATTCCCATTGAACTCTGAGACCATGGGTTGGTCCTTGAGCAGCCTTAGGGCTGGCAGTGGGGAGGAGGGGGCGTGGAGCTTCTGGAGAAGTCAAGGAAGGCCTGAGACTCCACAGCGCCGGACTGGGACTGGGAAGACCACCCAGCCCACCAACCACACAGATATCAAGGGCAAGGAGGGTAGCCACGTGTGAAGGCAGAGCGACCTAGGGGAGTGTGAGAGCTCCGGAGGGCAGCGGGGCCCTGTGGTTCAGAGGACCTGCCCCTCGGGGTGGGTGGTGGGGAGCAGGGACTGAACACTCTGTGCAGCATTGAGGCATCTCGGCCTTGCGGGCAGTGGTGAGAAGTCTGGGCTTACGGATGTGAACCTATGTATTGAGAAGGAGAGCCACCTGTAATATGGCACCCAAGTAAGTGTCCCCCTGGATCGCCGTCTTCAGAACTAGTACACACGAACCCTGAGATCGTGGACACTTAAGCCAGTCTATCTGGGCTCCAGTCCCAGCTCTGAGACTTACCAGCTGTGAATACTTGGGTCCTAAACCATTATAAGCTCTCAATGCGTTCATTTTCTCACCTGTAAAATGAAGGTACAATAGTACCGATTTTACAGGATTGTTGGAGATTAAAGGAACTAATCTGTGGGAAGTGCTTAGAACCGAGCCTGGCATGCAGAAAGCACACGAGGCGGTTGCTATCACATACTGGGGAGATTTTGTGGGATTTTGATTCCTGAAAGAGGAAGATGTTTTGTAGTATTACTGAGGTTTCCTTTCCTTTTTGTGTGTCCTCTGGATGCCTGGGTGCCTGGGAAGAGCTTAGAGAATGAAAGAAAGAAGGGAAACAACCAGAGACTCAGCCGCGCCACTGTGTCCAGTGGGAGGATCGGGAATCAGGGTTCCCCTGGTGACACCTGGAGCTGAGACACCTTCCCAAAGGGCTGGAATGTAGCAGCATCTCCACCAGGAAACTTAACTGGAGGATCAAGGGCTGACTTGCCCCTAAGCTCACATGGGAGACTCAGAGATAGCTGAGGGAGCCTTTGTGGGAGAGCTGTCAGAGGAACACCCAGTTGTGAGATGTTGTCTCAAAGCCACTGTAACGTAGGTGTTCACCTTGGTGATCTAATCGTTCCCAGAGGACATTCCTGTTACATAATACAGTATTTGCAGCTGTTATCTCTGCATGGCATCATTACAGGTGAATTTCAGCTTTTTCTTTGTGTTTATCTATATTGCCCAGTTTTTTTTTTTTCTTTAAACCTTGATTCATTTTTTTACTTTGTTATTTTTTTAACTTTTTGTCTTATATTGGAGCATAGCCTGGAGAATCCCCTGGACAGAGGACCCTGGCAGGCTCCAGTCCATGGGGTCACCAAGAGTCAGACACGACTGAGTGACTAATGCTTTCACTACTTCCACAGGCGAATAACAACGTTGTGAGAGTTTCAGGTGCGCCGTGCAGGGACTCGGCCCTTCATATACATGTGTCCATTCTCCCGCCAACTCCCCTCGCATCCAGTCTCTCACGTGTCACTGAGCAGAGTTCCCTGTGCTGTACACTAGGACCTTGTTGTCCTTGTTACTATATAATGTGCATATAGTAAGAAAATTTTTATTACATTTTGTTCTCGGTTCAAAGCAAAAGTTAGGAGCTTGTGGTGGAGAGTCAAGGTGGTTTTGTTGAAGGATTCCAGGCAGTGGAGTGAATTGACCAAGCCTGAGGGGACTCAGGTGGGGGCAAGCTAGAGGGGGTGAGGATGAGACAGAAGAGTCCAGCAAGGGGGTGTTTGCAACAGGAGAAAATGACCAATGCTTTGGTGTCGGGAGTGGAGGGGCAAGGACACATACCAGGGAACCTTTAGGAATCAGATTGCCTGGATCACACAATAAGGGAGAGAAGACCAGGGAAAAGGCATAAAATTCTCTCTGGCCTCCTGGCAGCCCTTCACACCCACCCCCTGTGGCCTTCTGAGAGCAGACACACTTGATCCTCCCTGACAGGGCTCTGGATTCCGTTGCTCATCGCCAGATGCAGCTCCGTCCTGCTGAACAGCACCCCACGCATGAGCAAGGTCAGGGAGGAGTCTGCTGCTCCCCGCTCCTGGCAGGGGATTCCGCTGTGTGGCCAGAAAAACAAGCCATGCAAGGACCTGTCAAGTGGTCTCCGCATCTTAACCAGGTCCCCGCTTTGGTTCTTATTTCCACTGTAATGGCTGCAGAGTCCAGGAAATTTGGGGTTTCTCATCCAACTAGTAATCCTCGTGAAGGATAAACTCCTTCAGAGGCAACACAGGTCGTGGCACGAGGCAGGAAGGTGGGTGGGCCTGTGGGCACACACAAGGCCAGATGCTCTGTTGGCATCATAGATGTTCTGAAGGGAGCCACCGCAAGCCTCACGGGAGTCCGCAAAAGCAACTCGACCAGTGCAACCAGGTTCCAACAGGTGTGGCCCCTCCTCACACCCAGAGAACGCTGGCATTCCCAGATAAGGACACATTTGAAACTCCCATGCATGGCGCACGGTGACTGTGGCCGCATACCTTTCAGTCCATGAACCGCCACCCCCGTGGGTTCCCTTCAGCCTTGTTGGGCGACCATCTGCAAGTCCCTTTGAGGACCCTGAACTGCCCCCAAGGACATTCATTTCAGTACTCAACTGGCACTTTATTTTTTTTTTTTTCAACTGGCACTTTAAAGCACACAATCTTTCCTAACATGGGGTCATGGGACCAAATGGCCCCAGATATGTTTAGTTAGTGGAAAATAACTTATGACACATACACCAGATGGCAAATGGCTGGACTTGGACAGAGGTAGTCTCAGTTTGAAAACCTTTCACTGATTTTATTTCTTTTTCTGGATGGATATCTGGAACCTTGAACTGCCGTCACTTCTGCATTCAAACCTCCAGGCATTTGCAGGATCCACTCTGCTCATTGCTTTTGGAAGCTGCTAGAAATGCTGTTGTTTTTTTTTTAATTCCACTCAAAGTCCTCTCTCCTCTCACAGGCTCTCCTTCTAGCTGGGTTTGGTAGTGAGGGTGTTCAGCTCATACCTTTAGGGGACACACTTGGGCCATCTCACGATAACTTTAATTTGCTCCTCCTGAGCTCTCTCACCCCCTGACTCCTGGGGCACAATTTCTTTATCAGCCAAGGGCACAAGCTTTACAAGTGTCCCCTAAGGAGAGAGTCTATAGCACGGGTTTGTGGAAGACAGTTTTTCCACGGGCTGGCAGTGGGGAGGATTTCAGGATGATTCAAGCAAATTACATTTATTGCGCACTTTATTTCCATTTTTATTACATCAGCTTCACCTCAGATGATCAGGCATTAGATCCCGGAGGTTGGGGGACCCTGTTCTAGAGCAGCTGATCCAGCCCCACCCCCACCAATCATTTATTAGCAAAGCTTGAAACACATGAGTTTCAATAGTCCGGGCTCTGTTGGGGACATGCTGATGGGTCTTGAGATCCAGGGTACTAAGCAAGCTTAGCGGTGGGAGTCAAGGCCCCCTGGTGCTCCCCAGAGCTCTCCGGGTGTTTGGGGGGACGTGCGCATGATTGTCAAGCACTCCTCAGCACTGAGGCCTCTTCTTCAGCCCAGACCAGGAACCTGAGTATTCCCTTGTGGTCACGGACCCCAAAACTGTCTTCTTTCCCGTTTTTCAGCAGCTGCCACCTCCACTCTAAGCCCGGGGTGATTTTTCTGCATCCTCGCCTCCCACTAAGCCTGCTGACCAAGGGGCACAAATGGCCCACTTAACTTCAGAACTGCTCCCGGCAAAGGAGCACACAGGACTTTGGGGATGGATTCCTAATCGTGGTAGAGAAAACGTGGAGAGGTTTCCGCAAAGTTGGAATTTTGTCAATTAGTGTCTCCTGATCTGACTCGCCTAGGAGCCTTTGGAGCTGGCTAAGGCTTCACCCCACTACGTGGACTCCAAGGGTAGTTCCCTCTTTTTTAAAACATTTATTTTATTATAGTTGATTGACAGTGCTGTATTCATTTCTGCTGAACAGCCAAAGGATTCAGTTACACATACATACATTCCTTTTTAATATTCTTTCTTAAAAATTGTTTATTTTTGGTTGTGTTGGGTCTTCATCGCTGCACATGGGCTTTCTCCAGCTGCGGCAAGCAGGGGCTACTCTTCATCGGGGTGCTCGGGCTTCTCACTGAAACGGCTTCTCTTGTTGTGGACCACAGGCTCTAGGACAAAGGGCTTCGGTCATTTCGGTTCATGGGCTTTAGAGCGCGACTCACTAGCTGTGGTAGCGGGCTTAGTGGCTTCGAGGCACATGGAATCTTCCCAGACAAGGAATGGAACCACTGCCCGCTGCTTTAGCAGGTATATTCTTATCCCCTGTACCACCAGGAAGTCCTCCTTTTTATATATTCTTTTCCCTATGGTTTATTACAGGTTATTGATAAACTACTGAACATAGTTCCCTGTGCTATACAGTAGGACCTTGTTTATCCATTCTCTACACAACAGTTTGCATCTGCTAAACTCAAACTTCCACTTTGTTCTTCCCCACCCCCTTCCCCTGGGCAACCACAAGTTCCTTCTCTGTGTCTGTGAGTTTCTGTTTCACAGATAAATTCACTTGTGTCATATTTCAGATTCCACAAATAAGTTACATCCTATGGTATTTGTCTTTCTCTGCCTGACCTATTGCACTTAGTATGCTAATCTCTAGATCCGTCCATGTTGCTGCAAATGGCATTCTTTCTTTTTTTTTTTTTATGTCTGAGTACTGCTCCACTTTATATATACCACATCTTCTCAATCCATTCATCTGGACATTTGGGTTGTTTCTATTTTGACTATTGTAAATAGTGCTACTATGAGCATGGAGGTACATATATCTTTTTGAATTAACGTTTTTGTTTTCTTTGGATATATACCCAGGAGTGGAAACGTTGGGTCATATGGTCGTTCTACTTTTAGTTTTTTGAGGACCCTCCATACTGTTTTCCATAGTGGCTGCACCAATTTACATTCTCATCAACAACGTGGAGGGGTGGTCTCAAGGGTGATTTTTGCTACCCTCTTCCTCTCCTCCAACTGTTAGCCCCCGTGAGTACCTCTTGGAAACCCCCTTTCTAACCTCCAAATGTAAGCTGAACATATTGCCTTGCTTCATATGGGAAATTTCCATCTCTAGAATCGTCTCTTCTGGGTGTTTAGTGCTTTGTGGAATAGCCTCCCTTCTAAGGACCCACCTCAGACTCTTAGAGGAGAGGATGGTTATTCCTATCATTTTCACTCTTCTCACTTGTGGGAGGCAGAGAACTACTCCCATCAAAGATGTCCACATCTGTGATGACTGGTCTGTGTGTCCACTTAGTTGGACTATATACCCAGTTATTTAATCAAATACTAATCTAGGTTTTGCTTTGAGGGCACTTCATAGATGTAGTCATCATCTACAACCAGTTGACTTTAAGTAAAGGATATGATCCTCAATAATATGGAGAAATTTCAATTGCAGGCCTTAAGAGCAAAAACTGAGGTTTGCGACAGAAGAACAAACTCTGCAAAAAGAACTATTCAAATCACAAAGTCCAAAGGGTGGCAAAGTCAAATCTGATACAGAAGACTCAAGCCCTAATGTCTGAGGAATCTGAGACAGAAAGCATATAGCCATCCTCAGGTGAATCACATGTTTTTATAAAATTTGTTTGTTTTATATTCATTTTAATAAAATACATCATTCATTTATAAAGCATGCATTAGTATTAAATGTTATGATGTTCCAGGGCTGGAACATGGCCCTGGACAGTAGCTTAGTTGAAGACAGTCCCGAATATGCAGGAATCAAGTAGAACTTGGGGGAGAGCAGTGCCCAGTCTTGGGAACTAGAGACTGGCAAGAGCTGTCAACTGGGCTGAGGCTCAAGGCTGGGCTCCACCTCCAGGAGGTTACCTGGACCGAAGGCATGTACTGCAGATGGACTGCCTGTGGACAGATGCAGAGAAGCACGTAATCTCGAGTCCTGCCTCAACCTGCCCCCCAGCCTACTCCAGCTTCAGAATTAGACACCCAGCTCTCGTCCCCTGATAGGAAAAACTTGCTTTTGAAAGTTTGAGACCTGTTCCAGAAACCTATTGCTGTATAATAAACCACCCCAAATGTACGGCGTAAAATAATAACCATTTTATCATGCTTATTGACTGTGTGGCCAGGTATTCGGACAGCACACAGTACTCCACCATGTCTGGGACCACAGTGGAGAATTGAAAGGTTGATAGTGACTTGTATGGCTGGAGGCTGGAATCATTTATTCACTTACACGTCTGGCACCTGGGCTGGGAAAATTCAAAGGATGGGTTTAGCATTTAGACTGTCACCTGGGCCCCCTCCACGTCACTTGGGTTTATCATAGCATGAAGGCTGGGTTCCCAGAATAAGTATCCTGAGAGGGTAAGTATGGAGAGCAAGGATTCTAGAAAGACAGAGGATGCTTGGCCTTGCTGACCTCACCGCCGAGGTCAGGAAGCTTCGCTTTCACCTTATTCTGCAGGCCACAGGTGAGTCAAGGAACTCAGTCCACATTCAAGGGGACACAAATTAGACTACTTCTCCTAGATTCTACTTCATCCATGCCCCACCGTGTCTTGTCTTAGGCCAGTGTCTCATCCAGGAACTACAAATTCCACCACCTGTCATTTACCAGTTCCTCCTCTCTATCCTCCTGGCTTCCTGTGGGCTTCCAGGGACCCTCCAACTTCAGGACCTCACCTTAACCAACTCTCTGGTGCCTAAATGTACCTGCTACTCACCTACCTCCTCTCAAACCCGCCCTGCAACTGCTTCTTCACTCTTCTGATGGAGGCCAATAGACACCACACATCTGACCCCTTTCAACTTTGCAACTTAGCCCCAAAGACAATCGACAGGGTCCTGGAACTCCTGTTTCTAGCCTAAGCTGGTCTGGTAGGATCATCGCTTCTAAGGACCTACAGGCACTTCTGGGTCTGGTGGTGCCTTTCCCTTTAAGACTTACTTCCTACCTGATGGCCAGGACACGACAGCCAAATGTGAAAAAGACCTTGCTTTTCAGAAAGCCTGGTGTCCACAGTACCGATTGCCTGATCTTAGCCCATGTCTGCACGTCATCACCTTTTTGCCTCCTCTGTGACTGAGCCCAGCTGGCCCCAACCATTTCTGGATATCCGTGTCCACCCTAGTCTCACCCTAGTCCTTGGCTTACTGCTTATAATCTTCAGGCTCACCTAGTCTGACCACCAGGAGAGATGACCTTCTGCTTGGTCCAGGCATGATCTCCATGTATCATCCACGTGCACCTGGGCCTCTGAATGCCACTCTGGTGGCTAGAAATTCAGATAGCCCATGAACCCCTGGCCCTCAGACCCTGGCAGCCCTTCAACATCACAGCTACCCTGGGAGGGGAAACTGAAAATCTGATGAAGCAAGTGGGAGACAATGGGAGAACCATACCCTTCCAAGCTCTGCAGGGATTCCTGTTTAGCAGGATAGCTTGAGAACATACAGTGGAGGGAACTCCCTTAACAGCCATGGAGACCCCTCTCCTCTTCACAAGGGGGCTGTAAGAGCCAGAAGTTCTGACCTGTCCCAGCAGAGCCAGCCCGGGGGCGGGCAGCCCATTCTCCATGGTGGAGCCAGCATGGTGGGCGTCAGCATAGTTGTGTTAGGATTGCATAACTGGGCAGGGTTTCTTACCTGAACTGGCACATCAAAAATTACACTGGTGAGATATAGGTCTAAGCCAAGTCCTTGAAGGAGAGCCAAAAATCAAGGCACAGGGTTCTAGAAAGGCCTAAGGGTGCCCTGTGTGATGAAACTGCTTAGGGCCCAAAGAGGGAAGGAAGCCTGGTGGAGACTGGCAGTGGCCAGGTGCCCACACACCTGCCCGCTGGCTCCCACATTCCTGGTCTATTGCTCCGGGCTGAAGCTGCGCCTGGCATGGCTCTCAGGACCCCTGCACCATCCATAGCATTTCTTACAAGCTGTCCAAACTGACACGGAGGCTCCAAGTTATTCCCTATCTCAGGGGACGTGGTCACATTTCAAAGCACACAACCCCCACTGCCCACACCTCCAGCTCAATGTGACCATCTACCCAGCTAATGGTCAGGTGTGGAAAGGGTGCCTTGATACCGCTTAGCCTCTCAGCAAACAGGCTCAGCCATGTCTCTTAGGCAGAATTCTCTACGGCCTCCATTCCTGGCTCTGCTCTGAATTCACCTGTACTGGACTGCAGTCGCCTTAACTTCTCTCCAAACCACGTGCCTCCCCCACGGCTGGTTACAGAGTTCTGACTTCTCATAGGGAACTCGTCCTGTGTGTTTCAGGTGGGATCAGGGCTCCATCTTCCACTGAAGACCTGGCCAGATGAAGCAGGTCTGGAGAATTCTGTCGCACCATCCCCTGGTCTTCATGGTTGATACAGGAAAAAGCATTGACCCAAACCAGGCCAACCAGTCAAAGACTTGGGACTTTTCCCAGTGCTATGAAAGAAAAAGTGTTTTCTTTTCTGTGAGATCATGAGCTGAAGGATGAGAAAAACACAGCCTCGTCTTCAGCAGTCTTTGCATCCAAAAGGAAAGAGCGTGGCTGTGATGGAAATCAACATCAAGGAGAGCAAACAAAGGAGATGGAATAGGAGGTGGAGTCCTGAGGACAAGTTTAAGTCTTGGATGAGTTATGCCTGAAGAGAGGTGGCTTCATTTTTTCCCCCTTTCTTTTATATTCTTTTTTAAAACAAAGCTTTTTAAAAACTGGAGTATAGTTGTTTCACGATGTTGTGTTAATTGCTGTTGGACAGCAAAGTGATTCTGTTATATGCATATATACATTCTTTTTCTCATTCTTTTCCATTATGGTATATCTCAGGATATTGAATATAGTTCCCTGTGCCATACAGTAGGACCTTGTTGTTCATCCATTAAAGTCATTCTTGACTTCTCTTTCTCTAACACTTACAGCCAACCTTTTGGCAAATATTCCTGGCCTCGTCTTCAGTTATATAGAGAATCCAGCGCCTTCCACTCTCTACCCAGGCTGCCCTGGTCATTTCTCACCTTAATTACCAAAGTAGGTTTTCACCTGGAATCCCTGCTCCAGCCTGGCCTCCTTCCAACCTCCCTGCCACTCCCAACTGGTAAAAGAGGCGGAAACCAAGCAACAAGTTCTTGAAGGCAGGAGGAGGCACATGGAGGCAGGAGGGACCAAGGGAAAGACCCCCACCCCGTGTTAGAGATAAAAGAATGTTTCACAAGCCAATCCCAAACATAAAGCACCCCAAACACAGAAGATAAAAAGAAAGGCTAGTGGTCCAGGAACAATGAGGGGAGTGGAGGTGTCGGGAAGACACAACAGGGCCCTCCTTTCATTGGTATTCTTTTTATAGCTTTACTGAGTGCAGCTCATTTAAAGTACACGACTCAACGGTCATCATTCACAGAGTTGCTCCAGCATCACCACCGTCTAATTTCAGAGTGTTTCCACCTCCCCACAGAGGAACCCCGTACACACCCCTCCCATTTCCAGTGTCCCTCACCCCAACTCCAGTCTTCCCTCTGTCCCTATGATTTACCTATTCTGGATACTTCCCACAAATGGAATCATCTGATGTGCGATCTTTCTCACAGGCTTCTCTCACTTAGCACAGTGCTCTCGAGGTTCCTTGTGTTGTAGCGCGTGTCAGTACTTGTCCTTCCTGCCCTGGTGTGGGTGCTGATTTTGTTTATCTCCTCAACAGTTGATGGATATTTGGGTTGTTTCCACTTCTTTGGCTTTTATGAATAATGAATATTTATTTACCAGTTTTTGTGTGAACATATGTTTTCAATTCTCTTGGGTATATATACCTGGGGATGCAATTGCTGGGTCACGTGGCTTATTCTATGTTTAATCTAAATAAAGCACAACCGAACTGATTTCCACAGCAGATGGAGCATTTCACATTGCCACCAGCCATAGAGAAAGAGTTTCATTTCTCCACATCCTCACCAATACTTGCTTTGCTTTGTTTTGTATCATCTTCCTAGTGGGTATGAAGTGGTATCTCACTGTGGTTTTGGTTGGCATTTTCTTGTTGACTAATGACCTTATGCATTAATATGCACAATGACCTTATGACTAATGATAGATATGCAGATGACACCACCCTTATGGCAGAAAGTGAAGAGGAATTAAAAGCCTCTTGATGAAAGTGACAGAGGAGAGTGAAAAAGTTGGCTTAAAGCTCAACATTCAGAAAAC
Source organism: Oryx dammah (assembly GCF_014754425.2). Taxonomy (NCBI): domain Eukaryota; kingdom Metazoa; phylum Chordata; class Mammalia; order Artiodactyla; family Bovidae; genus Oryx; species Oryx dammah. Next base: position 35,660,842 of record NW_024070191.1, read on the forward strand.
GAAGATCATGGCATCTGATCCCATCACTTCAAGGCAAATAGATGGGGAAACAGTGGAAACAGTGTCAGACTTTATTTTGGGGGGCTCCAAAATCACTGCAGATGGTGATTGCAGCCATGAAATTAAAAGATGCTTACTCCTTGGAAGGAAAGTTATGACCAACCTAGATAGCATATTCAAAGCAGAGACATTACTTTGCCAATAAAGTTCCGTCTAGTCAAGGCTATGGTTTTTCCAGTGGTCATGTATGGATGTGAGAGTTGGACTGTGAAGAAGGCTGAGTGCCAAAGAATTGATGCTTTTGAACTGTTGTGTTGGAGAAGACTCTTGAGAGTCCCTTGGACTGCAAGGAGATCCAACCAGTCCATTCTAAAGGAGATCAGTCCTGGGTGTTCATTGAAAGGACTGATGCTAAAGCTGAAACTCCAATACTTTGGCCACCTCATGCGAAGAGTTGATGAATTGGAAAAGACCTTGATGCTGGGAGGGATTAGGGGCAGGAGGAGAAGGGGACGACAGAGGATGAGATGGCTGGATGGCATCACCGGCTCAATGGACATGAGTTTGAGTGAACTCTGGGAGTTGGTGATGGACAGGGAGGCCTGGCGTGCTGCAATTCACGGGGTCGCAGAGTCAGACACGACTGAGAGACTGAACTGAACTGAACAGAATGACCTTAAGCATATTTTCATGTGCTTCTTGGCTGTGCTGTAGCTTCAGTCATGTCCGACTCTCTGTGACCCGAAGGACCGTAACCTTCCAGGTTCCTCTGTCCATGGGATTCTCCAGGCAAGAGTACTGGAGTGGGTTGTCACGCCCTCCTCCAGGGGATCTTCCTAGCTTCTTGGCTGTTTGTATGTTTTCTTTGGAGAAGTGTCTATACCAATCCTTAGAATATTTTAAAGTTAGGTGTTTGTATTTTTCTTGTTGAATTGTAAGGTCATAAATTTGTTGAAGTGTCAGTTCATAAATAAATAAATTTGTTGAATTTTAAGGTCATAAATAAATTTGTTGAATTGTAAGTTCATAAATAAAGGGTTTAGTATATAAATTCTTTATGTTCTAGATACTAGATCCTTATCTGCTACATGGTTTACAAATATCTTCTCCCATTTTGTCCATCGCCTTTTACCTTTCTTGATCACGTCTTTTTCATTTGGTTGAAGTCCAACGTATCTAATTTTACTTTGGTTGTTTTTATTTTTGGTGTCACACCTAAGAAACTGTCGCTAATTTCTGGTCACGCAGATTCATACCTTTGTTTCCTTCTAAAAGTGATAGTTTAAGCTCGTACATTAAGACCTTTAATCTTCTTGAAGTAATTAGAAAATTTTAATGGTAATAAAATACATAGAAAATTTACCCTCTTTACCGTTTTTAAATGTGCAATTCAGTGCTGTCAAATATATTCCCATTGTTGTGCAACCAACCTCCAGAACTCAGTCCCCGTGCAAAACTGAAACTTAATGCCCATTGTGTTAAGTCACTTCAGTGCTGTCTGACTCTGTGTGACCCCCAGAGATCTAAATGGAAAGAACTCACTGGGGTACCCAGTGGCCCGCCAGGCTCCTCTATCCATGGGGGTTCTCCGGGCAAGAACACTGGAGTGGGTTGCCATGGCCTCCTCCAGGGGATCTTCCCGACCCGGGTATTGAACCTGTGTCTCAAATGACTCCTGCATTGGCCGGTGGGTTCTTTACCACTAGCGCCATTTGGGATCCCCATTATGCCCATCAAATAAGATCAACAACTCCACATTCCCTCCTTCCCCTGGCCTCTGAGCAACTGCCATTCTATTTTCCATCTCTGAATTTGACTCTTCTGGATACCTGGTATAAATGGAATCATATAGTAATTTGTCTTTTGTAACTGGCTTATTTCACTTCCCTTATTACGGGTTTCCCTGGTGGCTCAGCTGGTAAAGAATCCACCTGCAATGTGGGAGACCTGGGTTCGATCCCTGGGTTGGGAAGATCCCCTGGAGGAGGGAAAGGCTACCCACTCCAGTATTCTGGCCTGGAGAGTTCCACGGATTGTATAGTTCAGGGGTCGCAAAGAGTCACGCACGACTGAGCGGCTTTCACTTCACTTCACATTTCACTTAGCATAGTGTCCTGCAGGTTCATCCATGTATTGACTATGTGAGAATCTCCTTCCTCTTTAAGGCTGAATAGCAGGTCAGTATAAAAATGGACCATATTTTGTTCACCCATCCATCTGTTGACGGGCGTTGTTTCCACCTTTCGGCTATGGTGTGAAAAGTGCTGTTATGAGCATGAATGTGGAGGTATCTCTTCAGGTCCTTGATTTCAATTCCTCTAAATATATTCCAACAAGTGGAATTACTGGATCATAAGGTATTTCTACCTTTAATTTTTTTAGGAACTGCCATACTGTTTTTCATAGTGGCCACACCATTTTATATTCTCACCAGTTATGCAAAAAAAAAAAAAAGTTTCAATTTCTCCACAGCCTGCCTAACACATTTTATTTTACTTTATTTATGAAACTGTCTTAATTAGTGTGAGGTGATAACTCACTGTGGTTATGCTATGCATTTACATGATGTTTAGTGATATTGAGCTTCATTCATAGGTTTGTTGGCCATTTGTATGTCATCTTTGGCAAAATTTTCCATTCAGGTCTTCTGTTTTTTAATTGGTGGTGGTGTTGAGTTTTAGAAGTTCTTTATATATTCTAGATATTAACTCATCACTGATAAGCTAAGCAATATACTGGGTGACACTTTTTTTCTTGAATAACTTTGTTTCTCCTGAGGTCAATACTTATATTTTTCTTTGTTGGCTTGCTCAGGTTCCTATGTACCCAAATCATTTTTCTTTCACTCTCCGAAACAGTTATACCCCCTCCTTATTATTTCCCCTTCCGTGATGCCTCTTCTTCCTCCCCCCTTCTTCTTTCCTTACTCCCTCCCTCTGCCCCTCCCTTTTTGTCTCTTTCTGCCTTCCTCCCCCCCCAATCCTTTTTCTTTTTCTTCCTCTTTCTCTTTCTTCCTATGTAAATTTTAGGCATTTCATTTCCTGTCTGTGAGTTGGTTTCCATTCTTGGGAACTGGGTACCCCAGTGAGTTCTTTCCATTTAGATCCTCAACCCCTTCAGTACTGGGAAATTTACTAGATTAAAAAAATTTCCTTCTTACCCTTTTCTCTCTTCTCTACAGTATTTCTCTTAGTGAGATGTTAGGCTTCCCACACTGGTCTACTAATTTTTAGAATATTTTCTCTGCTTGTTTTAGTAAGATAAACACTTAAATCTTATGCACTTAATCAAGAGGTTTCTTATAGAGTGGGTGATTGAAATTAGCGTGTTTATTATAGTAACATGAAAAAATATTAGACAATAAACTGAGAAAACTCATGGTCTAATTGACTGAATGCAAATGTTCATTAGTCCTGTCATATTCTTTCTTATTTAATTGCATTTGTGCTGAAAGGGCTAACACATGGATTGAATAGAAATTAGTGGGTAGTTCAGCAGTGGTGGGAAGAAATGCCCATGGATGCTTATTTTGGAGATGAGAGAAGAAGAAAGAGGAGACCTTACGTCTGTATGAGGTTGAGGCCCTTTCAGAACTTCTGACGGATGAAAGCCTACCAAGAGGGCAATCTGGGAGTCAGAAACAAGGAGTGACAACTTAAAATTGAATATGGAGGAAAAAAAGAATAGTCCATCCACACACACACAAAACCAGTGTTATTACCATGCTCTGAGAATCTGAGGCTAATACTGGGAAATATTTTGTTAGAAAATGTCCACATATTATCCCCAAAGTGTTTTGAATCTTAGGAAAGACCATTGACATTATTTTAGACTCTGAACCACAGGGTAGGCCCTGTGGTTTTTTAATTTTTTATTTGATTGAAGTAAAGCTGATGCATGATGTTCTGTTAATTTCTGTTGTACAGCAAAGTGATTCAGTTTACATACATGTAATGTGCTATGTAATATATACATGTAATATGTATATATGTAATATATATATTGTTTTTCATATTCTTTTCCAGTATAACTTATCACAGGATATTGGCTCTAGTTCCCTGTGCTGTACAGTAGGGCCCTGCTTATCCATTCTCTCTCTAACAGTTTGCAGCTGCAAATTCCAGCCTCCCAACACCCCCCTCCCCTCCCCTCCCCTCCCCTCCCCTCCCTCCCTCCTCCTTGGTAACCACGTGTCTGCTCTCTATGCCTGTAAGTCGGTTTCTGTTAAACAGACAGGTTCATTTGTCATATTTTAGATCCCACATATAAGTGATAAATATGGCATTCATCCTTTTCTGACTTATTCACTTAAAATGATACCCTCTAAGGCCATCCATGTTGCTGCAAATGGCATTATTTCATTCTTTTTTATGGTTGAGAATATGAGAAATATTCCATTATATATATATAATTATATATATATAGATAGATATCAATATATATGAGGAATATTCCATTATATATATATATGTTATATATATATATGTACCACAACCTCTTTATCTTTTCATTTGTCGATCCCTATCTGTGTTTTTATTATTAATAGTATCCTTATGATCTTAATGGAGGTGATCTTGTTTTGTTTTTTACAGAGGGGGATATGTTTTTGAATGAAATGTTCAAATATATTTTCTCAAATATCGGTCTTATTTTGTTCCTCAGAAACACAGAGAAAATGGAACTTCCAGATAAGAATCTAATATTCCCCCAACATCTGACCAGAAAAAAAAACTTCAAAACATACAGAAAATTGGAATTAAACAATGAACACCCTAATTCCCACAACCTTGGTTCTACAGTCAGAATTTAATTTTTATTGGCTTGCATTCATATCTGTCTAAGCCTCTGAGTGATGTTGCATGGAGCAACAGCTCTACCATAATTACACGGGGAGTACTCTGTCCCTACTGGTAAGGCCAGTGCCTCATAAGAGCTCTGTACTGCGGCCAATTTCGTGAATGCCTTAAACAAGCCAATACAGGTCAGCTGTCAGCTGGGTGGAGGAGCTTCTGGAGAGTTCTTCCCAGCTTAAGGAAACAAAACTTCAGACTCAAAAAGTCATCTGACTTGCTGCCCAAGACACCTACAGATGTTGGCTGTTATGAAAAGGTGTTGTCCATGGGCATAAGCTAGGAGCTTCTGGTTGGGTAACAAGGGAGAAAGAGCCACTGCCCTGGCCTAGAAGGTGACAGGAGAGGGAAGGTAATGGGGCGACAATCCCCCAATGTGGATTTTCCTAAACATCTTACTCTAAGATCAGAGGCAACTGTCCCTGCGGACAGCACAGGGCTCCCCCCCACAGGTTCTTTCCCACACATTCACACAACCTTCTCCAGCGTTTCCAGAGCCACGGAAGCCTTTAAAGGGAAAAGGGAACACAATTGTCTGAAATCGAAGGAACACAGTGCCGACGGCCTCTCTGAGTGGGTTCCAGCTGCCGTGTGCAGTATCACAAACTACATATTTCAGTCGTCACAGTCGCTGCATTTTGGCAAAACCTCATGTACCCACTCCAGGGTTCCTGCCTGGAGAATCCCAGGGACAGTGGAGCCTGGTGGGCTGCCGTCTATGGGGTCGCACAGAGTCGGACACGACTGGAGCAACTTAGCAGCTGCAGAGGCAGCATGTATCTTTGGCTTCTGTCTTCCTCTGGAAGTTCTTCAGTTAAGAACAACCTCCAAAGCAGAAAGATGGGTGCTCATCAGAGAGCTGCTCCCTGCAGGAAAAACCAATAGCTCTGTGCCTAAGGAAAACCTGTGTCAACACTGCTACCACTCTTATCCTAAAAGAACTGAAGTATAGCTCTCATTGCTAAAGCCCTTGGGGACAGCCCTGAATGCACAGCTTTGAACAGAAGTGGAAGTCCTGGGTGAATATTAAAATAAGAGAGTGGCACTTGAAGTTTTAAATGATGCAAGTCCCTCCCTCTTTTGCCTTTCTTAACACAAGATCAAGGATCTGCGAATATTTTCTGTAGGGACCAAATAGCAAATATTGTTTTAAAATTTATCTTATTGAAGTATGGCTGATTTACAATGTGGTGTTAATTTCTACTCTATAGTGAAGTGATTCAGTTATACCTACATCCTTTTTCATATTTTTTTCATTATGGTTTATAACAGGATATTGAAAATAGTTCCCTGTACTCTACTGTAGGACCTTGTTTATCTGTCCTATATGTAATAGTTGGCATCTGCGAACTTCAAACTCCTAATCCATCTGCCTTCCAAACGCCTCCACCCTCTGGGAACAAGTCCTTTCTCTATGTCTGTGAGTCTCTTTCTGTTTCATAGATAAGTTCATTTCTGTCATATTTTAGATTACACATATAAGTGATATCATGTGATATTTGGCTTTCTCTTTCTGACTCACTTCACTTAGTGGGATAACCTCTAGGTCCATCCACGCTACTGCAGATGGTATTATTTCATGCTTTTTGGTGGTATACGTATCAGTTCAGTTCAGTCACTCAGTCGTGTCCAACTCTTTGTGATCCCATGGACTGCAGCATGCCAGGCCTCCCTATCTATCACCAACTCCTGGAGTTTACTCAAACTCATGTCCATTGAGTCCGTGATACCGTCCAACCATCTCATCCTGTCATCCCCTTCTCCTCCTGCCTTCAGTCTTTCCCAGCATCAGGGTCTTTTCCAATGAGTCAGTTCTTCGAATCAGGTGGCCAAAGTACTGGAGTTTCAGCTTCATCATCAGTCCTTCCAATGAATATTCAGTACAGATTTGCTTTACGGTGGACTGGTTGGATCTTCTTGCAGTCCAAGGGACTCTCAAGAGTCCCACAGTTCAAAGCATCCATTCTTCAGTGCTCAGATTTCTTTATAGTCCAACTCTCACATGACTACTGGAAAAACCATAGCTTTGACTAGATGGACCTTTGTTGGCAATGTTATGCCCAGAGTCCGAGTCCCCAAAACTGAGAGAATAAGAAGTCCACAGCAATGCAAAGGCATGAAGGGGGTTTATTTCTAGTTCGAGCTAGGGCTCCCGCCACATCCAACGCAGTGGAGTGGAGCAAGAGCCCCGAGCCCAGATTAACAGCGGTATTTATAGGTTTAGAACAAAGACAGAGAATTGGTAAGGGCTGATTGGCTGCAGGAGTTTCCTGGTATTTACTAATTGGTTAATCTTTATTGGCTGCAGGGGTTTACTAATTGGCTAATCTTTATTGGCTGCAGGGGGATGTCTTTTATGTCCTGATAAACTCAAACCAGGTTACGGGGAGTATGCTGATTAGACAAGTCCTGGCATCCGCGGGGATGACCTCACTGGGCAATAACTCAGCTTTTCCCGTGAGGCCTACCTTAGTCCCTGAAGCCTATCATGGCATTTGTTAGGTCCCAACAGGCAAAGTAATGTCTCTGCCTCTTTAATAAACTGTCTAGGTTGGTCATAACTTTTCTTCCAAGGAGTAAGCGTCTTTTAATTTCATGGCTGCAGTCACCATCTGCAGTGATTTTGGAACCAAAAGAAAAAATACAAAGTCTGTCGCTGTTTCCACTGTTTCCCCATCTATTTGCCATGAAGTGACGGGACCAGATGCCATGATCTTCATTTTCTGAATGTTGAGCTTTAAGCCAACTTTTTCACTCTCCTCTTTCACTTTCATCAAGAGGCTCTTTAGTTATTCTTCGCTTTCTGCCATAAGGGTGGTGTCATCTGCTTATCTGAGGTTATTGATATTTCTCCCGGAAATCTTGATTCCAGTTTGTGCTTCATCCAGCCCAGCATTTCTCATGATGTACTCTGCATATAAGTTAAATAAGCATGGTGACAGTATACAGCCTTGATGCACACCTTTCCCGATCTGGAACTGGTCTGATGTTCCATGTCCAGTTCTAACTGTTGCTTCTTGACCTGCATACAGATTTCTCAGGAGGCAAGTAAAGTGGTCTGGTATTCCCATCTCTTGAAGAATTCTCCACAGCTTTTTGTGATCCACACAAAGGCTTTGACGTAGTCAATAAAACAGAAGTAGATGATTTTCTGGAACTCTCTTGCTTTTTCAATGATCCAATGGATGTTGGCAATTTGGTCTCTGGTTCCTCTGCCTTTTCTAAATCCAGCTTGACTATCTGGAAGTTTATGCTTCACCTACTGTTGAAGCCTGACTTGGAGAACTTTGAGCATTACTTTGCTAGCATGTGAGATGGTGCAACTGTGTGGTAGTTTGACCATTCTTTGGCATTGCCTTTCTTTGGGATTGAAATGAAAACTGACCTTTTCCAGTCCTGTGGCCACTCCTAACTTTTCCAAATTTGCTGACATACTGAGTGGAAAATTCTGAAAGAAATGGGAATACCAGACCACCTGACCTGCCTCTTGAGAAACCTATATGCAGGTCAGGAAGCAACAGTTAGAACTGGACATGGAACAACAGACTGGTTCCAAATAGGAAAAGGAGGACGTCAAAGCTGTATATTGTCACCCTGCTTATTTAACTTATATGCAGAATACATCATGAGAAATGCTGGACTGGAAGAAGCACAAGCTGAAATCAAGATTGCCGGGAGAAATATCAATCACCTCAGATATGCAGATGACACCACCCTTATGGCAGAAAGCAAAGAATAACTAAAGAGCCTCTTGATGAAAGTGAAAGAGGAGAGTGAAAAAGTTGGCTTAAAGTTCAACATTCAGAAAACGAAGATCATGGCATCTGGTCCCATCACTTCATGGGAAATAGATAGGGAAACAGTGGAAACAGTGTCAGACTTTATTTTGGGGGGCTCCAAAATCACTGCAGATGGTGATTGCAGCCATGAAATTAAAAGACGCTTACTCCTTGGAAGGAAAGTTATGACCAACCTAGACAGCATATTCAAAAGCAGAGACATTACTTTGCCAACAAAGGTCCATCTAGTCAAGGCTATGGTTTTTCCAGTGGTCATGTATAGATGTGAGAGTTGGACTGTGAAGAAGCTGAGTGCCGAAGAATTAATGCTTTTGAACAGTAGTGTTGGAGAAGACTCTTGAGAGTCCCTTGGACTGCAAGGAGATCCAACCAGTCCATTCTAAAGGAGATCAGTCCTGGGTGTTCATTGGAAGGACTGATGCTAAAGCTGAAACTCCAGTACTTTGGCCACCTCATGCAAAGAGTTGACTCATTGGAAAAGACCCTGATGCTGGGAGGGATTGGGGGCAGGAGGAGAAGGGGACGACAGAGGATGAGGTGGCTGGATGGCATCACTGACTCGATGGACTTGAGTTTGAGTGAACTCTGGGAGTTGGTGATGGACAGGGAGGCCTGGAGTGCTGCAGTTCATGGGGTCGCAAATAGTCGGACATGACTGAATGACTGAACTGAACTGAGTGCAGCACTTTCACAGCATCATCTTTTAGGATTTGAAATAGCTCAACTGGAATTCTATCACCTCCACTAGCTTTGTTCGTAGTGATGCTTCCTAAGGCCCACTTGACTACGCATTCCAGGATGTCTGACTCTAGGTGAGTGATCACACCATCGTGATTATCTGGGTCATGAAGATCTATTTGTATAGTTCTTCTGTGTATTCTTCCCACCTCTTCTTAATATCTTCTGCTTCTGTTAAGTCCATACCATTTCTGTCATACCATAGGCACATACCATAAATTGTGCCCATCTTTGCATGAAAAGTTCCCTTGGTATCTCTAATTTTCTTCAAGAGATCTCTAGTCTTTCCCATTCTATTGTTTTCCTCTATTTCTTTACACCGATCACTGAAAAAGGCTTTCTTATCTCTCCTTTCTATTCTTTGGAACTCTGCATTCAGATGCTTATATCTTTCCTTTTTTCCTTTGCCTTTCACTTCTCTTCTTTTCATAGCTGTTTGTAAGGCCTCCTCACACAACCATTTTGCCCTGTTGCATTTCTTTTTCTTGGTGATGGTCTTGATCGCTGCCTCATGTACAATGTCACAAACCTCCATTCATAGTTCTTCAGGCACTCTATCAGATCTATTCCCTTGAATCTATTTGTCTCTTCCACAGTATAGTAGTAAGGGATTTGATTTAGGTCATACCTGAATGGTCTAGTGGTTTTCCCTACTTTCTTCAATTTAAGTCTGAATTTGGTAATAAGGAGTTCATGATCTGAGCCACAGTCAGCTCCTGGTCTTGTTTTTTCTGACTATATAGAGCTTCTCCATCTTTGGCTGCAAAGAATGTAATCAATCTGATTTCAGTATTGACCATCTGGTGATGTCCATGTGTAGAGACTTCCCACGTGTAGAGTCTCTTGTGTTGTTGGAAGAGGGTGTTTGCTATGACCAGTGTCTTCTCTTAGCAAAACTGTTAGCCTTTGCCCTGCTTCACTGTGTACTCCAAGGTTAAATTTGCCCATTACTCCAGGTATTTCTTGACTTCCTACTTTTGCATTCCAGTCCCTGATAATGAAAAGGACATATTTTTGGTGTTAGTTCTAGAAGGTCTTGTATATCTTCATAGAACTATTCAGCTTCGGCTTCTTCAGCATTATTGATTGGGGCATAGACTTGGATTACTGTGATATTAAATGGTTTGCCTTGGAAACAAACAAAGATCCTTCTGTCTTTGAGATTGCATCCAATCTACTGCATTTCAGACTCTTTTGTTGACTATGGTGACTACTCCCTTTCTTCTAAGGGATTCTTGCCCACAGTAGTAGATATAATGGTCATCTGAGTTAAAGTCACCCATTCCAGTCCATTTTAGTTTGCTGATTCCTAAAATGTCGATGTTTACCACTTCCAATTTGCCTTGATTCATGGACCATTCCAGGTTCTATGCAATGTTGCTCTTTACAGCATCAGACTTTACTTCCATCACCAGTCACATCCACAACTGGGTGTTGTTTTTGCTTTGGCTCTGTCTCTTCATTCTTTCTGGAGTTATTTCTCCACTGATCTCCAGTAGCATATTGGGCACCTACCGACCTGGGAAGTTTATCTTTCAGTGTCCTGTCTTTATAACTTTTCATACTTTTCATGGGGTTCTCAAGGCAAGAATACTGACGTGGTTTGCCATTCCCTTCTTCAGTGGACCATGTATTCCATTGTATATATGTACCACGTCTTTTTTATCCATTCATCTGTCGATGGACTTTTAGCTTGTTTCCAAGTCTTGGTTCAGCCAGCGAATGTTTTAGTCTTTGTGGGCCATACAGTTGATCTTACAAGTTTGCAGCTCTGCCACGGCGGTACAGAAGCAGCCAGACAGTACATAGGGGAATGAGCATGTTTGCACTCCAATTCAACTTTATTTATGAACACCTAAATAAAGGCAGTATTATTTATTCACAAAACATGGACCTCATGTTTACTCTGCACAACCAAACTGGAGCATGAGTTAAGATTTCATAGGCCCACGACACTGTTTACACCTTGCTGTCCTGTGCTCAGTGGATTCAGTCGTGTCTGACTCTTTTTGACCTATGGACCTTTATTTTCCTTTTTAGTACACACTTGCATTCTGATATGTGCGTCCTCAGTCACTCAGTCGTGTCCGACTCTGTGCGACCCCATGGACTATGGCCCACCAGGCTCCTCGGTACATGGGCATTCTCCAGGCAAGAATACTGGAGTGGGTTGCCATTTCCTTCTCCAGGGGATCTTCCCGACCCAGGGATCGAACCTGGGTCTCCTGCATTCCAGGCAGATGTATGTTTCCTCAAATACAGTCTAATTCTTAATAGCTAGAAACCTTTTATTCAATTAAGGAAGTCCTAGCCAACAAAGGCCTACTGTATAGCATAGGGAACTATACTCAATATTCTGTAATAACCTATAAAGGAAAAGAACTTGAAAAAGAAATATATCTCTGAGTACATATATATAAAACTGAAAGTATCAACATTGTAAATCAACTATATTTCAATTTTAAAAAATCTGTGAAGCCACAGGATTAGAGTCACCCTGAGCCTATATTTCTACCATAATTGAAAAAGTGAGGTATAGAGGTTAGGAACATAGGTTTTAGAGTCAGTCAGATGTGAATTCAAATCCAGGCTCTGCAGCTTTCTTATCTGTGTGATATCAGGTAAATGAGAGAACATTTTTCCATGTTTCTTCAGTTGTAAAACAGACAAATGGTTTGTTTGGAAGATTGAAAGAAATAATGGAAATCAAACTCTTAACACGGTGTTCAGTAAGTGCTCATAGATGTTAACTCATTATCATTAATAATGATTTTTATTTTTATCCATATGAAAAAAGCATCCATGTCATAGGGGTTCAGTAGTTCATTTCACTGATTTTACACCATTCTGTAATTAGGAAAAATCACCCTAATGTAATTCAATATTTAACTGGGAAGCCTTGAGATTAATTTGATATAACAGATAGATTATATCAAATGTAGTGGTTTCGATGTTTTATCACCCTGCCTTTCCGTATCTGTGACTTAATGGTATTTGTTGTCCATGTGTACTGTTTTTTAAATTAATACTTATTAAAACATTTTTTTTAAAGAGCTCAGGCACCTTATAGAGAGTTCCAAATCTCATTAGACAGTGTTCAAATGCAATTTTAAAGTTATTTTTTTGAAGTTTATTTCTTTTGGGGGTATTACAAGGTACATAGGACAAAATCCAAAAGGTACAAAAGATTATATAGTTTTTTAATTTGAAAAAAATTTTTTTTAAATTTTGGCCACGCTGGGAAGCATGTGGGATGTTAGTTCCCTGACCAAGGATGGAACTCAAGTCCCCTGCACTGGAAGCATCAAGTCTTAACCACTAGACCACCCAGGGGAGGGCCCCCAAAAACTGTCCTGTGAAAAGGAAGTTTTCATCATCTGCCCACTACATGCTTTATCTAGTTGCTCTCCTGAGGGAGATGCGAACACACGCACGTGCACAGCAATGTATGTGCACACGCAGGCACACAGGCCACTCACGTGGCTGTGCACTTGCTTTGTTTCTTAGAGCATAGGGGACATTCCTGCATCTCTGCAGATGGGGCCGCCCTGTGATTTTGAAGGACCGCCCAACACTTCATCAGAGGCATGTGCCCACATTACCTTACCAGCCCCCAGGGGACAGACTTCTGGCTGTCTCCAGTCGTTTGCTGTTTCAAGGGAACGTGCCAGGCTGCCTTGGAACTTTTCATCTGCTCTGCACCGTGATTTTGTTGTCTTTTCTCTTCCAGCAGGACTGGGAAGTGATTCTACAGGGCTTTCCCCGAGGACCCTGGCCCCAGACTTCAGCTCACACTGGTGGAGTTCCTGGGGCTTGCCCATGAGCCTCCCGTGCACCTGCCGGCCCACGCCCGTGTGCATGTGTGTGTGTGTGTGTGTGTGTGTCTGGGCGCGCGCGTGTGCCGGCTGTTACCGTGTGTCTGTGTGTGTGCATGCGCGCGCGTGCCGGCTGTTACCGTGTGTCTGTGCGTCTGTGCATGTGTGTGCGCGCGCACACTCGCACGTGTCCCCAGCTGACAGCCGCACGCCCGCGTGGGAGGCTACGGTGCGGGCCCGAGGGGCCGCGGGGTCCCTGCGCGTTCCGAGACCCCGGCGGAGGCCGCAGCCGCGGTCCCCAGCCCTCCCGAGGCCGGGAGGTGTTTCAAGGTGTCTCCCAGAAACAGGCGCAGCCCGGGCCGCCCGCCTCCGGAACAATGGGTCCTTTCAGCCGCCCCGCAGACGGATGGCCCGTCGCCATGACAACCAGCATTGTGGGCCGTCTGAGCGGCCGGGTCCCGGCGCCCCCCGCCCCTCCCCCGGGCCCCGCCGTATGGTGCGTGTGGCGCTGGCAGCTGCTGTCCAAAGAAGGCACCTCTTTGTCTCCAGGGGATGAAAGGCATTTGGTTTTCATCGCCCCCTTTCTCTCCGCCGACCCCGCGCCCCGCGTCCCGACCCCAGAAGGTGCCCCCCGGCCCCCGCCCGGAGCCGAGGTCTGAGTTTCCTCTCGCCTTCGCCCTTCCCGGAGCACTTCTGCCTTTACCTCTAACTCTTCGGAGTCCCCAGCAGTCCCACCCTCGAGTGTGGCGTCCAAACTAAGGGAGGTCGCTTTGGGCATCCCGGGAGCCTTTCCCAGCTCTGCTCCCGGAGCCGCGGCCCGCGTCGATCGCCCCTCAGATCCAACAGCACCACCTTCCGTAGCCGAGAGCTCATTACCGGGCCGGGCCGGGCTGCGCGGATGCTCTGGGCGCCGAGCTGGAAGTCGGCTCTGTCTGTCTGTGGCAACGAGGACTAGTGGGTTAAGTGACCCAGGGCTGGCCTTGGAACAGCTGGACGCCTTCTGGTCAGAGAAAAGACCACACAGTATCAATATGACCGCTGTTGTGGTCAGGCTTCTAACTTAAAGGGATTAGTAAGCTTTTTTTTTTTTTTTAAGTTTTGAAGGACTGTTCGTTAATACCTAAATAGGATTTCCTTTATTTTGACTGTGGAGGAACTTTGTGAAAATTAAATTCAAGAATGAGGGGGGAAAAAATTCTTTGGCTGACGGTATATTTGAGATTTGGAGTTGGAAGATTATTGTCCCCGGACTTATGATCCCTCCCCGCGACCTTAAAATTGGAACAGATGGTGTTTTCCAGACCTGTCTGCAAAGGAAAAAAAAAAAAAAAAAGGTTGCAGTGATGAGAGAAAACGCAGGATCAAGAAGGAGGCCGGATACCGGCCTGGAGAAGAATGCAGAAGCTGGGTGGTGGTTGCCAGCGTGGAGCGGAAGACAGCAAAACCGGGGTGTGTGGACCGATTATGGAGATAAAGACACGCTCCAGCAAAGATTCGGTGTGGGTAGGAAAAATAATCAGAGTGTTCATAAAATGTTATCTAATACTCAAAGGGTAGACGCAGTGGAGGGAGACGTGAGGATAACGGGTTTCAGGTCTCACTGTCCCTTCTGTTTTTTTTTTTTTTTTTAATACATTAATGTTTTGGAAAGACATTTTAAAAAAAACAAAACTTCAGGAATGTTAAAAGTATGACAAGTGTAACGGAAACGGAGTTCAGCAGGTGACTGACAAGAGGTACATTTTTCTTGTCTTTGCTTCCAGTTACCAGCAATTACTTGTGGTAAACAGGAAGCAGCCACGTCTGGCACACAGGAAACAAGTATTTGCAAAGCAAGGGTTTGTTTTTTTTCCTCTGAGAATCATTTTTATCTAAATAACTACCTAGAAAATAATAAGTGTGTTGCTCTGAAAACTTTTCTGTACCCTCCAAGCTCCTTCCCCCACCCCAACATTGCTGAATAAATTTTGGAAGAAATTCGATCAAATTTTCGGTGAGAGTTGATGCCTATTTCCCCATGATTTCAAATGAGAGTCATAATAAAGTGTCACAGTTTGAAACTCTGGTTAACTTCATGGATTTTAGAAAGTGTTTAAGATTGTTATTAACAAATGAAAACAATTTTCCTATGATTATATCTGCTGTCATCATATTATGAAAGTTACACATGGAACAATATAGAGATGTGCTCTTCGGAGCTCAGGGGCCACGGGGATTAAAACAGGCCAAGTGGAGAGAACTCCAGGGTTCCCCATCCCTAGATCATTCAGAGCAGCTCCGACTTACCAGTTTGCTATGTCAGCTTTCATTTGTCTGAAAGATTTCCCTGCTTAAAAAAAAAAAGAAAAAAAAGACCGCTGTTACAAAAGAGGTTTAGAGTTGGAAAAGATCTTTGAGATAATTTAGTCCAGTCCTCCCATTTTACAGATCAGGACATTGAGAGCCAAGGAGTTTATCTAGGTAACTTGCCCAAGGTCAGGCCCTCTGCTTGTGCCTATTGATGACCCTGTGACCACTTGCTGTTCCTGACCAGTCCTTTCAGACCAGAGCTGGACCCATAACCCTTCCCTGCCCACTGCTTACCAAACCTTCTTGTTCCTATGGCCATGTTTTTTGTCTTTCCTTCTGATTTTACTCTATCTTCTGGAGATTAAGTCAAAGCTGTCTTGTGGAGCTTTCCTGTTTTCTAGGCCTTCCCAAAGGCCTTTGATTCCATGCTTGATTTAAAATATCCACTCTATCCATTGACTGTAGCCGCTCTATTCATTCCCAGGGGCTGTGGACAGGCTGTTAGTTGCCTATCCACTATCCAGTCTGTTATCTTCCTTGTAAACAGAATCCCCTGTTGGGGATGAAGGTAGTAATGTGCCCAGAAAAAAAAGATTCCCAGGACTAGGGGGCCGAGGGGGAAGATACGTTAGGAGTTTAGGATTAACAGATACTCACTTGTTGTTTAGACACTCAGTCATGTCCAACTCCTTGCGATCCCATGGACTGCAGCATGCCAGGCTTCCCTGTCCTTCACTGTCTTCCAGAGTTTGCTCAAATTCATGTCCATTGAGTCAGTGATACTATTTAACCATCTCAACCTCTGCCGCCTGCTTCTTTTGCCTTCAATCTTTCCTAGCATCAGCTCTTTTGCATCAGGTGACCACAAAGTATTGGAGCTTTAGTATCAGTCCTTCCAATGAATATTCAAGGTTGAGTTCCTTTAAGACTGACTGTTTGGATCTTCTTATAGAGCAAGGGACTCTCAAGAGTCTTCCCCAGCAGCACAATTCAAAAGCATCAGTTCTTCAATGCTCAGTCTTCTTTACAGCCCAACTCTCACATCTGTACACGACTACCAGAAAAACCATAGCTATATGGATCCTTGTCGGCAAAGTGATGTCTCTGCTTTCCAAAATGCTGTCGAGGTTTGTCATAGCTTACTTGCAGGGAGCAAGTGTTTATCATTTCATGGCTGCAGTCACTGTCCACAGTGATTTTGGAGCCCAAGAAAATAAAATCTGTCACTGCTTCCACTTTTTCCCCTTCTATTTGCCAGGAGGTGATGGGACTGGATGGCATGATCTTAGTTTTTTGAATGTTGAGTTTTAAGCTAGGTTTTTAAGCTTTTTTAAGCCAGATTCACACTGCTATATATTAAATAGGTAAAAAAAAAAGGCCTACTATATAGCACAGGGAACTATATTCAATATCTTATAATAACCTATAATGAAAAAGAATCTGAAAAAGAATATACACATGTAAATATAATTGAATCATTTTACTCAGGAAGCATTGTAAATCAACTATACTTCACTTTTTAAAAATAAAAAAACTAAAACACACACATAAACTAAAAAAAAAAAAAAACAAGCAAAACAGAGCACTCCCAGAACTTCCTTTAAAAAAAAAAAATTTATTTGGCTGTACCAGGTCTTAGTTGCGGTGTGTGAGATCTAGTTCCCTGACTGGGGATTGAACCCTGTATTGGAAGCATGGAGTCTTAGCCACTGGACCACCAGGGAAGTCCCTCCCAGGACTTCTTTTAGCTTAATTCTGAGCAGTAGCCCACACGTGGGACTTCAGGAAAAGCTCAGTAAAGGAAATTAACTCCAGTGGCTCATCTCCATTTGTTCTTTGTCTTTCCTTCTTTCTACCTGGAATATAGTTTGATGGCTGGAGCCACAGCAACAATGTTGTGAACATGAAGGTGAAAGCTCAGCCCTAGAAATACTAATAATGGAATGCGGCAAGCTAAGAGAAGCCTGAGTCCTTGATGTGGCGTTGCCAGCCTAGCCCTGGATCTCGAACCTCTTGTCTTCCCATAATAACAGAAAAATAAACCCCTATCTTGTTTAAGTTAGTATTATTTGAGTTTTCTGTTATATGAAGTTGAACATAATCTCACTGGCTCCCATTTAGAATGAGAACAAAGTAGAAATTCGGTTTTATTGAATGATCCTTTTTTGAAACACTTACTTTTTTAAAGTACTTACCTACACCATCACAGCATAATAATATTGATAATTCATTCACTTACTCATGTAATGAAACAATCTCTTCCCCCCCACACACACACACACGCACTACCCACAGGTACTGTGTGTGCATGTCTTTTGAACAGATGTTACATCCATGTGCTGTAAGACCTAAACTTTCAAGTGCTGCCTTGACATCTTCGAGCATCATCAGACACAAAGGCCTCACCAGATATGCTGCCACCAGCAGGAGAGACTGGTTCATGAAGGCCACGTGCTCACGACTTATCCCCTCCTGGAGGCCCCACAACCAAATGCCATTCCACTGGGCCTTAGGGTTTTACACATGAGCTTTGAGGGGATGCAAATGTTTAGCCTGTAGCAAGGTGGTAAAGGCATTTGGATTGAAAGCCTCTGGGAGGCATTGAAGGGATCTGAGATGCAAGTAATTATTCACAGTTTGAAGATCTCACTTTTGCTTCTACATAAAAACATGGATTGAAGGGGTGAGTGTGGAACAGGCTGGAGGGGGTTTAGAGTCATTCAGTCCATGGTGGCCTGGACGACGGTGGAGAGAAAACGGATTCCTGATATACTTTACAGATAGAATCTTTGTGGCTTGCTTCTTCATCCAATGAGGATGAAGGTAATGGAAGAATTAAGGTTAATTTGTGTATATTGCATTGAGTAGTTGAATGGACAGTGATATCATTTACTAAGATGACGAAAACAGGTGAAGTAGAGCTGGAGGAAGGAACAGATTTGGGAGGGAAACTCGAGAGTTCCTTTTTGCCCTAGTAAGATGTCTGTGAGGCAGGCCCCTAACAGACAAGTCGAGTGGGCAATGGGATGTGTGTGTCTGGAAGTCTCTGTACCTACAGCCAAGTGTACAACATTGAGGACTTCCCTGGTGGGCCAGTGGTTAAGAATCCACCTCCTAACGCAGGGGACATGAGTTCAATCCCTCATCTTGGAAGATTCCACATGTCGAGGAGCAACTAAGCCCATGAACCACAACTACTGACCCTAAACCCTAGAACCCATGGTCTTCAACAGGAGAAGCCACCCCAGTGAGACGCCCGTGTGTGTGCGTGCTGGGTCACTGCAGTCGTGCCCGACTCTTTGTGACCCCATGGACTGTAGCCCGCTGGGCTCCTCTGTCCTTGGGATTCTCCAGACAAGAGTGCTGGTGGGAGTGCCCATGCACCGCAACTACTGAGTAGCACCCCCACTCCCCACACACCCCCGTCCCCCCTCCCTCACACCCCCACCCCTCCACTCTCCCCACCTCCCCCACTGCAACTAGAGAAAGCCCATGTGCAGCAGCAAAGACCCAAGGCAGCCAAAAATTAAAAAGAAAAAAATTTTAAGACTACATCATTCAGGGACTTCCCTGGTGGGCCAGTGGTTGAGATTTTGTCTTCCAGCGCAGGGGGTGCAGGTTCAGCCCCTGGTCAGGAAGATAAGACACATGGCCAAAAAACCAAAACATAAAGCAGGAACAATATTGTAATAAATTTCAATAATGACTTAAAAAATGGTTCACATCAGTAAAAGGGAAAAAAATGTTAAAAAAAGGAGTGCGTCATTCAAAGCGGACATCATCTAGACCGAGGGTAGGCAGAGAGCAGAGGAAGGGCTCTAACAAGCCGTAGAATGCCCAGGCCCCAGACATGTGAGTGTGGCCCCACGGTTGGGTGTTCCGAGGGTAGCTATGTAGGGAAGGCACTTTGGTGCCGCGATTCCTTGCCCCTGGGGAGGGGAATGAGTGGGCCTGCCTGGGGCTGCTGCGAGAGGCATGCTGCTTGCTGTCTTCTTGTCATGCAGGGTTTGGGTTTCAGGAACTGGAGAGGGCTTTGCTGGGGCTTCTGAATACGAGGAGTGACAGAGAACCTCTGCCCCCTGGAAGAGGTGCACATCTCGAGACACCCTGATGACATCACAAGATGTGAGATGGCCTGTGACTCTCTCTCCTGTTGCTGCTAAGTCCCTTCAGTCGTGTCCGACTTTGTATGACTCCATAGATGGCAGCCCACCAGGCTCCCCCATCCCTGGGATTCTCCAGGCAAGAACACTGGAGTGGGTTGCCATTTCCTTCTCCAATGCATGAAAGTGAAAAGTGAAAGGGAAGTTGCTCAGTCACGTCTGACTCTTCGCGACCCCATCGACTGCAGCCTACCAGGCTCCTCTGTCCATAAGATTTTCCAGGCAAGAGTACTGGAGTGGGTTGCCATTGCCTTCTCCAACTCTCTCTGCTCATTTCCCCTTATTCTTCCCAAGTCTTAATTTTTATTTATTTAGCCACACCAGGTCTTAGTTGTAGCACTGGGATCTTTTTATTTTAGTTGCAGCACGTGAGATCTTCAGCTGTGGCATGCGAACTCTTAGTTGAGGCATGTGGGACCTAGTTCCCTGCCCAGGGATCAAACCTGGGCCCCTGCACTGGGAGCACAGATTCTTAGCCACTGGCCCACCAGGGAAGTCCCTATTATCCCCAAGTCTTTAGATGAGCTTTGTCTGTGTCCACCTGGTATCAGCTCTGCTGTGGGAAATTAAACAAAAACTAGTGTGTCCACGCTGAAGATCTGGGGCCATGGAGCCTCCCAAGCATAGCATGGTGGGGACAACAGCCAGCAGTGGGAGCTGCTTAAGGCAGAAATGGGTCTTTTGTTCCAGAGCAGGGGTGCCCAGCTCAAGCTCTCCCCTCCAGCCTTAAGGAAGCTGGTTTTGATTTTTTTTTTTTTAAGGGAGCTGGTCTTTTCTTTGGAGTATTTGCCCACACTTGATTGTAAGGTCCATAAAACCATGCTTTAATTGTCTTTGCACCCTTAGTGTCCAGGCGATAGCAGACCCTCCATAGCTTTTGGGTTCTTAGGTGAAGCATGCGCATAAAGCATTGAGTTATATATCTTGCAGTTCTCAAAGAGTCTTCAGTTCAGTGATGGGGAGCAGATTCATACCCGATGTCAGGAGCATCGTAGGTTACAGGATAGAGCTGTGAAACGCTATTTGATCACAGAGGCAGCACGTGTGGACCAGAGGAGGAAGAGATGGGCACCAGGGCACCAGGGCACAAACTTCTTTTTCTATAAATAAGGCCTTTAAGATCTTAAAAATTAGGTAACTAGTCACTCCCAGAGACCCCTGACAGCTGGGACTGACTTTTGTAAACTTCACTTTATTTTTACTAAAAAATGTATTGGAGTATAATTGATTTACAATGTTCTGTGCATTTCAGGTATACAACAAAGTGAATCCATTCTTTTTTCCAAAAAATTATTTATCTATTTGGCTGCATCAGGTCTTAGTTGCAGCATGCAGGCTTAGTTCCCCAACCAGGGATCAAACCCATGTCCTCTGCATTGCAAGGCAGACTCCTAACTGCTGGACCACCAGGGAAGTCCCTGAATCCATTCTTTTTCAGAGTCTTTTCCTCATATAGGTCATTACAGAGTGCTGAGTAGAGTTCCCTGTCATCTGGGCTTCCCTGAAAGCTCAGTTGGTTCAGAACCCACCTGCAATGCAAGAGACCCTGGTTCGATTCCTGGGTCAGGAAGACCCCTTGGAGAAGGGAAAGGCTACCCACTCCAGTATTCTGGCCTGGAGACTTCCATGAACTGTATAGTCCACGGGGTCGCAGAGTCAGACATGACTGAGCGACTTTCACTATCAGTTATCTATTTTATATACAGTAGCATGTGTATGTCAGGATATGGTTCACAAGATGGCAGAGTGGTACTTACCCTGACACTTGTCTCTTCCTCCTACCGTCCCCCCATGCCAACACCAATATGCCAGCAAATTTGGAAAACTCATCAGTGGCCACAGGACTGGAAAAGGTCAGTTTTCATTCCAGTCCCAAAGAAAGGCAATGCCAAAGAATGTTCAAACTACCACCCGATTGCACTCATCTCACACACTAGCAAAATAATGCTCAAAATTCTCCAAGCGAGGCTTCAACAGTATGTGAACCAAGAAATCCCAGATGTTCAAGCTGGATTTAGAAAAGGCAGAGAAACCAGAGTTCAAATTGCCAGCATCTGTTGGATCATCAAAAAAGCAAGAGAGTTCCAGAAAAACATCTATTTCTGCTTTATTGACT
This sequence comes from Oryx dammah, assembly GCF_014754425.2. Classification (NCBI taxonomy): domain Eukaryota; kingdom Metazoa; phylum Chordata; class Mammalia; order Artiodactyla; family Bovidae; genus Oryx; species Oryx dammah. Next base: position 35,682,613 of record NW_024070191.1, read on the forward strand.
ATGCCAAAGCCTTTGACTGTGTGGATCACAACAAATTGTGGAAAATCCTTAAAGAGGTAGGAACACCAGACCACCTTACCTGCCTCCTGAGAAATCTGTATGAAGGTCAAGAAGCAACAGTTAGAACTGAACATGGAACAACGGACTGGTTCCAAATTGGAAAAGGAGAACGTCAAGGCTGTATACTGTCACTCTGCTTATCTAACTTTTATGCAGAGTACATCATGAGAAACGCTGGGCTGGATGAAGCACAAGCTGAAATCAAGATTTCCAGGAGAAATATCAATAACCTCAGATAGGCAGATGACACTACCCTTATGGAAGAAAAGTGAAAGTCTCTCAATCGTGTCTGACTCTTTGCGACCCCATGGACTATACAGTCCATGGAATTCTCTAGGCCAGAATACTGGAGTGGGTAGCCTTTCCCTTCTCCAGGGGGTCTTCCCAACCCAGGGATCGGACCCTGGTCTCCTGCACTGCAGGTGGATTCTTTACCAGCTGACCCACAAGGGAAGCCTAGGAATACTGGAGTGGGATCTCCCTGACCCAGGAATTGAACTGGGGTCTCCTGCGTTGCAGACGGGATTCTTTACCAGCGGAGCTATCAGGGAAACACTTATGGCATAAAGCAAAGAAGAAGAGCCTCTTGATGCAAGTCAAAGAGGAGAGCAAAAAAGCTGGCCTAAAATTCAACATTCAAAAAACTAAGATCATGGCATCCAGACCCATCACTTCATGGCAAATAGATGGGAAAACAATTGAAACAGTGACAGACTTTATTTTCTTGGATTCCAAAATCACTGCAGATGGTGACTTCAGCCATGAAATTCAAAGACTCTTGCTCCTTGGAAGAAAATCTATGACCAACCTAGACATCATATTAAAAAGCAGGGACAATACTTTGCCAACAAAGGTCCATCTAGTCAAAGCTATGGTTTTTCCAGTAGTCATGTATGGATGTGAGAGGTGGACTATAAAGAAAGCTAAGCATTACAGAGTTGATGCTTTTGAACTGTGGTGTTGGAGAAGACTCTTGAGAGTCCCTTGGACTGCAAGGAGATCAAGCCAGTCCATCTTAAAGAAAAACAGTCCTGAATATCATGCTTTGGAAGGACTGATACTGAAGCTCCAAACTCCAATACTTTGGCCACCTGATGCAAAGAACTGACTTACTGGAAAAACCCCTGATGCTGGGAAAGACTGAAGGCAGGAGGAGAAGGGGATGCCAGAGGATGAAATGGTTGTATGGCATCACTGACTCAATGGACATGAATTTGAGCAAGCTACAGGAGCTGGTGATGGACAGGGAAGCCTAGCATCCTGCAGTCCATGGAGTTGCAAAGACTCAGACATGACTGAGACTGAACTGAACTGATCTGTGTGTCATTCCCAGTCACCTAATTTGTCGCTTCCCCTCACATTCCCCCTTTGGAAATCATAAGTTTGATTTCAAGATCTGTGAGTCTATTTCTGTTTTCTAAATAAATTCATTTGTATCTTTTAAAATTAGATTCCACATATAAGTGATATCACCTGATATTTTTCTTTGACTTACTCCATTTAGTACAATAATCTCTAGGTCCATTCCTGTTGCTGCAAATGGCATTATTCCATTCTTTTAATGGCCAAGTAATATTCCATTGTGTATATGTGTGACATCTTTACCTATTCATCTGTTGATGGACATTTAGGTTGCTTCCATATCTTAGCCATTGTAAACAGTGCTGCAATGAACATTAGGGTGCATGTATCTTTTTGAATTATGGTTTTTCTCTGAGTATATGCCCAGGAGTGGGATTGCTGGATCATATGGTTGTTCTATATTTAGTGTTTTTAAGGAACCTCCGTACTGTTCTCCGTAATGGTTGTATCAATTTACATTCTCACCAACAGTGTAGGAGGGTTGGCATTGCTTTTTATGGTATTAATAGAAAATTTCTCACCAGTGAGAGCCATTAAACACTAGAATGGTTAATCAGTGGCAGCTTTAGAAAATCTTTTCCTGGAGGTTTTTTTTTTAAATCATGAAATAGATTCACTATTTGCCTATGATTTCCTGTGGTCTCTCTTAAAACCATTGGAATGTATTATGCAAGCATCCAAAATCCGTGTTGTTTGACTCAACAAATATTTAGTGTTGGCTTATTTGTGACCCTGGGCATCACTACGACTGAATTCACACCATCTGTTCCTGCCCTTGGGGTGCCTTTCTTCCAACGATCCTCATCTTAACTGATGACACGTTCATCAATGTAGTTGCCCAGATCAGAAACCTATGAATCATCTTTGATGTCTACTCTGCACACTACTCACTCCCAGTTAGTTTCACCCTGGATCTCTATCCTTCTACCTGTCATTGGGATTTGTTCACCTCTCTCCAAATCCCCACCCTGGCTGCAGTCACATAGCTCTCATGTGGTTTCCTGCAGTACCTAAATGACCTCCCTGCCCCCAAGCTTGGCCTTGCTTAAATTCATCTATACGCACGGTGTCGCATGGAAGTCTGAAGGCCTTTCACTCTCCCACTTAACATCCACAGTGGGCTCTCGGAGTCCTGAGAGGGACAGGAGGTGGGCACCTTGAGGCACACGGCTTAGACCTCCCTGTGCGCTTCAGTCCCAGCTCTGCCACCCATCTCCTGATCTGACCTTCTGCAAGTCACTCACACACTCCCTGCAGCTTTCTCAGTTGCAGAAAGGGGATCCAAGCCAGGGTTCGTTGTAGGGTAACTGGGAGGATCAGAGGAGCCTGGGCCTGCCTCTCTTCCAGGAACTCTTAATTTGGAGCCCCGGACTCTGGGCCCCTCCTCTCTCTGTGCCCACTCCCTGAGTCATCTCAGTGGTCCCATGACTGACTCTCCACATCCTGACAACTGTGAATTTATGTCTCCAGCTCCGACCTCTCTCCCAGACCTTAAACTCATAGATTCTTTCCAACATCACCACTTGCATGGCTACTAAAGGTGCAATGTTTTATAACTTAACATGCAAACTATTCTATACAGAAGAGGTAGATAACAAGGTCCTACTATATGGAACAGGGAACTATACTCAGTATCCTGTGATGAACCATAATGGAAAAGACTATGAAAATGAATGTCTACATATGTATGCTGCTAAGTTGCTTCAATCGCATCTGACTCTGTGTGAGTCCATGGACTGCAGTTGCCAGGCTCCTCTGACCATATGATTGTCTAGGCAAGAATACTGGAGTGGGTTGCCATCTCCTTCTCCAGGCTATATATGTATAACTGAATCATTTTGCTGTACAGAGGGAATTTACACAACACTGTAAATCAACTGTACTTCAATAAACTAAATAAAAGCAAACAATTGTTACAAAACTCACAACCACTTGGCTCTTACCCACTAATCTCATTTAAGAAAAAAAAAATCTGCACTCTTTATCCCATTCCAACTCAGCTAAAGTTAACTCTCTTGTCTCTAGAGCTTTCCACATGTACTCTTCTCTGTTCTTCCACCTCGAAGGAATCCGTCAATATTTATTTTTCAAGTGTTAGTTTAGATGGACTTCCCTGGCTCTAAGTCTATTCCCTCTACCAGCAATGCCTGCTCCCCACATGCTCCTTGCTCATCACACCGTTTTTTTCATTTGCTTAAATCTTTCATTTGTTTTTCAATAGTTATTTATTTGGCTGTGTTGGAACTTAGTTGCAGCACGTGAGATCTTCATGGTATCACACAGGCTCTTTAGTTGTGGCATACAGGCTCCGGAGCGTGTGTCATTAGTTGCTTCTTGAGGGCTTAGCTGCTCCATGGCATGTGGGATCTTAGTTCTCAGGGATCAAACCCACATCCCCTGCATTGCATAGCAGATTCTTAACCACTGGACCAGCAGGGAAGTCCCACAGTCTTTTGTAATTGCTTCTCATTTGTTTTTCCAGCTAGGCTCTCTGGCAAGAGACTCCGCCTGTAATGTTGCTCACTGCACCATCCCGGACATGGGGCTTGATACATGGGAGGCTCTTAGCAAACATTAGTTCAGTGAAAGAGTAAAAAACGCCTGCAGCAGTGACAACATCTCTGCACATTAAAGATACATACTGCTTAATAACTGTGTGTAACTGTCTCTTGTGCAGCTTCCTAACTAGTAACCATTGTTAACACTTTTCTAATTTAATCCCTACAACTTACTGAAGTAGGTACTATTACTGTCTTGATTTGAGAAGTAAGGAAGTTGAAGTTTGGAGAAGTTAAGTTACCTTCTCAAGGACAAAGCTGCTAAGTGTTGGAACAGGATTCAAACCCAAGCACTCTGGCACCAGAGCCCATAACCTAACAGGACTCCACATCACGCAGCCATTTTGAGTTGGGATTGTCTCTCCTGTTTAGTTCAAAATTAGCCAAATATCTGCCCTTAGCAAGTATGGCAAAGAACAACCCACGTTACCTTCAATAAACATTTATCATGGGCCCACGTCAGAAGTTGCCACTCAAAGTGAAAACCAAAGCACAGGCAGGGCAACCCCCTCCTCGTTCAGATCACAACCATCATCACCACAGTTGACCATCTTATTGAATATATCCAATGTCCAGGCGCCAAGGCAAACTCTTTCCACATCCCATCCCGTTAAGAAGTAAGCTTTCATGGAAATGAACTTGAATCTTTTGACTTCTATCGCATGCTTTTCTGGGGAAGCCAAACTTAAATCATCAGAGAGCCAATGCAATTTGGAGAAAGAACTGCCCAATCCTCACATTTTCAGATCTGGGAACTGGGACTCTGAAAGGTGAAGGGCCTTGCCCAAGGTCAAGCAGGTGGCGGTTCAGCTAGGGCTGGAAGAGGCCTTTTGGATTCAGCTCCAGAGCTCTGGACACGGCGCTGCACAGCCAATCACATCTCCTTTACTCAAGGTACGTAAGTGAAAAGGCATTACGTTTCTTTTTAAAAGCACTTGTTTAACGGAGACCAGTTATTGCTAGATAGAGAGAAGTTAGTGCTGCTCGCGACTTATCATCTATGATATGCTGTTCCGTAAGTCGTGCCCTGGAAGTCACACTTTCTCCGCATCCTCTTCCTGGCGTATCCCGCGGTTACGCAGGTGGCTTCGCAGCGCGCCGGGGCCTTTTGTGACTGGGTGAACAGGCGGAGCCGGGCGGGCCGCAGGCGGTTCGCAACAGCCAATCAGGGCTCGGAGTCCCGGAGCTGCACCAATCAGAGGTTAACGGAGCGTGAGCCAGGGCCAATCGGGGGCTAGAGCCCGAGAACAGGGCGAGCGGCGGGACGCGGTCAATCAGAGCGGAGGACGAGGCCCAATCGGCAGCCTTCAGACGTGAGCCGCGGGCAGGCGGGGGGCGCCCGGGGGCGGGGCCTGTCCGCGCGGCCGCAAGGTGGGCTCCGCGAAGAGCGAGCGGGGTAAGGAGCGCGGACCGCCGGGGCAGGGGTGGGGCTGGGCGCGCGGCGGGGGCGCGGGGTCACGGGATGCGGCCGGAGCGACCCTCGGAGCTGCGTGATGTCGCGGGGAGAGGCGAGGGGCCGAGTCTCGGGCTGGGGAGGTTGCCAGTCCGGCCGGAGGGGTCGGGGTGGGGGGGAGGAGACCCTGTTGCCATGACGACGCAGGTGCTCGGACGGGCGACCCTTCTCAGCCTGGGATCGTGCAGCCCGTGGACACCCATCCTCCCTGCGACCCGAGCAAAAATAACCCGCTTTAGCCAGCAGCCTCTGCGTCCCCACAGCCTGGCTCCCCGCCGCCCCCTCCCTCCCGCCGGCCTGTCGCGGGCAAAGGGATTAAGCTTGCCCTACGGCTCTTGGTTAACAAACAGCAGGCCTTTGCGGTTTGACCACCTGGACCAGTTCGCCAAGTGGCCACAGCTGGGGTCCAGCGCGGCCGCCTCGTTCCGGGGACTGGCATTAGAGATGCCGCCGCCTGAGGGACCTGCGGGATCCCCCAGAGGGATTTTTTTTTTTTTTTTTAAGGCATCTAATATAGAGCCTTGTGCTTAACAAGGACTTAAGAGAATGGGGTCTGAGTAAATAAAGACCACAAGGACAGCTTCATTCCGTGGATCAGTGCTGTCCAGTAGAAATAGGCAGCGACCCACATCCTATGTAATTTTACATGTTCTATTAACATTAGAATGTTACAGCTTGTATTTATCCAGTATATCCAAAATATCAATATTAAATAAATTTATAAGTTAATGTTAGTAATTGATCTAATTAATTGATATTAAATTATTGGTAAACTGTCTTAAATTTTTAAAAAATTTCTTTTGTATTGGGTATAGCTAATTAACAATGTTGTGATAGTTTCAGGTGAACAGTGAAGGGTCTCAGCCATACATACACATGTTTCTGTTCTCCCCCAAACTCCCCTCCCAACCGGGCTGCCACATAACATTGAGCAGAGTTCCATGTACTGTATAATAGGTCCTTGTTGGTTATCCTTTTAAATATAGCAGTGTGTACAGTGTCCACCCCAGACTCCCTGTCCTTCCCCCAACCTGTTCCTGCCAACAACCCTAAGTTTATTGTCTAAGTCGGTGAGTCAGTCTTTAAACATAATGCTTTTCCATATAAAGCCTTCAAAATCTGGTGTGTGTCTTCTACACATCTCAGTTTGGACCAGCCACATTTCAGATGCTCAATGGCCCCGTTTGGCCAATGGCTACCAAATGAGATGACGCAAACATAACCATTTCTTATATGTGAGTTGTTGCCACACACAGGGAACACCTCTGTGTTCTTTGAAGCCTTCTTGTATGCAAGGAGATGGTGCTGTGCAAGGAGGCAGCAGAAACATGAGGCAAGGTCTCTTTTTCTCCAGGAGCTCCCAGTCCACTTGAGAAAGTAGACACTCAAAAATTAAGTCGAATTTTAAATGAATATGATTCAGGCAGTATTAAAGATAACTGTGCAGTATATAATTAACTGACAAATGAGATGGCTGTTAATTACTCTTGGGATCCTAGGGAGGTACACTTCTGGCCCCTGCAGTGGTGGAAGACTGAGTCTAGTCTTAAAAGATGGGTAGGAAAGCTTGGGCTCCTGGACAGATGCAGAGGGGACTTTGGTTGACTGCAATTGACCATAGCTTCTCTTATTTTTTAGGGCTGAGCATTTGCAGAGGCTTTCAGACTGAAAAAGACTCTCTTCACTCACTGACAGTCTCCACCATGATTCACAGTCTTTTCTTGATCAACTCCTCTGGGGATATTTTCCTGGAGAAACACTGGAAGAGTGTCGTTAGCCGTTCCGTTTGTGATTATTTTTTCGAGGCACAAGAGCGAGCCACGGAGGCTGAAAACGTCCCTCCGGTTATCCCCACCCCGCACCACTATCTCTTAAGTGTTTACCGTCACAAGATCTTTTTCGTGGCTGTGATCCAGACGGAGGTGCCGCCTCTGTTTGTCATCGAGTTCCTCCACCGGGTTGTGGACACGTTTCAGGTGCGTGAATGTGAGGAGGTTCATCCATGGACCTTATGAAGTGTCTTTGTAGCTTTGTTTCCATGGTTTTCAGCCTTAGTTAAGGAACTAAAAGGGCTTCCTTGATGGCTCAGTTGGTAAAGAATCTGCCTGCAACACAGGAGACCCCGGTTCGATTCCTGGGTCGGGAAGATCCCCTGGAGAAGGGATAGGCTACCCACTCCAGTATTCTTGGGCTTCCCTTGTGGCTCAGCTGGTAAAGAATCTGCCTGCAATGCAGGAGACCTGGGTTCAATCCCTGGGTTGGGAAGATCCCCTGGAGAAGGGACAGGCTCCCCACTCCAGTATTCTGGCCTGGAGAATTCCGTGGACTGTATAGTCCATGGGGTCTCAAAGAGTTACACACGACTGAGCAACTTTCACTTTAAGGAACTAAAAAATAAATCACAACTCTGACGTTGCTCACTTCCTCTCCCATCTGATAAGATTCTTGTTTCTGTATATTGAATGGGTTGTATCTTGAATGACAGACTGCACAGTTTTGAACCTGTGGCCTGAGAAAGCCACTCTACTTAGTATGACTGTATGAAGTCATTTCAGTTCTAGAGACTGGAATTGTCCTACGTTTTGTTCACAAAGCTAAGGAGTTACCATTTTTTTAAGGCTTTTGTCAGGTTGGTTTCTCTCTCTCCCTTGGTTCTTGTCTCATCATAACAAAGATTTGGAATGGCGGGTTAATTATAGCTCAAGCAGGCAGGATTTCTCAGCTCGTGTCTTGTCATAGCAAGGATTCGAAACAACAGACTAGCTTCAGCTCAGTGGCAGCTCAAGAAGACAGAACTTCTATTAAACCGACAGCAGAGATAGTATACTCCTGAGATGTGGGAACAGACCAGCCCCAAAGGAGAGGCTCTATTTTTTTATTTTTATGGCAGACTTGATGTTAACCGTTGTTAACAGCATTGCTTTGAGTTGCATCAAAAACCGATGGGTGTGGAAAGATATATTTTTTTAAACTGGAAGAACCTAAATAATGCTTGTTTCATTCTCCCTGGCAGGCTAATTTGGGAACCCACCCTTCAGCTTGAGTTTGTGCTCATCCACAGCATATGAGTACCAGAGATGGGCCTTGTTGCAAGCTTAGCACTTCTGTAAAATTTTTTAAGGGATACATTTTCCAAGATGCAGTTTTCACTTGGAGTTTTTCCTTCAGGAATAGATTTGGAGATCTTGGGGGGATGGGGGGCTGGTTGTGCCAGGATGTCAGCACCTGTTACAGGACAGGATTTCAGGCGGCCTAGACTCTGGATTCAGACAGTGGCATCCTCTCCCTAAAAGAACTGCTCCACCTCTCATGGTTGTGGTTATTTGCATAACTCAACGATACATGAGAATCAGGGGTCCTCTGGTTTAACTTCTGTGTCATGTGAAGTCCGGAATTAGTCACATGAATACAGACATTGTGGGATTGGAGGGGAGGAGGAGGACCCAGACCTTCTGATAAACATTAAAAAGCAAGTCAAAAAGAGTCCTTTCATTTGCTCCTATAAATATATGTCACATGTTTGGAACAGCTTTCATCTCCAAAGAATGAGCATATATTTAAGTTTTGCCCCCACAGTCTTTCTGGTAGTACTCTTCTGGGATTCCAGTGGCATATCAGCTCTTTCACACGGTGAGAACCTGAGAATTATAAACCCCAGTACGTAGAAGAAGCAGAAGAACCCAGCAGTTATGATCTTCAGCTGCTCAAGCCTGGGCCTTGTTAGGATTTCCACACGGGATATTTCACCCCATTAACCGTCGCTCCGTATCTCCATAGTGATGTTATGTAACTTATGACAAGAGAGGAAGTGAAGAAAGTTGTTTAATCTACTTGGAACCACAGAGGAATCGGGGTAAACAGTGAAGTGGCTACTTTAGAAGCCTGGGACTTCACAGCTTGCCAGTGTGGGAGAATTTGTTAGAAGTCTTTAAATGGGCGCATCCTGATTTGAATGTCTTCTGTGACGTGTATTCTCTGGCTTCTGGTCTTCCTCTGGCGCTGGGCTGTGACGGAGGAACCCCGCTGTGGAAGCGCACACGTTGCTGTAGCACTGTCCCCTTCCAGCTGCTGACTGATAAAATCACATTCTCCCTGATTTAGAAAATCAAGGGAGGTGTTTTTAAAATCTTATTTTATTGATGTATAGTTGATTGCAGCATCATGTTAATTTCTGCTGTATAACAAAGTGACTCAGTTATTTATATATATATATATGGGGCTTCCCTGCTGGCTCAGATGGTAAAGCATCTGCCTGCAGTGCGGGAGACCCGGGTTCGATTCCTGAGTTGGGAAGATCCCCTGGAGAAGGAAATGGCAATCCACTCCAGTAATCTTGCCTGGAAAATCCCATGGACCCAGAGGAGTCTGACAGGCTACAGTCCATGGGGTCACAAAGAGTCGGACATGACTGAGTGACTTCACTTCACTTCATATATATATATGCACATTTTTCATAGTTTTCCATATGGTTTTTCATAGTTTTCCATATGGTTTTTCATAGTTTTCCATATGGTTTATCATATTGACTATATTAATAGTTCCCTGGGCTGTACAGTAGGACCATGTTGTTTATCCATTCTCCATATAGTAGTTTGTATCTGCTGATCCCAACCTCCCAATCCATCTCTCCAAACCTCACCTCCCCCTTGGCAACCACAAGTCTGTTCTCTACCTCTGTGAATCTGTTTGTTTCACAGATAAGTTCCTTTGTGTTGTATTTTAGATTCCACATATAAGTGATGGTTTAGTCACTAAGTTGTGTCCGATTCTTGCAACCCCATGGACTGTAATCTACCAGGTTCCTCTCTCCATGGGATTCTCCAGGCAAGAATACTGGAGCGGGTTGCCATTTCCTTCTCCAATAGAAGTGATATCATACGATATTTGTCTTTCTCTGTCTGACTTATTTCACTTAGTATGATAAGGTCTAGGCCTATCCATGTGGCTGCAAATGGCCTTATTCTGTTCTTTTTTATGCCTCAGTGGTACTCCATTGTATAGATGTACCACATCTTTATCCGGTCATCTGTTGATGGATACTTAGGTTGCGTCCATGTGTCGACCATTGTGAATAGTGCTGCTATAAGCATAGGGGTGCATGTGTCTTTTTGAATTACAGTTCTGTGTGGGTATATGCCCAGGAATAGGATTGCTGGATCATATGGTAGTTCTATTTTTACTTTTTAAGGAACCTCCATACTGTTCTCTGTAGTGGCTATACCAATTTTGCATTCTCACTGACAATGTAGGAGGATTTCCTTTTCTCGAGTAAAGAGTTTTATTTTTCAAAATGAAATCACTCATGAGAAGGAAATGTGTAGCTTTTTTCCCCCTTCAGTCTTCATTTTTTAAAGAAAAAATCTTTTTGTTTTAGAAACACGTTCCTGACTCCTAAGTGCTCTTGGATATTGGAATGTGTCTGGGAGTTGACATCATTCTGATGTAATTTAGGTCACCTCTGGAGTCTGTGTTCAGTTTTGGATGTCATCATTTGAGAAGACTATTAGAAAATTAGGACAAATCCAAAGAAATGGCAAGAAAGTGAAACAATCTAGAAACCTGACCGTAGCATGAACAGTAGCAGGACCAAACAGGGAGTTTGGCCTTGAGAAGAAGAATTGAAGGCAAATGTTGTCCTGGCCCTCTGATCACTGTGGGGCTGTTACGTAACCTTGTTCTATAAGGCATATCTAGGAAGCAGGTTTCAGTTTAGCCAAAGAAAGGACTTTCTAAGGATCAGCACTGCCCATGAATAGAATGGGCTTTGTCAAAAGGGGTGCATTTCCCATCAGTGGATGAATTCTTAGAGGACTCTCTGACCATCTGAGCGGCCCAGCAGCAGAAGCACGGATATCGTCAAGAAGAGCATGCCAGGTGCCCACAGGCCTTTCTCTCTGCATCATTTCATCGTGGTACATCACAGTTTACATGGTGCTTCATAGTTTACAAAGCACTTTCATACATGTTCTCATTTAATCCATCATGCTCAGTTTTTACAACCCTGTGTGTCCATGCATGGTATTATCCGGATTATACTATTAGAGAAATGGAGACCTAACTAGTTAGCATGAATTAATCAAGTAGGTGACAATTAAGATTATTACCCAGGCATTCTGATTTGGAATTCAGTGCTTTTCCCACAATCCAGATAATTTAGTGTCTGAGTTTAGCCTTTCTTAATAAAGGGACCAAGTGTTATTAGAATCCTAGCATTTTAGAAAAAGGATGATCCAAAGAGATTTTCTGGTGTGCTAGCTCACACCTCTCATTTCATTTCTCTCTCAGTTCTTTTTTGCTCCATGAATGTTGAGGAATAGCACAACAGTAAGAGTTAAAAATTTTATTTTGGGGGCTCCAAAATCACTGCAGATGGTGATAGCAGCCATGAAATTAAAAGACACTTACTCCTTGGAAGAAAAGTTATGACTAACCTAGATAGCATATTCAAAAGCAGAGACATTACTTTGCCAACAAAGTTCCGTCTAGTCAAGGCTATGGTTTTTCCAGTGGTCATGTATGGATGTGAGAGTTGGACTGTGAAGAAAGCTGAGCGCCAAAGAATTGATGCTTTTGAACTCTGGTGTTGGAGAAGACTCTTGAGAGTCCCTTGGACTGCAAGGAGATCCAACCAGTCCATTCTGAAGGAGATCAGCCCTGGGATTTCTTTGGAGGGAATGATGCTGAAGCTGAAACTCCAATACTTTGGCCATCTCATGTGAAGAGTTGATTCATTGGAAAAGACTCTGATGCTGGGAGGGATTGGGGGCAGGAGGAGAAGGGGACGACAGAGGATGAGATGGCTGGATGGCATCACTGACTCGATGGATGTGAGTCTGAGTGAACTCCGGGAGTTAGTAATGAACAGGGAGGCCTGGCGTGCTGCGATTCATGGGGTCTCAAAGAATCGGACATGACTGAGTGACTGAACTGAACTGAACTGATAATATTGTATCAGATATTATCATTTTACATAGTTCATTCAAATTCATGTTCAAAACCACGTAATAGTCTAGACTCAGTTTTGTATTCTTCATATTAGTTGAAGAAACTAACCCAAAGGGATTAAATGACTCACTTTAGTATATGAAAGAAGTTACTAATGATACTTGCGTTATAATCCAGTGTAGTTTTCTTTCCACCAAACTGAGCTGCCTAAGAGAACCAGGGTTATGCTTCATCTCATTGTAGAAGAAGGTCCCAGAAACGCTGCGTAAACACACATGGACATTACTAGATAATCTCTGGGCGCCGTTCTTTCACCCATCGCAGTCTCTGAGTCATAAATGTGTATGTGTATTGTGTTTTCATCAGGATTATTTTGGAGTCTGTTCAGAGCCAGTGATAAAAGACAATGTGGTTGTGGTTTATGAGGTGTTGGAAGAGATGCTTGACAATGGGTTTCCACTGGCTACTGAGTCGAACATCCTCAAAGAGCTGATAAAGCCGCCCACTATCCTTCGAACCGTTGTCAACACCATCACAGGTACGAGAGGGGCCCCGCGGGAGGCGGCCGCCATCCTGAGTGTGGCTTAGTCCTCTGTTGTGCCTTGTTTTGAGTGCTTGTTTTGGGGGATCTCAGATGTCCAGGTGCTTTCATTTTGTTTTTTGAAGGCTTTAGTATAACCTGAAATAAAGTTTTTGTGTGTATAGAAAATATTCTGATTTCAATGACAGAATAAACTGTTCTCGTTTTAAAAGGAATTTTCCCTGGGCTTCCCTTATGGTCCAGTGGTTTTAAATGTGCCTTGCAATGCAAGGGGCACCGGTCAGACCCCTGGTCTGGGAAGATTCCACATGCCACGGAACAGCTAAGACCATGCCCCAGAACTGCTGCGCGTGTGTGCCCTAGAGCCTGTGGTCTGCAACGAGAAGCCCATGCACTGCGAGGAAGACCCAGCACAGCCAAAAAATAAAATAACCCAGTCTTTAATAATCATCAGGTTTCTTCCTCATTATAGAAGCAGCACATGATTATTGCAGAAGGTCAGAAATACAGAAAAGCACAAAGAACATGAAATAAGCTCATAATCACTTTTAACATACAGTGTATATATATATATTTTATCTTCTTTGGTGAGAGCGATAATGTATGGACAGGTGGAATTTTTTAAAACGAGTCAGGATACTGTTTTTACCCATGAAATTTTTATATCAATATGTGGATTACCATCCCTACTGAAACCCAATGCATTATTTAAGCTGCAAGCTATTGGGGAATTTGAGAGACCGAGTTCAGGTTACTTTCAAAACCAAAATAATATGCTGTTTCTCAGGTAACTTTCTTACCTGTATTCTGACTGAGGAGGCACACCAACTGGGGATAAGTGTTTTAAACGGACTAGGTTACCAAGATAGAATTTGGGAAAACTATAATCTTTATTTTGGAAAACTTCGTCAAGTAAGCATGTAAATAGTGGATGCACAGAAACTTTTAGGGACGTGTTCTCTGGTTATTAGGTAATTGGTTTCATCTGATTACAATATTCACGGTTTCAGGAAGCACCAACGTTGGCGACCAGCTTCCCACTGGGCAGCTGTCCGTGGTACCTTGGCGACGAACGGGGGTGAAATACACCAACAATGAGGCCTATTTTGATGTGATTGAAGAGATTGATGCCATCATTGACAAATCAGGTGGGTGCTTTCAGCCTGTTTACAGGACTGTGAAAACAGAGGCCCCTTTCAGACAGTGCTCACTAGTTATCAGAATTGTCCCCCATTTAAGGCCATTCATTTAACTTTGTGTCAAGCATTGTGTATTGGGGCTGGACTGAAATATCACGATGTAGATGATGAAATCATACGTGTAGAAACTCTAAAGACTCCAGCCCAGCACTGTGAGAGCTAATAAACGCAATACAGTTGCAGGATACGGAATCAATATGTTTTTGTACACAAACGTACAGTGTTTTGTACACTGACCTTGTACAGTGATGTTTCTGTACACAAACAACAAACTCTCCTAAAAGGGAGCTGAGAAAACAACCCCATTTACAATAGCAACAAAAAGAATAAAATACGTAGGAATAAACTTAACCAAAGAAACTTATACCGTGAAAATTACAAAGCGTTGATGGAGGAAATAGCAAATAAATGGGAAGATGCTATATTTTCATGGATTGGGAGAATCAATGTTGTTAAAATGTTTGAAATATCCAAAGACATCCGTGTCAGAATCCCAAATGCTAGCAACATTAGTATCTCAATGGCATTCTTTATAGAAATAGAAAAAACAAAACTCGTATGGAACCACAAAAACCTCAAATCACCAAAGCAGTCTTGAGCAAGAACAAAGCTGGAGACTTCACAATTCTAGATTTCAAAATATATTACAAAATTATGGTAATCAGAACTGTAAGGTGGACTTCCCTAGTGGTCCAGCAGTTAAGAATCCACCTGCCAACGCAGGGAACGTGGGTTCAATCCTTAGTCCTGGAAGGTCCCACTTGTTGAGGGGCAACTAAGCCCTCAAGCCACAACTGCTGAGCCCACGTGCCACAAGTACTGAAGCCTGCACGCTGGGAGCCTGTGCTCCACAACAAGGGAAGCCGCTGTGAGGAGAGGCCCATGCACCATAACTGGAGAGGAGCCCCTGCTTGCCACAACTAGAGGAAGCCTGCATGCAGCAGTGAAGACCCAGTGCAGCCAAAGCTAACAAATATTTAAAAAACAACTGTAGGTAAGGTCATAAAAACAGACATGTACACCAGTGAGGCAGAGTAGAAGGCTCAGCAATAAATCTGTCAACTGGTCTTCAACAAGCGTGCCAAGCACATACGATGGGGAAAGGCTGGTCTCTGCAGGGGGTGGTGTTGGGAAAACTGGATGTTCACATGTAGAAGAATAAAATCACCCTTAATCTCACACCATACACAAAATCCAACTCACAGCATATTAAGGACCTAAAGGTAAGACCTGGAACCATAAACCTACTAGTAGAAAACAGGAACAGAGCTTCTTGACACTGATCTGGGCAGTGGTGATTTTTTTTTCAAGATATGATACCGAAGCAAAGGCTTCAAAAGGAAAAATAGACCAATAGCATTGTATCAAAATAAAAGCCTCCATACAAGAAAGGAACCAGTCAGAAGAAAAAGCGTGCAAACGAGAGGAAATGTATGCAAACCATATATCTGATAAGAGGTTACTATCCAAAATACATGAGAAACTTATATAGTTCAATAGCCAAAAAAACCACCACCAGATAATCTGACTGAAAAAGTGGGCAGAGGATCTGAAAACGGCACTAGGGGTAGAGAACCTGCCTGCCGGTGCAGGAGAGACTCAGGAGACGTGGGTTCCATCCCTGGGTCGGGAAGATCCCCTGGACACGGACATGGCACCCCGCTCCGGTGTTCTTGCCTGGAGAATCCCCATGGACAGGGGAGCCTGGCGGGCCACAGTCCTTGGGGTCGCAGAGTCGGACACGACTGAAGCGACTTAGCACACAAAGGAGCCGAAGAGACGTACTTCAGGAAAGCCGTACGAATGGCCAGCAGGTAAACGAAAAGGTGCTCAATGTCATCGGGGAAAAGCAAGTCAGAACCACAGTGAGGTATCACTCGCACCTCATAGCGAAAAGACAAAAGACATAGCAGGTGTTGGCAGTGGTGTGGAGAAAGAGGAGCCCTCTGCACTTGCTGGCGGAAATGTAAACTGGCGCAGCCCCCGTGGAGGCAGCATGGAGGCGCCTCGAGAAACTGAAGCTCCCTAGTGGTCCAGCAGTCCCACTCCTGGGCCTAGACCCAGAGGAAACGGAGTTAGTATCTCCAGGAGGCGTCCGCACCCCCGTGCTCACAGTGGCACTGTTGGCAGCAGCCAAGGCGTGGGACCAAACCAAGTGTCTGCTGATACCTGATGGATAAAGAAGACGCGCGGCAGACACCCTCACACACAGGAACGTTACTCGGCCGTGTGAAGAAGTAAACCCTGCCATGTGTGAACACACGGGTGAACCTGCGGGACGTGATGCTGGGTGAAGGAAGCCGGACGCAGGAAGACAAACGTGGCATGATCGCACGTAGAAAAACCTGATGTGGACCAGTGCCGGGCTCACCTTATATGTGGAATCTGCAACAGTCAGGTCTGCAGAAGCAGAGAGTAGAAGGTGGTTACCAGGAGTCGGGAGGACGGGAGTGGGGAGAGGTTGGTGAGAGGTGCCAAGCTTCAGTTCTGCATGATGAAGAAGTTCTGGAGACTGACCACGCAGCACGGTGACTGCCGCAGTGTACTTTCTCTTCCATGGTATTGAGTGTAACTGACAAACTTGTAAGGTATTCGGAATGTTCATTATGGTGATTTGATATACATGTACCTTGTGAAAGGATTCCCCCCCACCCCGGCTAGTTAAATTATCACATCTGTCACCTCACAAGTGTATCTTCTACTTGAAATTTACTAAAAGGGAAAGTTTTAAGGGCTCTCACCACAAAAACCCAACTAACTGTGTGAGGGGACGGACATGTTGGTCAGTTTCATCATGGTGATCACTTCACAGGGTGTATGTGTAATAATACACAGTTTTTATTTGTTGACTATACCTCAACAACGCTGAAGAAAAGCCTTGGAAAAACATGATATAGACCCGTGCTGGGCTCACATTTTCAGTGGTTTTTATCCTCTCAAGTGAAAAAGTTACAAACTGATCTCTTGTTGATGAGATGTCCTTTTGGAAGTATTTGACTCTCAGTTGTTGGGGCAGAACTGAAGTTTAATCACTAAAATTCAGAGAGTCGTCTTCTTTTCTACCCATTCAGAGGGGTTAACATGACTACAAGTCCTTAGAGTGTGGAAATTTATAGAATGTTCTCTTCACATGAGCGAACTCATTTATCCAGCAAGTGCTTATGGAGAATCCATGGTGCTGTAGCTGAGCACCAGGCAGTGGGCATGTGATGGTGACGAAGACGGAGCCTGTGGCTGCAGGAAGCTTCCTGAAAGTCTAGTGAGGTGGTGAGAAACGGGAAAAGAGAGGGCTCCTGCCACACATGCTTCATCAATAGAATGAGTAGGAGTTAGTACAGGCTGCACGGATCTGGTAGCAAGCAGGTGCAAACACTCTTAAGAAGAGTGAAATATTGTTGGAAAATTACGTAGCTCAGGATGACTGAGCATAAAGAAAGAAAAGTAACTGATGAGGCTTTAAAACCAAGTAGGCACAGCAGCTTTTCATATTATCCCCAAACTGGAAAGGTCCCAAATGTCTATCAGCAATAGAAAAGATGAACACATTTCAGTGTGATCATACCAGGAGGAGAAGAGCAGGAAAACCAGAAAGTAGGAGGGGTTAGGAGAAAGGAACACTTGAAAGAAAGAAGTGGTTGCAGGGGCTGCAGGAGAGAGATCCTGTAAACTGAAGACAAAAGTGTCAGTTCTATTTGGCATCAGAGCTCCTTGGGGGCCTGTGAAGTGAATATACTGTCCATGGAATTCTCCAGGCCAGAATACCGGAGTGGGTCGCCTTTCCCTTCTCCACGGGATCTTCTCAACCCAGGGATCGGACCCAGACTTCCCACATTGCAGGCGGATTCCTTACCAGCCGAGCCACACGGGAGGCCCTTGGTGCCTGCAGGGAGAGCAGTTCCTGATGTGAATCCAGTGTTCTGAACCCTTGGTCAAGATAGCGATGTTGTTTGATTCTAGCATTAGGTTGAAAGCTCCTCCAGGCTAACAGTCTCACCAGTCTTTATTCCCATTGCTTCATCAGAGTGTCTTGTGTTTGCTGTGCAGTTGATAAAGGTTTGCGAGGACAGGTGGATTGGGTAGATGATTCAGATGGATGGACGGACAGAAGGAAGGAAGAACGGGAGGCGGGGAGGAAGGAAGGAAGGAAATGGGATGGGAAGGGAAGAGAGAGCTAAGGAGGGAGGAAGGAGTTAAGTTCGTTGGGAAGGACAGAGCGGGTCTCACCTTCTTCCTGCCTCATCCCGTCTCAGGGTCCACCATCACTGCCGAGATCCAGGGGGTGATTGACGCCTGCGTCAAGCTGACCGGAATGCCTGACCTGACACTTTCCTTCATGGTAAAATCCTGGGCCAGAGATCTAGTCCTTGGGAAGTTAGATGCTTCTGGAAAGACAGAGCGGCAGGAGGGGATGGAACCGGAAGGGATGGTCAGGGCCAGCCACAACGCTCACGGGCGGCCTCGAATGTCCCAAGTAACAACAGAATGTGTGCATGTGTTTTCGTGAAAGCAGCACCTGAGTTACTTTCCTGAAAGATGCATGGTTCTAATTCCCACCTGTGGCTGTTGTTTGATGTCGCCCAGAACCCCAGGCTGCTGGACGACGTCAGCTTCCACCCCTGCGTCCGCTTCAAGCGCTGGGAGTCTGAGCGCATCCTCTCCTTCATCCCCCCCGACGGCAACTTCCGCCTGCTGTCCTACCACGTCAGCGCGCAGAAGTAAGCGGCTCACGTACCTGAGGGCGGAGTGCGTGCGTGCGTGCGTGCGTGCGTGTGTGTGTGTGTGTGTGTTTGGAAACAGTGTCCGCAGCGATGAAGAACTCAGGCTCTGGAGTTACCTGGGCTCCAGGTAACTAATCAGGTAACCTCGGGTGAGTTGTTTATCCTTTCCCGTGTCTGTTTTCTTTATCTAGGAAAGCTGAAGTAGTGAAAGTAACACGTAATGAAGTAAGGGGCTTCCCTGGTGGCTCAGTGGGAAAGAATCTACCTGCTAATGCAGGAGACTCGGGTTCAATTCATGGGTCCAGAAGACCCCCTGGAGAAGGAAATGGCCACCCACTCCAGCATTCTTGCCTGGGAAATTCCATGGACAGAGGAGCCTGGCAGGCTACAGCCCACGGGGTCACGAAAGAGTCGGACACGACTGAGCGACTAAACATCAACAGTAAAGTAATAAGTAACTTGAAAATAATAAAGGTGCCTTGTTATGAGGGTTAAATAAGAAACTCTAAATAGTGGCTTCCGCACAAAATAAGTGCTCATTACGTTTGCTGCTGTTAGTTTTGTTATTGTGTGCCTAAACAGGAATGTTTTTTCCTCAGATTGGAATCTGAGAACACCTGTATTTCAATCCCTTTCACCCCAAAAAAGCAGTGAACGGTACTCTGAAGAGCCATACGATTCCGTGATTTGGGGTCTTGGACATTTTCTTTACTATGGACTCTGAGTTCTTTTGTGGGGAGGCATAGAGTAGATGTGTCGATTGAAGAGAGCCTTGGACCTCTCAGCCACTGAGGCCTTCCTGTGGGATTCGGAATACATAATTTGGGGAAATATCTGAGTGCTTGAGAGCAGAGGCTCTGGAATCAGACTGCCTGTACTTAAGCCCCACCTGCAGTACTGATGATTCATGACCTTGGCAAGTTATTGAATAGTTAACCGCGGTTAAGTGTAAGGACATCAGTATTAATGACATCAGGACAGAAGCAATGTCTGCCTCATACTTGGAGGGGGGATTAAATGAGTAATAGAGGGAAAACCTATAGGGTCGTGCTGGCCCCAGTAAGGAGTACTCCACAGATGCCAAGGATGGTTGCAACTTCAGTATCACCCTGCAGTTTCTCTGTCAGATCATGCCGACCCCATCCTTTAGGGATTTTTGTAAGGATCAAAGTCAAGTTAAAAGCACTCTCACGAATTTGTAAAAGCCTCATGAGGTATGAATGTTGCTCTCCCAAGTGCAGGTAATTATCGGTCACATGCAAAACGTTAAAACATGGAAATGTGATTTCTGTTTGCCGTGCCTCTTCCTCAGAGTCCACCGAGTCCGCTCTTTGGTGTTGTTGATTTCATTCTAAGAGTCGTTAGAAGAGTTAGTTGACTTACTAATCAACATCTTAGGTTTACAGAAAGGAAATGATCAAAGACGTCTAGAGGGTTTTTCTCTGCATACTCTGTAAGACAAAGACGGAGGTGAGGGAGGAAAAGCTGCCGGCAGAACAGAAAAGGGAGAAGTGGCCGTTTTTCTGATACATTGATGATGTGGGCTTTTTGTCTCCTCTCTTTTCCAGCCTGGTGGCGATTCCAGTGTACGTTAAACATAACATCAGCTTCCGGGACAGTAGCTCACTCGGCCGCTTTGAAATAACGGTGGGGCCTAAGCAGACCATGGGAAAGGCCATAGAGGGGGTGACCGTCACCAGCCAGATGCCCAGAGGCGTCCTGAACATGAGCCTCACGCCGTCTCAGGGGACGCACACGTTCGACCCAGTCACCAAGGTAGGAGAATATGCAGGAGGTTCAAGTTGCCCCTGTTCAAAATAGCAGAGTTCTGCAGCACCCCTTTCTGTCTTGTGGAAAGGTGAGCTTGACCAAAGGGATGTGGTTGAGGACACCGAGATAATTCACAGGAACAAGGAGCATTCTCTTCTGGGAAACCCCCAGGAGGTCATAAGAACACAGTGAGCTCAGGCGTCCCAGGTGGTTTCCACCATAACTTCCTTCTTTTCTCTCTCTTTGGAGATGCTATCTTGGGATGTAGGAAAAATAAATCCCCAGAAGCTCCCAAGTTTGAAGGGAACCATGAGTCTCCAGGCCGGAGCTTCCAAACCGGATGAGAACCCCACGATCAACCTGCAGTTTAAGATCCAGCAGCTGGCCATTTCTGGTGAGTGACGCCCAGCTCAGTGTGGGGGGAAGGCAGGGGCCCAAGGCGGCGATGTCACAAAGCCTCTCTGGCCACTCTCTGTCTGCAGAGTTGGGTTTCGTTAGCTGATGTGTGATCTTTAGTTAGATCTTTCCCAGCCCATTTCTGGAGGAAGTCTGTGACCCTCCATCAGTATTGGAAATGGAAGTGCTCATGAGTTGTTGGTGAGTCACCCTGGGGGCACTGGTTGGGGCATCCCAGGGTCTTCAGTACGGGGATGTATCTGCATTCTCAGTTGGTGAATGAAAAGAATTCCCCTCCTTTCCCCCAATTTCAGAAGATTTCATGTGTGCTGTGATCATGTGGAACGCTCAGCTGACCTGAGTTATCAACTATAGTTTACACCCCACCACCCAGGATGATAGCAAGACTTGTTACCTCTCTGCAGGTGTCTACTACGTGCCAGGCACTAATTTAAGCTCTTTTCATCTATTTTCTTATTTAATTCTTAGAATGACCCTTTTAGATGGATAGGAGATGACTTCACCTTTATATGAAGTTCTTGTTTTCTTTGCCAATGGACCACATCTAGTTTAAGTGATTAGAATTCATTTAAATGATAAGCTCTTTTCATCTTAAAATGCTTAATAAACTTTAAAGCTCTGAATAGTATAAAATGTTCTTTTTTTAGTCCAGTGAGAATATTTAAGAAGCACTGAAGAATTAATTCATCACTTGTCATCATTAGTTTATTCACTCAGTTATACCTTTATTTGATTATGAATTTCTTAATTCTGTTATTATGAATTCATACATTCAACCCCATAACTTTGAGAAAAATCTGGAGTGGTCTTATTTTTCCTTACCCTCATTTCAGCCTGCATATAACTTTCTGCCGTTTCCACCACAGGGACAGATCTCATTGGCTGGGTTTTTATTGGAGCAGGTTTTTATTTTCAGCCTATGTTCCAGGGGTGAAGAACCTGTCAGCTGTGTTTAAGTGACATAATTAAGTGTAGGTTCCCAGGTAGCGGAATGGTAAAGAATCGGCCTGCAATACCGGAGATGCAGGAGACTCGGGTTCGATCCCTGGGTTGGAAAGATCTCTTGGAGAAGGAAATGGAAACCCACTCCAGTATTCTTGCCTGGAGAATCCCATGGAGAGAGGAGCCTGGTGGGCTACGGTCCAAAGGATCCATAGCATCCCAAAGAGTAGGACACAACTGAGCGACTGAACACACACACATTTTCCGGTTCACGGTTAACAGCTTTCTCCAGCCCTCGGAGCTCTTTGAGTTGACATGAATTAACCAGTTATGCTACCTGCTTCTTTGGAATAACGCTTACCTTCCTTCTTTGCAGGCCTCAAAGTGAACCGTCTGGATATGTATGGAGAAAAGTACAAACCCTTCAAGGGCATAAAGTACATGACCAAAGCTGGGAAGTTCCAAGTTCGAACCTGAAGCGAGAATTTCGCAAAGCAGACGGTCACGAACACTTTTTCATTTCTTAACCTGTCTAGAAGTAAAACCCATCAGCCTGTCTCGTAGGTCCGTGCCCCTTCTGGACCCACAGGCTCCCGTTTTCCTTAGCCGTCAGCACCATGGAGTGAATCCAGGGAGACAGGGTTGCCGGGGGCCGGGGCAGGACCCACCCACCAGCATCTCCAATCCAGTTCTCAGAGCAGAGGCGTGGGTCACAGCGGGAGGTACCTGACCGCGTGTGAAAAAGACCAGCGTTTGTTACTCGTTCGGCTGTAATTTTCTTCAGCCAAGGGAAGACTTCTTTGTTTTTTTTTTTAACCCGGGGAAAAAAGAAATAGAGCATGCACTTGGAAGGAAATGAATGTTAGTGGAGGAAGGTTTCTTGGAAGGCATGGAGTGTGTGCATCCTCATTAAAGTTAAGAGAGAGGGGCACCCATCTCCACCCCTAGGAGGGGCTGGGAGGTACGGAGTGGAGTAAGTTTCCTTCTGAGCCCTCTGTATACAAGCATAAAGATCTGTACTTCTAGAAGCGAACTGGAAGCTGCTTTAATTGGATCCCCCTGCTGACATGGAAGCCCCAGCGGGATGAGACTTTTCCCTCAGAGGCTGGGACGCCGCTCCCACCAGCTTGCAGAGGCTGAGGGCTGCCTGCCCACTCCCTGGGGGGTGGTGGTCCCAAATACCTCTTTCCTTAATCCCCCCCCACCAACAGCTCCACTCCTTCACAGAATTGCCGCTTCCTGAGGAGAGTTTCAGAGAAGCCAGCCCCGTCAGCCCCAGGGCGGCAGGCTGTGTGAGCCGCCCCCAGGCCCAGCGGCTCCTCGTCCATGTCCGTCGGGGGCTCCCTGGGGGCTGGAGCCTGATCTTCCCTCCGGCATGCTTTCCCGCGGTCACTCTCAGCCAGACGCTGGCAGGAGCGGCCAGTCCTGGAGGCCTTCCAGTAACGACATTTCCTCAGAGTCTCTTCTGTACCCCCACTGTATAATCTATTTATTAGCAACATATATCGACCAGTCCATGTTTGTTTTTGAGACCCCGCCCCCAGATCCCTTCAGTCGTTGAATAAAACCGATGTTGTAGGAAGATGGGTCCCGTTGAGCATGTGCGGCCCGGTTCAGGAAACACGGCGGCTGAAGGTGGTCTGCAGGCCTCCGCAGCGGGAGGCTTTCCATTCAGCTCAGTGTGCCCATCACCCATTCCAATATTTATAGATCAGACAGGTATTTTTAAATTATAGTTTATGATGCGATATTGTGCTCTGCTCTGTGCATGGAGAGAAATGAAGACCTTGTGCTCTCCAAACCCTATAATTTTTCTCTAATGCCCTGTTTCCAAGTACTTAGGTACTGTGTTTTTGTTTTTTTTTTTTCTATAGTTTTCTTTTACTACTTCCTGGATTTGTTTTTTTTTTTGCTGCAGAATAATGCTGCTTTGTGGTTTTGCTCCGGGGTCCGTTGTGCTGTGTCTCATAGCCCATCACTCCAAAATTTGTCCTGGATCCAAGATCCCATTCCTAGAATAACGGAACTACTACTGCTGAGGGCTCTGGAGGATTTCAGGGTTTCCTGGGTCACAGGAGACAACTCATCTTGGTCCCTGAATACCCTTAGGTTTATAAGTCTAGCTGTCTTATTCCCTCCAGGGCAGCTCATCCTAATTTCAAGGGAAGAATTTAAGGAGAAGTAAAGTACTGGGGCTGTGGGGCCCACAGATGATAGAGGGGTGCCCGCCCTGAGCTGCAGACCCTTGGACACCCCTCACCCTGGTGGTGTGTTAGCATAGGTGGTACCGGGTGCCCCCAGCAAGCCTCTCGGTTCCACATATGTTTAACGTGCAGAAGCATCTTCTCTGTTTAAATCTTAATAAAGTTGAGTATTGCCAGTCCTTCATGTCCTGAGTGTCTTGTTACTAGGACCATGGGCGATGCTCTGCACACATGCTCAGCGGAAGCAGGAAGAAAGGAATTCAGGGGATCTCACTGCATCCGCACTTGCCTACCAGCAGACCCGAAGCTGTGTATATGGTTTGGGTATGTCATCTTGCAGGTCGTGAGAACAAAGGTCCAGATCAATCAAATTACATTTCCCAGGGTACAAAAGACAAAACCACTGACGCTGCTGGTGTCTGCCCTAGTGCTTTCCCTGTCCTGGCCTCTTGTGCTTCTTAGATTAATTAGGACGTGAAGCCAGGTGCAGGGGTCCTGGTTATCCTAATTGCAGTGACGACTTCGTGGAGTCTCCTGGGATGTGGAGACGAGGGTCCTGCTCCCATATCTGTCCTGTCTCTCCTGGCCGGGGGAGACTAAGAAAGGACTTCTTCCTGCCTTCCAACCCCAAGTGTTGACAAGTGTGTATTGCCACCCTATCCTGTCTGTTTCAGCGACTCATCTCTCTGCCTTGGGTCTGGCTGTTTCCTTAGCCTCATGGTGTGACCAGGCATGGTTTATAACACTTGTACTTTCCTCTGTGGCCAGTAGGTGGTGACTCAGTGCCAGCAATGACAATTTTTTTTTAATTGTTAGAAAAATAATTTTTTTGAAGGAAATTGAAACTCTTAAATTTTGCCTTAAGATCCCAAGCTTGTGAGTCTTTGACTTTCGAGGTTTTAGATGTGGAACCAAAGTTTATGATCCTCTTTCGACAACCTGACCTAAGATGGGAGCTCCAGGGGAATGCTAGTTTCAATTGTTTAAGTTTCTCTAGGTCTTTACCCATTAAAGCTGTTTGCACAATTTTATGAGGATCTTTTTTGCTCTTTGGGTTTCTATTGCCGTTTGCTTTATTAGCCAGCCAGAAATAGTAAAGCAGTGCTACTTATTTCCCCTTAGCGCCCTCTCCTTGCCCCGACACGGCCGAGATATTTTATCCCAACCATCCTAACCCACACCGGTGGTGATGTCTTGCGTTCTGAGTGTGTTTTAGTCTCATCCGCATGCAAGTGCAGGGCTGGGGGCCCTGCCTGGAGCTCTGTCAGTGGCCTCTGCTGAGCACCTGTCTTCAAGCAGCCTGTGGTTTCCAAGGCTTCACTCTGAGGAATTTGATGGGGGCCTTTTAACTTTGCATTTCCATCAAAGGAGCCCTCCGCGGCTTCACTTCATTTCAATAACACAACTGTCCGCAGAAAAGCTGTTCTGCAACGGGGGAGGGAATGAACCAAGCAGAACTCTGACCAGAGCTGCAGTTACAGGGGTCTTCCTTGCCACTGTCTCCCAGCTGTCTTCCCCCCAGAGGGCTAAGGTGCACAAAACCTGCCCCTTTCACAGGCTCAAGTCAGGAAATCTGTGACTTAGGTTTCTGTGATCCGAGTTCATTGAACTGGTCCCGGGACCGAGCATTGTCAGAGAAATCTGTGCCCCCTCCCCACCGCTACCCCCACCGCCCACCACTGGAATCAAGCTTCTGGGGCTTTAGATTCTCTTTCTTTTGTGAGTTGAAACTATTCTTTTAAGAACTTCTGCGTTGAGCAGTTCTGACCGCCTCTCTAGAGAGAGAGAGGAGAGAGACCTACGACCACATTTGCTCCAAGGAACTGTCAGCACGTAACCTAACACCAAGCCTTGCATCAGGTTTATTCTTAGGTCCGGGGTGTCAGTGATAAGAAACTGTCAGGCAGCAACCATGGGTATGAGTTACATCTCCGGAGCAGTAAGAAAGTCTAAGAGAAGCGGAAAGCAGCATTGCTAAAGTAACATACTTGTGTGGACTGATCTGGGAGTGAATTCTTTAAAAAATAATTTATTTATCGGAATATAGTTGATTTACAACGTTGTGTTAGTTCCAGGTATACAGCAAAGTGAATCAGTTTTATATTTAACATATATTCACTTATTTTTTTAGATTCTTTTCCCATGGAGGTCAGAGTTTTGAGTAGAGTTCCCTGTACTATAGAGCAGGTTCTTGTTCTTTATCTGTTTTGCATAGAGCGGTGTGTATATGTCAGTCCCAATCTGTGTCAGCATCTTCTTGACACTCATTCCTCTTTTAACTTGGAGTCCTGTCCGGAGTATCTTCCCACCTACTCCCCTCCCCGTGAATATCTTCCAAGCCTCGCTTAGGCCAGCGGTTCCCCTAACCCCAGGTGTCTGCGGCTCCCTGCTGCCAAGAGAATTAAGTCCAAAGTTCAGTTTAGCATTCAAAGTGCCATCATTAATTCTAACCTACGTTCTTCATGAACTTCACTTTGGACAAAATATAACTCAATTCCTCCCCACACTCCCCTGCCTTTCTTGCCCTCCAGATCTTTAGATTTTCATGCAGTGGTAGCTCCTTGCCTCAGGAACTAGAGTCAATATCGTGTAATAAACTATCATGGAAAAGAATACGAAAAAGTATATATATGTGTATAACCGAATCACTTTACTGTGCAGTAGAAATTAACATGACTTAAACCATTCTTCAATGAAATTTTAAGAAAAATTAAAAAAAGAATGCCTTTCTCATTCCTCTCCACCAGCCCAAATCTTGCTCAATTTTTGAAAAGCCTACCCAATTCTATTTTTTCCTTAAGTTTCTCTGTTTTTTAGTCTTAGGTACAGCACATGAGATCTTCATGGCTGCACGCAGCACATGAGATCTTCACTGGCATGTGGGATCTAGTTCCCTGGCCAGGGATTGAACCCAGGCCCCCTGCATTTGGAGCACAGAGTCTTAAACCACTGGACCACCGGGGAAGTTCTTAAGATTCTTCAATCCTTCCTGAGCTGAATTTCAGCAAAACTTTCTGTCCACCATTTGTGGTTCATCTCCACCCTGCCTTGTTATTTCTCTGAATCCCCATTCCCCTGTCAAACCAAGAGTTTCTTTCTTTCCTTCTACCTTTTACAGCACCTATTCTGAATGTGTGTGTGCGTGCTAAGTCGCTTCAGTCGTGTCCGACTCTTTGTGACCTTACTGACTGTAGCCCGCCAGGCTCCTCTGTCCATGGGATTTTCTAGGCAAGAATACTGGAGTGGATTGCCCTTTCCTACTCCAAAGGATCTTCCCAATCCAGACATCAAACTCTCCTCTCATGTCTCCTACATTGGCAGGTGGGTTCTTTACCACTAGCACCACCTAGGAAGCCAATGAAAGGAAATATTCCCAATGATTCAAAGAATGTGGACGCGAGTAAGGAATAAAAGCTGTGAAGGTACTGTGTGTAACAGAAAGCTTCCACTCTGATTGGGGAAAATATGTGAAAAATATATCAGAATTTATTATTCCAGTACGGTATCATACAGGTAGTGGCAACAGAGTACAAACAAAAATGAACTGATATAAATATGCGAGAGCCTAGTTTATCAGTTATTAAAATGATACGTGTCTCCTGGTTCTATCATGAAACCTATAAAGAAAAAGAATTACACTGTACACAACAAGATTCCCTCCAAGAGCTGCAAAAAGAAAAGCCCAACACTTAAGGGCTGGAGTCAAGAAACGTGATCTGGCCAGCCAGCCTATCCCTTGGTAGGAGGTTCCTGCTGGGCTTCCCTGGGACTATAAATAGACATTCTATTTCTAGTAGAATACATCTAACCCTTCTTTCCTGAAGGCTCGAGTTATATTTGCCTACTGAGACATGCTTTCATCTTTGTGGTCCCCTTTCCAAAGATGCTCGTGTGCATAGAGGAGGAAGCGGGCTTCCGCCCCGGGGAGTGGTTTTCCACGAGGGACTGGCGTTTGTCCATCTTCCCATCTGACAGTACAGTTTAGCCCTTAAGCCCTGAAAACTTCCAGAATGGAAAAGTACCTGTGAAACTACATCCTCCCCCCACTTCCGCTGTGTGAAGAAGCCCCTGCCACGGTGAGTCTTCAGAGGTGGGAGAAGCGGGGTCCCTGTGATGTAGGGAAACAGGGTGTCCCTGATCACGGTCGCGTGTTGTCTCGAATCCAGTCCAGGTAGTTAGTCACCTTGGTGTACACGCCTGGGATGTCCTTCTGCCCGCAGCCCAGGCCCCAGCTGACGATGCCGACCAAGGTCATGTGGTTGTCCTTCATACACACCAGGGGGCCACCCGAGTCACCCTGCAGAAGGGAGAAGAGGTCAGCTGTGTGCAAAAATACAGACTCTTTGGGGGGATGTTAGGGTGAATGTTTGCAGCGCTGATATGTATTCTACATACCATTAATATGTGGCACTGATATGTATCCTTCAACGTGCTCAGTTTCAGGGAGGGAGATTTTTCCTCCCCAATCTTGGACCATTAGAGGATTAGGCTGTAGTTTTGTTGTAAAGTGGACTTGAGCTCAGACATTGCTGACAAGTGCTCAGTTAAGTCTGACTCTCTGCAATCCCATGGACTGCAGCCCGCCAGGCTCCTCTGTCCATAGGCTTTTTCCAGGCAAGAATACTGGAGTGGGTTACCATTTTTTTCTCCAGGGGACCTTCCCAACCCAGGGATCGAGCCCAGGTTTCTTGTGTCTGCTGCACTGGCAGGCAAATTCTTTACCATTAGCCATACCTGGTCCCCACCGGGTGGTAAAGCCACCACTAGCTGTGCGGCCCTAGGCAACTGGGCTTCAGTATTCTTACCTGAATGATACTAAATAATAATAAATCTAAAACAGAAATCATAGTACTTACTTCCCTTATGAGGTTATGGGAATTAACTGGAAAAGCTTGAAAAGCTCCTGAGAACAATGTAGGGCATTTAGTAGAACTCTTGGCAATTGTTAGCTGTTATTTGTCTCACTGAATTGAAATGACTTGTTTTTAACTTGGCGCTAGCTGACAGATCATGGTTTCACTTTGCACACAACCTGTTATGACTGTTGAGCTAGGTGGTGGAGGTGTCTGAGAAAACCTTTCAAAAAGAGACCAAAGGCTGTCATGGAGGCAAGAAGGGGAGATGTGGGTGTGATCCCCGCATCAGAACTGGGCCCATGGTCCTCAGTGGGAGTGCCCAGCCCCACTGCCTCCAGCCATGCCCTGTCCCCCAGCCTCCGTGAGAGCCCGGAGCACAATGGACGTGAAAACAGCCCCAAATTGAGGGTTCCTTTGCTCCATTAGGTCCTACCTTACACTAGTCTATGTCTTACACTCAGAGTTATCATGAAATATAAGTACGTACCAGCTCTGATGGGGATGCCAACCCAGAGACCCTGTAATGGTATGCTTTACCAGGGGGAAGCCTCATCAGAGGGCTGAATGTGAGTTCCTAAAATTTCTTTCTCACAGATCATCTCTCTCCTATTTCTAGGAAGCTGCCGTTCCTCCCACACTACCCAAGAGACCCCGATTCCCCAGCACCCACAGAAACCAAAGCTATCTTAACTTGTGTGGCTTTATCCATCGCTCTGATAGTTGTTTAATTGCCTGGGCTTACAGGAAATCCTGTACCAGGCGGGGGTTCCGGTGCAGACATTGGGGAAATTTACTGCCGTTTAGATGTCTTCAGTTTGGGTGACTTTGATCTTGGCTCCAGTTTCTTTATTCTCTGAGGCTCTCATCTAGATCCCATCCCCCACCCCAGATGAGTCACTGCTTTCTGGCTATAACTTTTTTTTCTTGGTTAAGACCCAGTTGGCTGAGGAACACTTTTGCCCTCGGATGAGGGAAGCTCAGGGAGGAGAGCCGCCCGCGCTCACCTGGCAGGCGTCATGCAGGTTTGCGTGATCCCCGCCGCTCCGTGTGTCTCCGGCACACAGCATGTTGTTGGTGACGGTCCTGTTAAACAAGTGCCGGGAAGTGCAGCGGCTAGATGGGTACAACCTGACGTGAGCCTCCTTGAGCCGCTCGGAAAAGAAAGGAGAAGCTGAAAGAGAGCAGGGAAGACAGCTTGTGGCTTTAGGGAAAGTTATGTAGAAACCTTTTGGAAGGAGAAAGCTGAACTTTGTGATGATAGCTAACACTGATTAATCTTTAACGTGTATTAAGTTGAATCCTACGAAATTGCCAATATATTAATCCTTTTGACCTACAGAAATGGCAATTTTCATAGGGTTTCACCCAGGGTTTCTCAAGAGCAGCACGAATGACATTTGGGGCCAGATAACAGTTTTTGCGGGGGGCCGCACTGTGTATTGAAGATGTCTGCCAGCATCCCTGGCTTTTGTGTGCGTGCGGGCTTAGTCCCTCAGTCATGTCTGACTCTTTGCGACCCCATGGACTACAGCCACCAGGCTCCTCTGTCCATGGGATTCTCCAGGCAAGAATACTGGAGTGGGTTGCCATGCCCTTCTCCAGGGGATCTTCCCGACCCAGGGATCAAACCAGGGTCTTCTGCAATGCAGGCGGATTCTTTACGACCTGAGCCACTAGGAAGCTCCACTGGCTTCTACTCACTAAATGTGGGTATAAACCTCCATCCCGAGTCGTCACAATAACTGACATTGCCACATGTTGCCTAGCAGGCAAGAGCACCCTAGCTGAGAACCACTGGTTTTATCTAATATCTCATTTACGCCTCATACAATCTATTCATTTCTTACCAATGAGGAAACTGAGGCTTGGAGCAACATGAAATGACAAATCCACGCCTGGATCACAGGGCTCACCAGGGGCGGGGTGAGGGCTACAGAGTGGCAGGCAGAGTCCAGGAACTGCACCCTTAACTAAGCTCACTCCTTATCTTATCAAAACCTCCTTGAAATCTTCAGCCCTTAAAGCTCTCCTGACACTCAGACCTCTCTCTTGACCGACCGGGCCATCGGCTGGGAGGGTGGATGGCGGGGCTCCACTTAGCAGGAACTTGCCCAGACCATCATAGCGGCCGAGCCTGCCCCGGGGCTGGACTGGACACTCTCAGGGCCGCTCTTTCCTCTCTCTGGTCAGCACCCGCCCCCGACGCTGCCCCCAGACAGACAGGATGGCACGGCGACTTCCTCCCACTCACAGGCCTCGTGTTTCCCATAGCCGGACAGCTCGCACTCCGTCCAGTCGGGCAGCTGCAGGCTGGCATCTGGGAGGCAGACGGTGCGGACCGACCCGCTCTCCCGGGCGCAGGTCAGTGAGTCCGATTTCAGGTGCAGCAGCGCTGGGAGAGGGGGATTGAGAAAGAGAGTGGGGATTTCCAGGGAGAGGAAGGAGGGCCTGGGGCCTGGGAGGGGGAGGAGGGCAGTGTGGGGCTGGGGGTCTAACTGGAGCCAGGGAGAGCCGGGCACCTTACCGACGTCATTGTCGTAAGTGTCATCATCAAATGCCTGGTGGACGATGTATTTCTCTACTTCAAACGTCTGCTCCTCCTCTCCAGGGACCAGCCGGTACGTCCTGCCCAGGACCACCTTGAGATGGTGAGGCGGGTACCTGATGGAGACACGGACGTGAGGATGCTCTTCTGTATCCGGCCTCGCCCGAGGCCTTAGCGGGAAGGCTAGCTGGCTGGGTGCGCATCCCTACCTCTCCTGGAAGCAGTGGGCGGCTGACAGCACCCAGCAGGAGCTGATCAGGATCCCCCCACACAGAAACCGCTGTCCCGGGGACCGCCTGTTCTTGACGAAGATGGCGGCCTGCCAGGGGTGGGAGGTGATGTCGGCGAAGAGGCCTCCTTTGATGCGGAACTGGGGCCGCTTGTACTGTCTCAGGCCACAGGTGACTGCAGAGGGGAGGACAGAGCGTGGTCTCAGACCTGCGGGCCTGGGCGAGGTCCCCGAGCCCCAGCCCAGTGTCTCGTCTGGGAACCCGGGTTTCCACCCACGGCTGCGCTTCTGCAGCGTCTGTACAGAGTGACGGAGCCTCTGCTTCCCTCCTCCTCGCATCCTGGCCGCCATCACTACTAACAGGGCGTCTTCAGAGAGCAGCCTGGAGCCTGATGCCATCCATGAGAAATGGCTGCATCCTTTCCTTCTCTCTGGCCCCTCTCATCACCTGTCCAACAGCATCGCCATCCACCACGGCTCCAGCCGGGCAAGCCCCCTCCCCACCCGGGGCCGGCCTTCCTGAAAAGCTGGCCGCTGCGTAGCCTGAACCAGACAGCTTCCCAGATGTGGGAGGTGGCGGAGGACACGGGCAAGAATAATGCTGGGTGAGGGGAGCTGGCCTTACCACACTGGGGCACATCACAGTACTCCCAGGTCAGCTGACGGTCCTTCCACACGTGGCACCAAGGCTGGGCGTCCCCATCGGGATTCCTGGGCGTGAGCAGAGACGGTTTTTAATCACATCACAAGCCAGAGAAGAGGGGAAGGTGGCCCAACTGGGGGGCAGGGAGCGAGGGGGACGACCCTGAGTCCTGGGCTGGGCTCTGCCCTAGATCCCCCCACCACCACCTAGGAAATCATTCCTATCTTCTGCTTTTTGTTCTCATCTCCTAGTTGGGCTGGGATGTGCTCCCAGATGTGCCTCGGGAGGATGAAGCAGGTGAGGGCAGCCCTTCTTGGGATACGGGTCCCTCCCACCCACGTGACTTGCGTGTGTGTTTCCTCGCTGGCCCCGCCCCGCCCTCCACGTGGACACGCCCTGGGGGCCGGGCGGCGCACCTGCAGTGGTTGTGCTTCCCCAGGCCCAGGGCCCGCGCGTTGCTCTTCAAGGCGGTGTAAATCTTGCTCGTTAGGAACTCGGAATTCCACGGGAGGCAGGAGGCCCCAGACTTGGTGCGGCTGCGGGTGCCGCGGTATGCCAGCCCGTTTCCAGTGTAGCAGTCCCCATCTTCTGCAACTGGAACGCAGGAAATCCAAACTGAAACACAGCCGCTGAAGTGCCCGAGCAGCAAGTGGGGTTTGCAGCAGGGCCTGAAGCCTGGGGCTGCAGGCAGCCCGCCCACCTCCCCCTTTACTCTCCTTCAAATGCTTTCGCTCAGGGTGGTCAGTGGTTCCATCTGGTGCCAGCCCCCTCATTACTGGGCTGTGTTAAGGGAGACCCTGAGGAATCTTCAGGTTCAGGAAAGGCTGCCCAGTTCAGCTAGTGGGGATTGCTTAGAGCTGCTTGGAAGGCTGTTAGGGGTTTCCTTGTTTCTACTTGACAGGCTGCTGTCAACTTGGGGTCTTCTGTGGGGGGCACGTGTGCAGGCCCAGTTTCCTCGGATTTTGTCTGCCAGGGCCTTGAAGGATTTATTGGACTTGGGAGGGAAGCAAGAGTATGAACCTTCAAATGCTGCATATTTGCCCCCACTTTACCCTCTTTTCTCCCCATTTGAAACTGACACAGTACACTAGAATGCACCAGTAACCTAATGAGAAGGGGCTTTTGAGATCATCAGTACTGGTGAATCCCAGTTTACACCAGATCTAAGGGGTGGGCAGGATGCTTTAGAGTTACACTGTGCTGTGCTCTGCTTAGTCGCTCAGTCGTGTCTGACTCTGTGCGACCCCATAGACTGTATCCCACCAG
Source organism: Oryx dammah (assembly GCF_014754425.2). Classification (NCBI taxonomy): domain Eukaryota; kingdom Metazoa; phylum Chordata; class Mammalia; order Artiodactyla; family Bovidae; genus Oryx; species Oryx dammah. The sequence goes on from NW_024070191.1 coordinate 35,716,321, forward strand.
GCTCCTCTGTCCACAGGGATTCTCCAGGCAAGAATACTGGAGTGGGTAGCTCTTCCCTTCTCCAGGATTGGAGTTACTCTAAAGAGCTCTCAAATTCATAAGTCTTATCAGCGTGACTTGTAGCCTGAATGTGCATTTTTATACATATATATTTAGAACTTTGAAACATATTTTTACACTATTGTGATTAAATAGCATCATTATTTGGGAAAGCACCACTGAACTCATGGTGCCTTTTCGTAGCTGAGTACTTTTTAAATCTGGGAAATTTTCTCACATTAAAAGTCTTCAGAGACAGAGCGAGATCTTGAGAAACAGGCCAATTAATCAAAAAAGAGAGAACTTGCACACAGTCTCAAAAGGACTGGAAACCACCAGTAGAGCCCCGTCTCTGTCCATGAGGAAACTGAGGGTCAGCAGGGTGCAGAGAGTGGCTCCAGGTCAAACAGCTAGTTAGAGGCCAAGTCTGATGAGGACCTAAGCCTCTTGACTTCCTTCCTCTGATGACAAAGTGACTGACCAATTCACTCCTCTGTCTCCCCATCAGCCTTGTCCTCCAGATCTCCCTAGATCTCCCTTCCCCACCCCGCCCCCCTGGGACTCCGTGAGGCCGCAGGGGCCCTGGGGAAGCTGCACTTACCCTTAGCGCAGGCTGGAGTGCTGCAGAACTCAGAGACGTATTTCCCTGCCTTGAAGACGTAGCACCAGGGCTTTGAGTCTTGGTCCGGGTTTCTGAAAAATCAGCCAGGAAGGCCAGGGGAAGGGAACAGTTAAGCCTGTTTCCCAGGCCAAGGACTTTTCACTCTTTTCTGGGGAGAGAGTTATTTATGTTTGTTGTACATAGGAGAGTCGGATCGTGTTGGGTGGAGGTATGACCTTGTAATCGCCTTTATGAGGAGATTAAACATGGTTTACAGGGATGCATGTGGCTGCCACATTGACAAGGGGTGGATCGTGATGATGAACTTTATGTGTTAACTTGGCTGGGCTGTTGCACCCAGTCGTTTGATCAAACGCCAGCCTTGGTGGTGCTGGGAAGGGATGTGTTGATGCGGTTCATGTATATGGTCAGCTGACTTCATCCAATCAGCTGAAGGCATATTAAGAGCAAAAGCTGAGAAATTCTGTCTCACATTGCAGTGTCAAGTTGGGTCTGAGTTTCCAGCTTGGGGAGGGGGCTGCCTATGGATTCCAGACCGGTCAGCCCCATGGTCATGAGAGCCAGTTCTTTAAAATGAATCTCTTTATGCAGCTAGAAATATTTTTATATCCCTCTCTATAGGTATATATGTATCTGTATCTATATATATAGATATATCTTTCTGGAGAGGAAACGCAGCCCACTCCAATATTCTTCCCTGGAGAATCCCATGGACAGAGGAGCCTGGTGGGCTACAGTCCAAGGGGTCACAAGAGTCGGACACGACTTAGCAACTGTGTTTCTGTGTATGTGTGCCTCCTGGAAACCCTGGCACAGGTCTTTGCGTGACTGCCCCAGATTCTCACCAGAGGAGACCCTCCTGAGGGGGAGGCGGCTGTCTCACCTGCAGTAGTTGTGGTTCCCAAGGCCAAGCCTGACGGCGTCGGGCCTGCGCCCGCTGTACGGCTTCAGGGCCAGGCCACTGCTGTTCCAGCTGGCGCACTCAGCCCCGCTCTCTGCCGTGCTCCACGTGCCTCTGTAGGCGACACCCTGGTCCTTATAGCACGTGGCGGTAGCGTCTGATGGGAAACGGGACACGTGACACATCCCATGAGAGTCCCTTTTCCGTTTAGTTTCCACGGGGCGGGGGGGGGGGGTGGCGCTCAGTGACACCTCTGTCATCCCTGCAGAGGCAGCACCAGGCTCCAGACTCGATCCCAGGACTCTGACCACCCTCAGATGATCCCATCCCTCATCACACCACACTTTGCTCTTCCTTCTCGATCATTTTGCAGGTGGGATTTCCCCTGGTAGGTCCTCATCTCATAGACACCTGCCCGCCACTCACCTATTTCACAGAGCTTCCCCATGAACCCTTCCGGGCACTGGCAGACAAAGTCTGAAGAATAGAGGGCCTGCCGACACGTCCCCCCATTAAAACACCAAGGTTCACTGCAACCTGCAAAGTAAAAGCAAGGGGACCCCGAATTACTTTCCAGGCACCCCAAGAATACATGAGTCAAAGTTGAAGAGGGCACCCTCCCCGTAGGCGCAATTCTGAACACTTTCCAAAAATCAAACTCGTTGACTCCTCACAGCTGACCCCACAGTCTATTTCACTGTTCTCCCAAATTACAGATGAGCAAACTGAGGCCCTGTTAGAGGGTTGGGCAGGCTGGGAACCGTGGACACTCACTTCTGACGGGCACCGAGTGGCACTGGGCCCGGCCACCATAACACCTGCAGTGCTCCACTTGGTTGCCCCTGAGCAGGGGTCGCAGCCAGGACTCGTGTTGGAGGTACGTCATCTGCGTTTTTCCATCTCTGCAGGTCACTGTAACAACAGACAGGCCGGCCTCTTTAGGGCCCCACTCACCCCACACTGATGCCTCCCCTCTTCCGTCCTGCTCACTCTCAGGAAAATCCATCCTTTATTCCTTCCTTGCTCTCAGCAGAAGACAACAAACATCCCATATTTTGTCACCAAAGACCCCTTTCATTTAAAATTAAAAAAAAAACAAAACACTTTCAAATCCAGCTTATTAGGGGGATGTGCCAATATTATTTTCCATATGACTATGTGACCTTTACATTTAATTTCCCATGAAATCAGTTATTTTCTTGAAATAAGTAATAAAATATAATGGTGTATTTCTACTGTCTCCTTATGTTAGTTTCACTGAAATGTGAAACCCACTTGGGAAAAACCATTCAGAAAGACCTCTCGTTTTTCCTCTGATGGGACCTTATTTTGAAAGAATTTATTTATCAAGACACATTTATTAAGTAATACTCTAATTTTCCATTTTAATTCATCAGAAAAGAGGCACGTGTATGCAATTGCCTACAAGAACTTTTGATTCACACGAGTATTATCATTACTGAGATGATGCAATTCTGGCCCCAAACAAAGAAAAGTGACATTTTAATCTATGCAGAAAATGTGTTACTTCCGTTAGTATTTCTGGTATAATGAAAATAGTCGAAAGAGTCCCATTAATAGGTGTTCCCTTTTTCTCTCTCTGTTTGCAAATCAGAATGCCAGCTCAAAAAATCTATAACTTTTAGTGGATTGAAGAAGTGACATGCACTCATGGGTCAGTGGTACTGCTGTTCTTTCAGCGGGCCCGTTGGCGCCAAGATCCGCAGGCAGGAAAGGCAGAGCTATCTGACGGCAAAGGCAGTGAGAGTTAAGCCTTGACTCACTCTGGGGAAGCTTCCACCATAAACGGGTGTTGCAGAGCCTTCCAGACCCAAAGGAAGTAGGCCCTGAGCGGGGAGGGGGGATTTGGGACCTGCAGTTCTTCGTATCAGGTTCAAGACACTAGGGCCTAAGCATCTTTTATTCTTGGGATCCTAGTGGAAATGGTGCGTGCGTTTTTAGTCTCAAATCTAGACACGGCCTTACAGAGAAGGTCTTCCCAGAGCACTGCCATGAAATAAAGAAACCCAGGTTGGTCGTCTCTGAATTATCCAACCGAAACAACGGAGGCACAGAGGTGCTGCGTGGAGTCCAGGGGGAAGAGGCTCACAGCCCGAGGAAAGGTCCTGGAGGCCCTGAGGCCTGGTGGCTGTGTGACTCTTGGCAGGTCACTCAGCTTTCTGGGCCCCATTCTCGTCTGTGTAACTGGCCTTTGGGCCACTGGACTCCTAGCAGTGTGTGACTCCCTGACATCCTGACACCTCGCCAGCACACCTGTTCCTGTGTGAGTGATAAGAGAGGACACAGGCTTCTCTGCAGATTCTGACTTTCATGGAGCTTGAGTAAGCAGGTCACGTGGAAGAAAATCCCCGCTGGAGCCTCAGGCACTCTGACCCTGACCCTACCTCCGTGGACCACCCTCCACCCCAGAGACGTCTCACCTCTGTACGATCTGGCGCCTCTCCTGAGTCGTCTGTAGGTTTCCTGCAAAGAAAGCAGGGGCGGAGGAAGGGTCAGCACATGCACGTGTCTGAAGAATAGAGGCGGTCAAACCAGAAGACGGCCAGCAACCCACCTGTCCAGAGCATCCCTCTCAGGTACCTGGCCCAGGTGCAATGTGCACACCTGTCTTCCCCTCTGATCCTTCTTCCCTTCCTAGCCTAGTCCTGTCCAGGACTTTCTCAGTGGTGAAAGGTTTAATACCCGTGCCGTGCGACACGGCAGCCGCTGGTCACACGTGACAACTGAGCGCTCATATGTCGTGTAACTGAAGTGAATTTAGGTTTCATTTCATTTTAATTAATTGTAGATGAAAATAGCCACCTGTGGGTTAGTGGGGGTGTGTGCCTTCACCCCATCTCCTCCGTGTAACCATCCACACTCTCCCGTCTCTAAAATCCTGCTGTGAAATCCTGCTCTAAAATCTAAAATCTAAAATCCTGCTCTAAAATCTATCGCTCACTTGGCCTGAATCACGGGCTTGGCCTGAATGATGCTCTTAGCTCTGGGGATCTTCAGAGAGCACATCCTAACTAGATGGTAAGCAATACACAGGAAGCTTGCTCACAGCGCCTGCACTTTTATAAAAACTTCACAGATTCTGACTTCCCCGGTGGCGCAGTGGATAAGAATCCACCTGCCAATGCATGTTCGATCCCTGGTCTGGGAAGATCCCCCGTGCCGCGGGGCAGCCAAGCGCATGCACCGCTGCTACTGAGCCCGTGCTCTGGAGCCCGGGAGCCACAGGTACTGAAGGCTGCACGCCCTAGGGCGCGAGACCCACAACTTGGGAGCGTCTGTGTTGCACCTAGTGAAGCCGGTGCGCCTAGAGCGCACGCTCCGCAACAAGGGATGCCGTCGCCGTGAGAAGCCCGTGCACCGCAACAAAGAGTAGCCTCCGCTCTCCAGAACTAGAGAAAAGTGCAGCAACAAAGACCCAGCACAGCCGGAAAAACTCGTAAAAAAAAAAAAAACTTCACGGATTCATTCAAACAAATCCTTTAAAAACAGCTCCAAAGAAGCCGCTGAACGGCGGAGCTTACTCAAGTCAGAATGATGCGCAGGGTTCCCGCCGGAAGCCTGGATCTCAAGCCTTGTCCACCGAGGGGAGTGTGTCCCGGTGTGTCCCAGCACAGACACGAGTGCGCACCTACCTGGCTGGGCCACGTGAAGACGGCTCCACAGAGCAGCAGGCACAGGAACTCTGTCTTCATTGCGTTCATCATTTCCTCCGAGCGGCCCTCCAATTCTGGAAGAGGAGGGGGAAATAAGCGTGAGACGTGAGAGGTCCAAGCGGGCAGCAGAGTTCAGCAGCCAGTCGGTCCTCCCAGCATTGGCTCCCAGGGCAGGAGAGGCCGCGGCCAGCGTCTGGGAGATGGTGTTTTTGTTCTCATATATGTATTTGTGGTTAAATACACAGAACACAAATATTTTCCATTTGAACCGCTTCTGAGTATAAGTTCAGCAGCATGAAGTTCACTCACATTATTGTGATGGCAACCATCATCGCCATCTTGACTCCAAACGTTCATCTTCCCAGAATGAAGATCTGTACCCCGAAAACCCTCAATCCCTGCTCCCCTGGCAACCGCCATCCTAGCTACTCTTTCCATGAATCCAACTACTCCAGGTGCCTCATGTAAGTGGACTTATACTATATTTGTCCTTTTGTGTCTGACATTTCACTGGACATGATGATCACAGGTCCATCCATGCTGTAACGTGGGTCAGACTTTCTTTCGTTTTTAAGGCTGGATAATATTCCCCTGAGTAAATGGACCATCTTGCTTATCCATGCATGCAGCGATGGACACAGGCTGCCGGAAGATGGCTTTGTTCAGACACCTCTGTGGGCTGAAGGCTGACACCACCTCTAGCACTGGCTGCAGCCCAGTTTCCCTTGAAGGAAGCGCCTGCCCTGGGGTTGACTAGGGCCCACAGCAATGCCCGCTCTCTGACTGTTTTAGAGGAAATCATAGGAGATCTGGGGTTGGCACATCTCAGAGCCAGCTCTCCTCAGATGGCCTGAGCCCAATCCCGGAGGACTTCCACATCTCCTTGTCCAACCAAGGGAAGTCTCCTCCACCACCACCTCTGTGCTCCGTCGGGAAGCCGGCCTTCTTTAATATTCAGGCCGTGTGAAGTGCAGTTTTGCAGAGAGGAGGGACGACATCTGGTTTGGGTGTTCGGACTCAAATCCTCCTGGCCCCACGTCTCTGGTTCCCTGTGCCTGGTCCTAGCTAGGGCTCCGGCCCTCAGCTGCTCACAATGGGTTAGTTGGTTGGAGTATTATTTTGTGGTCTGGCAGCCTCACTCGCTCCCTCGTCGGCAAGGATTAAACCAGGGCTCTTCTTCTTCCCTTGACTCATTTCCCCTCAGTCACAACAACTCTGCTCCCATCCCTCCCACCCCCTTCATCCCAAGCATCCGAAGGGCCCGCTTGGTTCGGGGCACCCAGGACTTTGACCGCGGCGCTGGCTCAGGCTCCTTTGCTGTTAGAGAGGCTGTCCTCTCACATGGCCACAAGCCCTCTTCAGAGCAAGGATGAGAAAACAAGGAGCAGGAGGCTGGTGGGAGCCGATGTGTGCCCCAGTGACCTTCTGGGGCCCCTGGAGACAGGCAAGGCGCGCACGGAGCTGTGGGAGGAGGAGGGGATGGGACCATCCAGGAAGATTCCTCGGGCTCAGAGGGCATCTCGCCAACCAGCACACCCCTCCCGCTCCACGCAAGAAATAGAAAGAAGCCAGGATCTGGGTCTTTGTTCCAGTTTGGCCTGCCCCCAGGGGAGGCCCTTCCCGGGCAGGGCAGGGTGTTCTGCAGGGGCTGGGGGGTAGGGTGGGACCTTTTCTCACCCAGAGCAGGAAGCCTGCTGGCCTGTGCTGGTTCCAGGCAGCTTCAGAAGGAAGACCTAGGGGTCGAGGGCATCCGAACAGGACCCGGAGTCGGGAATCTTCAGATCACAGGACATCACCCCTGAATTTGGTGCTCAGCAGTCCTCCAATTTCCCCTTTCTCAAAATTTCCCCAATTATCCCGGTACTTTGAATCTTTAAAAATAGCTCTTCATAAACACATTCCCCCTCTCTCTTCCTGCTGTTAGCCATGTTTCACATATTTGTAGGTGTCCCAGCTTTATTATCTCAGCCAAGCCTCGGGATGGGGAGAGGTCTGCCTGCCCAGGGCTCTTGGCAGAAATTCTGAATGAAGCAATGAACCAGCCCGTGACTGGGGAACCTGGCTCCTCTTCCTCTTGTCTGACAATCAGCCAGGCCTTCCAGCAAGTTCGTTCCCCTCAGACGGGGGGCTTGTCTTTTCTCTGGATGCCCGTCATCAAGTGACTGTGTCATTTCAAGAATTCAAGGTCCTCCTTGAATGGAGCACATTCAAGGGGCACATGAATGGGCCCTACATGGAGCAGAAGTCTAGATGCTGGAAAGTTGCAAAGTGACAAGTGGAGCATTAAGACCTTTGCATTCATTGGACAGATGGGGGAGGGGGCCCCCTGGGGCAGGGAAGGGGGCCAATAGGGGGAGGGGTGCACTTAGGGCTGAAGGTAAAAGGATTCAACAACTGCAGCACCTCAGACCCTGTTGCAACTGAAGACTCAGCAGAAGGGGCGTCTTTTTGTCTTCTGCTCTGGGACAGTCGGAGCCTGTCTCTCTTCTGTCAGTCCTTATCTTCCTCTGCTTCTTCTGGCCTTGCGAGGCCTGGACCTGACCCAGTACCAAAGAGCCTCACGCAAATCATGTGACGTTCCATCCTTGCTGCACAGAAGCGATGGGAACAGCTGGACGGGCCGAGTAGGGCGAGAGGATGACAAAGAAATGAGTCATCCTGCCTACAGTCAGCGCCTTCCCGAGACAAGGGAGCGAGACAAGGAGGCAAAGCGAGTCCTGGTGTTGCCTTTGTGGGGAGGGAGGTGCAGAGGTCTGGGCTCAGCGTCTGGACAAAGAGCGAGTGACCCCAGAAATTCAGGAAGCACTCAGGACCCTGGGGAGTTGTGGACCTCAACCCTAGACCACAAGTTCCCACCAAAGGGAGAGGCGCCCAGTGCCCATGTGAGACTGGAAGGAGGGGAGATTTGAGAAATAAAGCAAAAGAAACCTCTTGCAGGCTCATTTTGTAAATCCAAAACTTGTCATCTTTTTGGTGTGTTCCTTTTCTTTTACTGTATTTAATAGTTTCCCAGAATCAAAGAACTAAAAGAGAAAAGAAAAGACTTCCCTGGGGGTCCAGTAGTTAAGATTTTGCCTTACAATGCCAGAGGTACGAGTTTGATCCCTGGTTGGGGAACTAAGATCCCACATGCCTTGTAGCCAAAAAGCCAAAACATATTGTGACCAATTCAGTAAAGACCTTAAAAATGGTCCACATCCAAAAAAAAAAAAAAGCAAGGAAGAAAAGGAGGGAAGGAGAAAAGACAAGAAAAAGAAAACCACAAGGATGGGGATGGCTGGCTTTTGTGGGACGAGAATCCCTGAGTCACCAGCAGCATCACTGTGGGGGTCGGGCATGTATGGAATGATTCTAAGACCGCTGGTCCCCAAGGTCTCAAGGCCCCAGCCCTGGCAGGCCCACCTTGGCACATAAAGTCAATTTTTGCAGATTTGCAAACGGCTCCGCAGACAGACCTCTGGAGACACAGAGCTCAGCAAGTTGACAAAGAATCTGTGCAGGTTAGAAACATCAGGACACGTGGGGAGCAAAGCGTGGCCTGGATTCGTAGGCTGTGCCCACAGGCATCCTTGTGGAGGACCAGCCTGCAATCACTGCCTCCAGTGTGCCCCCTCCTCCCGCCCCCCCATCTGCGTAGAAGCCATGCAGGGCCCTGCTTGGCTGCAGAGACAAAGTGACTCTGTTCTCTGGCCTCTGAACAGCCCTGAGTAATGACTGCTCCGGAGGAGAACAATAGTCTGGTCACCAGGGGGGAGGGCTGGTCTCCAGGAGCCAAAGGTGCCTTTGTGGCTGGGAAACCGATCTCGCCAGCCAGAAGCGCAGGACTCCTTTCTGCAGTGGTGGCAGGAGGAGTGCTGATGGATTGGCCCTGGAGTCTGGCTGAGGCATGGCCGTGGGAACCACAGCAGGACGGTCGGGGGAAGGGCCTGGGGCGGGGCGTGCAGTGGAGGGCTGTCCGCAGGGTCTCTCACTGCCCGGCGCATGACCCGTTCCCACCACCTGCTCCCGAAAGACCTGCCCTCGGTAAAAGCATAGACACTCTCCTTCACATATGGTTTGACTGTATCAAAAGGAATGTTGCTGGCACTTCCCTGGGGGTCCAATGGTTAGGATTCTGGGCTTCCCCTGCAGGGGGCATGGGTTTGATCCCTGGTGGGGGAACTAAGATTCACACGCTGTTTGCCATGGCAAAAAAAAAAAAAATTTAACGTGCTACCTTTCCAAAAAGCATCTTGGTTTTGAGACATCAAATCTGCTCCCAGGGATGCAAAACCAAGTGGGCTAGACTCTCAAGGCTTCCTCCAGGGCTGACGTCTTGTGATTTCTGCTGTTCTGAGTGTGCACGTGCTGTGTGATCTGTGAAACACTTAATGCATGGGGATGAGAGCTTTCATGTAAACACTCAACCACATCCCATAACGTGACCTACGGTAAAGATCTGGGACCAACCAATCAAGTTCTATGCTTCTAGGTACAAACAGTACATTTGCTGGGATATTAAAGCTGCTTCTACTCTTGGCAGCAAAAACAAAGCAGAAACACTGAGCCAGCTGGAAGACCATGGAAATTACAATGGAAAGATAAAGTTCAGTTGATACAGCTATTGAATTTTTGCAAGCGTGCAAGGCTTGCTCACTTAATCTTTGGCAAAGAGGAGCCTTGGTTTGTTATTACTTCGCAAAGCCTCTCTCTCTGGAAATCTGAGTAAGAGAAAGTCAGTCTCCAAGAACACCGATACTCCAAAATGACTCACAGCTTTAAGACAAACATCGCCTTCCCTCCCGCCACCCAACCACTCTGCCCCGGACGGATGCCAGCAGATTAGAAAAGAGATGGTCAGAACTCCCTGAAGCAGCAAAGACCCATGACTGAGTCAGGACAAGAGATGTGGTGAAATGGGAGGAGGAGGCAGACTTTGGAAATTGGTGCTGAACTCCCGCAGAAAAGTGCACTTGTCTGCGCCAGCGTCAGAGCCCAGGGCCGGAGCCGTCAGCTCTATGGGTAACGGCTGTATTCCCATCTTCCTCCTACATGGGTCCTCCTTTTTATAGGGCTTCCCTGCTGGCTCAGATGGTAAAGAATCCACCTGCAATGTGGGAGAGCCAGGTTCGATCCCTGAGTTGGGAAGATCCCCTAGAGAAGAAAATGGCAACCCACTCCAGTATTCTTGCCTGGAGAATCCCATGGACAGAGGAGCCTGGTGGGCTGTAGCTCTTTCCTTCTCCCAAAGAGTCAGACACGACTGAGAGACTAACACTTTTTTTTAGAGTTTATGTTCTCAGGATAGAAACCATTTTCCAAAACTGCCATCACAGAAGCAATTCTTAGCTCTTCCCCGGAGATTGTAATACTAAGTGAAGTCAAAGGCTGGTATCATATGATATCACTCATATGTGGAATCTAATTGTTTTAATTATATAAATGAACTTAATAATATAGAAATGCACTCGCAGATTTTGAAAGCCAACTTCTTTACCAAAAGGGACGTGGGAGGTGGAGGGGTATAAATTGGGAGCTTGGGATTAGCATATACCCACTACTATATATAAAATAGATAACTAATAAGGACCTACGGTAAAGCATAGGGAACTCTACTCAATATTCTATAATAACCTATATGCGAAAAGAATCTGAAAAAGAACGAAGGTATATATAACTGAACCACTATAACCACATTATAGTTCTAACTATAACAAACACAACATTGTAAATCCACTATACGCCAATTAAAAAACAATTTTAAAGGTAATTTCCTGTGTGCTAAAGCTTATTTTCTCTCTTTCTGAACAGAATTCTTTATACCTAAGGAACAAGAGAGGAGTCTTTCTTATCTAACTGGATCGGTTCCAATGAGGTAAATAGAATAAAACCCTCTCCTGGCACCTCCCACCCACTCCCACATCTCCACTTCATTACTCAGGATGGAATTCTCTGCAAAGCATCTTTAAAGTATAGGTACATGTCTACATATGTGCTAAGCCATTTCAGTCGTGTCTGACTGTGACCCCATGGACTGTAGCCCACCAGGCTTCTCTGCCCATGGATTTCTCCAGGCAAGATTACTGGAGTGGGTTGCCATGCTCTCCTCCAGGGGATCTTCACGACTCAGGGATCTAACCCATGTTTCATGTTTCTTGCCTTGGCAGGTGGATTCTTTACCACTAGCGCCAGCTGGGAAGCCCCCATAGGCACATGACCTGTATCTAAGTTTTATATGACATTAACCTTCTCAAAACAATCTATCCTGAGCATTGTCATCACCGAACTTCTCCACCCTCTGCCAGGTAACCCTGCTTATCTGGAGGGACTCAGGGCATGCAGCTGTGGATCTGGGGGGCAAAAAGCCCATCCTGCCTCCTCCTCCGGTAAAAGCAAGAGAAACTTAGATCCTTGTGAAGAAAATGCAAAGTGCAGCTGGCAAAGCTCACTCCGTGAGTCAGGGCAAGGAGATACGATCCCTGAGTCTGAATCTCAGCAAACCTGCAATCGCACGTTAATCTAAGAGACAGTCTTGTTCTACAGTGAGGCGGTTTCTGGTGTTCCCTCCACGCCCTAAAGCAAACATCGCCACGAGTAATGAAATACGCCATCACCCAGTAATTCTGCAGTCTCCCCTCCAGATTTCAACACACTTGAATCAGGAAAAGACGATCAGAGACGTTCATCGTATCACCCTACTCGGAATCTGTCTGCCTTTTACGAGACTCACGTGAAAGTGACGTGATAGCACAGTTTTGAGAAATGCGTCTGGATGAATGCCATTTACTCATCAGGTCCTGGAGTGCTAACGCTCGTCAGGCATCCGCTAAATCATTTAAGTCAATATTATCTCTTGTTTAATGGATGAGAGAATCGAACTTCAAAAAAAGTGTAATGAACCTGCTCTCACGCGACACGTCTAAAGGGAGGCGTCGGGCCTCAGGACAACCAGCTCTATAGAGAAACTCCCAGTCGCTCTTCCCACCACTCTTACTGGGTCCTGATGCTGGACTGTCGTGTTCTGAATGTGCTCAGAGTTGTTGATGGAGAAGGGTGGCAATCGGAATGCAAGGAGCGTAGTCCCTCCAACCTCCTCTTACCGGCTGTGTGTGTTCCTGGTTTTCTAGCGGTCCAGTCCTTTCCACCAGCTGGACAGTGCTGGCAATTAGGAGAGAAGCAGGTAAAGCCCCTTTGAACAGCTGGTGCGCAGCACAGTTAACTGTACTTACTGCTAGGAGTGTCCTTAGAAGGAGAGCCAAAGTTTAAAGCCTCTCCCTGGAACGTGGACTGGAAAGGAAGCCAAGTTCTATGGGGTCACCATCGAGTTCAAGTGTTAATACCAAATCCCGCTGTCTAGATCATCTGAACATCTTGCGATGACCTGTACCCAGATTCTTGATGACTGAAACCAAGTTTCCTGCCCTTCATCTGTACCCACAGATCAGTATTAACAGGAGCCCGTACTTCCTGGATCACGGGGTAGTGTCTTTTATCTTATTTTCAATCTTTTTTTTTGTTTGCCTTTCCCAGGCCTATTTACGCCACACACTCCAGGGCTCTTCAGAACTCTCAGAGGAAGCTGGGCTTCATGGCCAAGGCAGCTGGAAGGTCAGGCCCTTGATGCTGATAAGGCCTGTCTGATGCAGACCACGCATTTGTTTAAGAACCAGAGATGTGAGGCAAGAAAAAGGAGGAAACCAGAGCTTCTCAGAAAACAAAACAAAGCCAAAGCTCCCTCTTTGCCCCCATCTCATGTGGCAGGCGTAGGCTCTTGCTGCCAAATAAAGCAAGTTCCTCTTTCCTGTCAACAGGACGACCTGTGAATAGCCAGCAAAGGCCAGAGGCTGGTGGGCTTTCTGTTTCAGATTATTCCTAGTTGGTTGCTGGGTTTCGCTTCCTACCAAGCCCTCTCCCCACACCTTTAAGGAACTGACCCTGCAAAGATCTCTAACCGGAGGGCTTGGGGGCAATCCTCCTGGTATCCATCAAATCTCTCATCCCATCCGCCTCGACTGGAAGCTCCGGCTCTCTGGTCTACTCCTTCCTGAATTCATAGGCGATAACTTACTCTGTAGCACCACCAAGCAAGAGCACCAACCATGCCCCAGGCACAAATCTGCGGTATAAAGACACAGAAGCTCCATCCTCAACATCTCAGAGCCTAGGACTTCCTAGAGGCCCAGTGGATAAGAATCCACCTGCCAGTGCAGGGGACGGTGAAGTTTGATCCCTGGTCCGGAAACTAAGATCCCACAAGCCCCGGAGCAACTAAGCCCCTGCGGCACGACTACTGAGCCCGTGCCCTGGAGCCCGTGCTCCACAGCGAGAGAAGCCCCCACACTGAGAAACCCACGGCCTGCAACCAGGAGGAGCCCTTGTTCACCACACCTAGAGAAAGCCCAGGTGAGGCAACCAAGACCCAGCGCAACCAAAAATAAAATAAATAAATAAAATAATAAAAACCTCATAGCCTCGGGAGGGGACAGACAAATAGCTAGCCAACCCTAGCTCAGTGCCACCAGCGCTGTGCTGTGCGGAGGTGGGGTAGGAGGTGGAGGTGAGCGGGCAGAGGAAGAAAGGTTCCTACTGGGATATGAAGGAGGGGATGGAGCTCACTCCTGACGAGGTGGGGGTTGGTCAGCTTTCTGGAATGGGTGCTATGCAGTCTGTTTATCAAACCAAAGGGGGAGCGAGCCAAGCTCTGGAGGGGTGTCACTGACAAAGCCCTAAAATGGGACCATTGTTTGGGGTCCCACAGCAGCTAGCAGCCAGAGCCCCTTAACTTTCAGCACAAATACCTTTCCTTGTGCAAAGGAGTGCGAGTCACACACCCCAGGCTCTCCCTTCGAGGAGGGCGCCCCTAGGAGGCTGTCCCTAGAAGAAAGTGTGGCTTGAAAAGCCCAAGAGTTCTAAGGATGTAGGTGCCTCAGAGGAGAAGGTCACCTTGGATTCCCTAATGTCTAGCTGAAACTTCAATACTTTGGCCACCTGATGCGAAGAGCTGACTCATTTGAAAAGACCCTGATGCTGGGAAAGATTGAGGGCAGGAGGAGAAGGGGATGACAGAAGATGAGATGGTTGGATGGCATCACTGACTCGATGGACATGGGTTTGGGTGGACTCTGGGAGTTGGTGATGGACAGGGAGGCCTGGCATGCTGTGGTTCATGGGGTCACAAAGAGTCAGACAAGACTAAGCAACTGAACTGAGTTGAACTGAAGTTAAAGCAATATTTATGGCCATGTAATAAGCAGAATAAGACTTCCCTGGTGGCTCAGACAGTAAAGCGTCTGCCTACAATGAAGGAGACCCGCGTTTGATCCCTGGGTTAGGAAGATCCCCTGGAAAAGGAAATGGCAACCCACTCCAGTATTCTTGCCTGGAAAATCCCATGGATGAAGGAGCCTAGCAGGCTACAGTCCATGGGGTTGAAAAGAGTTGGACACAATTCTTTTGTGTTGTGACTTCAAAAGAGCGACTTCATTTTTACTTTCAATAAGCAAAAAAGGATCTCAGTGCCAAGGCTTCCCAGTATCTGGGTTTAGCCTGATACTGAAGTAGGCTTTCAGTGTCTCCAAGCGGAATGAGGTCTTAGAGGTCAAGTCCCAAACAAACCTCTCCAAGCCACTGTGGAGCACAGGTAGTGTTCTGTGTAGCTCAGCTGGACTTGTGGCCAAGACTCACCCTCCAGATCATGGCTGTTGGCATGGATGGTGTGGGCAGCTGCTAAAGACCCCCCAGTTGGACCAGTTCCCCAGGAAGAACTGCTGCTATCATTTTCTGGAGAATCATGATCAAAACCAGAACTTGCCTGGCTTGTACCTTCAAAACTGTTTATAAAATGCCTGCTGTGGGCCCAGCACCCAGTTCCTTTTCCCTTTGTCCTAAGTCTCAACTTTCAGGCGATCAAGAGGTCTGTTCATCTATCCCTCTATGCCCTTCTATAGAAGTCTTTTTCGCAGGTGGGAAAGTGGAATGTAAAATGCACAAGTATGACTAAGAAAGTGTGCTCTCCCTAATATGTAAGTAGACGCTTAGGCGAATAGCGGGAGACCATGTGCCTGGACTTGGGGGCTGGACTTGGGCAGATGGTTCAGAAGATTCTTCATAGCTCGAGCTTTCTATGAGTCTGGATCCTCCTCACCTTTTAATCTGGCTCCAATGGAGACCCAGCCCTTGGTTTTGTGAGCTGGTTGGCTAGGATGAGTTTTACCGCCTGAAACTAGGGACAGAGTTTTTCTCTGTGCAAAGAGAACAGGCCAAAGAAGGAACGAACAGAGTATTCCGATCATTCATCGTCTACTCTGACCATCTTATCAGAGCAAGGCGGAAAGTCACTCATAGGGAATACAGATTTTATTCTGAGACTGCACATGCCCAGGAGTCTTTGAAACTGAACACTTCAACTCAAGATACAAATGTTCCCTCCTCCCTCCCCCAGATATTCAGGATTCAGAGAAGCATATGGATTTTGAGTTTTGACTGGAACTAAGCCTACTATTGGGCTTCCCAGGTGGCGCTAGCAGTAAAGAACCTACCTGCCAATACAGGAGACAGAAGAGATGCTGGTTCGATCCCTGGGTGGGGAAGATCCCCTGGAGGAGGGCATGGCAATCCATGCCAGTATTCTTGCCTGGAGACTCCCATGGACAGAGGAGCCTGGCAGGCTACAATCAGTGGGGTCCCAAAGAGCCAGACACGACTGAAGTGACTTAGCACACACAGCAAGCCTGCTATTCATTCCATGAGCCATGCTGTCCCCTCGGCCTCTGATCCAAGACAGCCTACCCTCCCTCTGGAAGTTTTGGAAGTTTAAAGCCAACTGTGCTCCTCTCAAACGACGGTCTAGCCCAAGGCCCCTCACACTGCTGTGAAACCCCAGGCGGGACCAGAAGACCTGGAGGTGAAGTAGAGAC
Organism: Oryx dammah; assembly: GCF_014754425.2. Lineage (NCBI taxonomy): Eukaryota > Metazoa > Chordata > Mammalia > Artiodactyla > Bovidae > Oryx > Oryx dammah. Next base: position 35,732,452 of record NW_024070191.1, read on the forward strand.
AGGCCCCACCTGGGCAGGGACTTCCTAGATGGCCTGTGGTCCCGGCCACCCACTCACAAAAAGCCTTCCGTGGTGATGACGGCTTCACGTCACACCGCCAGGGATCTGACTGTGTTGCTCTTTACAATCGTTTGAAATCTACTGATCACCAGCTCTGCTCACCAACACGCTAGGTCCCCAGGTCCCGAGTCCTGCCCCCACAAGCGAAAACTCATCATGGGACCATTTCTGTTCCTCTGGAAGCAGGAACTGTCCCAGACCAGTGCAGAAGCCACAGAGAGCAGCCTCACTGGGAGAATTTGATCTAACGGTTTATAAAATAAACCGAGCATCCGCACAGAGCCTGGACCATTCGGGCGGAGAGCAAGCTCTCGCTTGCTCGTGACAAGAGCCGGCGATTGCAGGCTGGCGTCTCTGAGAACATTTTAGGTGCAATCAGTTGATGGGTAGGATGGAGCTCTTCCTATTTCAGTTATTTGTGCCGTCTCTGCTGGCGCCAGGTCTGGCTTTGCTCTCACGGGAAGCACTTAGCCGGCAGCTCCTCTGACTGTCATCTATTGATTCTGGAGCAGTCAGCGCCCAGATCCTGCGACATCTTCTGCCCCCAGGCAAGACTTGCTAGGAAGCCCTTCTGAGGAAACTCCACTTAGCGGCTGTATTTCAGAATTTCTTCATGGGCTTGCACACACATGCATACACACACACACGTAATGTTTTCTCTGTCATGCACCAGCTGCGGGAGGCCACCACTGCCATCCACACCAGTCACCACTACCACACGGCTTTGGGCTTGAGCGTGTCATCAGTTACCTGAGTGTGCCTTACTGCCCTCCCTCCCTCCCTCTCTGGGAGGTTAAGAAAATCAAGATAATAACAGTGAAAGCCTAGAATGCCCAATACAGTTCCTGTAGAGAGCTTGGGGAAGAGAAGACTCTGTGCTATTTCCCTCTGTAATTGGAAAAGTCCTCAAAGGGCCCTCCCCTTGCATCCTGGGCAAAAAGCCAGAGGACAAAACCCGGCCTCGGAGGGAGACCGGAGGCTTCGCTCTGACGGTTTCCCCCTTCCTCTCACCCAGCACTTCCCACCCAGTGAATCCTCTGTGGGCAAGTTGCTCCCTGCCCAGCCCCGCCTCAGTTTCCCCGTGGGCGCATGCCCCCGGGACTCTCTGGGCTCTGACCCCATCAGCTCGTCTCCCGTCTCTTGCCCGTGAGTGATGAGCGGGGTCCACCGTCTACTCAGAGTGGGTCTGGATCACCCTTTTCACTTTCCCCTGTGAGAGCAGAGATTTCTGCTTCAGGAGACACATCCCTAGTGCCCTCTCTCTTGCCCTGACCGCTGCTGCCCCCGCGAATGCTTCAGCCCATCCCTGTAGGATGCATGTTCAAAAAGAAACCTCCCTCCAGACATGGATTCTAGTGAACCCCACTTTTGGCCTGAGTGACGGAGTCAGCCCCTTCGGTGCCAGCATTCCTTCAGTGGCTCAGAAAGACTTTTAAGAGAGAGAAGAGGAGCCAGGGACAGAGAGGCACAGAGTCCAACCTACCGTGCGCCCAAGCCTTCTCCCTCCTCCAGAGGCGTTGTCTTCGGCGCCAGGCTCTGCAGGACGGTGGCTGGCTCTCCCTGCAGGGCTCCGGCCTCCTTTAAATTTCAAGGCAGGGGGTGGGGTCACTGGCCCCGGGTGGGCGGGCTTCGCTGCGGCAGGAGGATGCCCAGTGGACACTGGGCCCCGCAGTAGCCAAGCTGGGGCGGGCCTCTTTTCATAAAGAGGGGGAGGAATTTCCCCCATGGAAGCAGCCCAGCCCATCCTGGCTCGGGGCCAGGCTGATTATTCATGGTCCTGATGTCATCAACGAATCACAGGAATTTGGGAGTTGGATGTTGGGGGGGAACCTGAAGAACCATCTTCCTTTCAAACCCTAATCTCAACTTCCTTAAAGGGACCCTGAGGATCCGTTAGCTCTAAGCCCCAGTGGGGCGAGAGAGGCTTTTACAATTCTAAACAAAGACACACGGAGTGGATAGGGTTCTTCCGGAATCTCCAGCAGTCACTCTGCCCCTCTGGACACAGGAGATTGAAACAGCGGGCCTGGCGGGGCCAGCCGCCCTGCAGGCTTGATCACCTGGGACTGGGGTGAGGACAGGTTAGCAGAGGTAGGCAGGCCCCACCTGCACACCTGCAGTGCCCCAGCCCGGAGTGAGCCACGTCTAGCTCCATTGCCCCGGGGGAAAATCATTTCACTTCTTCAGAAAGTGAATCCTTGATTACTACGGTCTATTCAGCTCCAGAGATCTCTGGTTGGGCTGGGGGATACAGGTGGGGGTGCTGAGTTGATGTTCTGACTCCACAGGGCTGCCTGTGCTAGAAACTCCATCCCTCCCCACCCACGCCAACACTGGGAAGTGTTTTAGTGTTCTGGAGTTTGCTCTTAATCGTAAATGCTCCGTAGGATTTGGTAACCCCCTGCAGAGGACTCATAAGTCAGGGGCCAGGGCTGAGCCATGTAGGAAAGGCAGACGCTTGAATCAGCTGTACCAGGCATGAGGGATGTGACCTCAGTCAAGTTTTCAATGATGCTGAGCTTTCACATAGTTTGAGCATTCTTTGGCATTGCCTTTCTTTGGGATTGGAATGAAAACTGACCTTTTCCAGTCCTGTGGCCACTGCTGAGTTTTCCAAATTTGCTGGCATATTGAGTGCAGCACTTCCACAGCATATCTTTCAGGATTTGAAACAGCTCAACTGGAATTCCATCACCTCCACTAGCTTTGTTCGTAGTGATGCTTTCTAAGGCCCACTTGACTTCACTTTCCAAGATGTCTGGCTCTAGATTAGTGATCACATCATCATGATTATCTGGGTCGTGATGATCTTTTTTGTACAGTTCTTCCGTGTATTCTTGCCACCTCTTCTTAATATCTTCTGCTTCTGTTAGGTCCATACCATTTCTGTCCTTTATCGAGCCCATCCTTGCATGAAATGTTTGAACTGTGATGTTGGAGAAGACTCTTGAGAGTCCCTCGGGCTGCAAGGAGATCCAACCAGTCCATTCTGAAGGAGATCAACCCTGGGATTTCTTTGGAAGGAATGATGCTAAAGCTGCAACTCCAGTACTTTGGCCACCTCATGTGAAGAGTTGACTTATTGGAAGACTCTGATGCTGGGAGGGATTGGGGGCAGGAGGAGAAGGGGACGACCGAAGATGAGATGGCTGGATGGCATCACGGACTTGATGGATGTGAGTCTGAGTGAACTCCGGGAGATGGTGATAAACAGGGAGGCCCGGGGTGCTGTGATTCATGGGGTCACAAAGAGTCGGACACGACTGAGCAACTGAACTGAACTGAACTGAGCTTTCACGTCTGAGGTCACATATGGATTAGAGAGAGACAAAGCACGGGAGATCCCTGGCACGTCACAGGGCGCAGTCGGTGGAATCTGTTATGTCGATGTCTAGTGGAGACCAGGCACCATGAGGGTGAGAGAGGAGGACGAGGAAGGGTGCTGGAGAGGATGCTGGGGGCTGGCGGAGGAGAGTGGGAAGGACGAGCGGCCAGGTGTCCTGTATTCTAATCCTAAACACGCTCTTGTTTATCAAGTGATGAGAGCTGATTCGGGATTTGGAAAATAATGCTAGCGTGGCCAAGGTCGAACCAGTTTTCTACATTTTAATCAAACCAGAGCCCTGCCAACGGCCGTTACAGGAAAGGCAGTAGGGGACCAAGTCAGGCATATCCTGGTGCATTAGAGCCAGGCAAGCTGCAGACCAGCATCAGACAAGCTACAGCAGGCCGGGGAGGTGGCGGGGAGTGCCTCGAGATGTCTACTTTGCCAGAATGAGGCTTTGGGGATTTTTTGGCATTTTGATTCTGCAGGGGTAGGGGTGATAGTAACAGGGCTTTAATTTGGGCTCCTGTAGAGGATGAACAATCACATAGAGACTGAAGTCTGGGTACGGGCTCTGAAAGCCTCGGCAGAGACCCTACAGGGAGCAGGGAAGGGGCAGGATGTGACTAAAGAGGAGAGTAGAGAGATCCTCCCCCCACCCCACCCCAGCCCCCTTCCCTGTCAGGGTGCCTGCAATTCCATCTATAGAAACATGATTCCTTGGTACATATATACAATGGGATATTGGCCATAAAAAAGAATAAAGTAATGTCATTTGCAGCAACATGGGTAGACCTAGAGATGGTCTTATTAAGTGAAATAAGTCATATTGAGAAAGAAAAATACCCATATGATAGCACTTACATGTGGAATCTAAAAAAAAAAAAAAAAAGAATACAAATGAACTTATTTATAAAACAGAAATAGACTCACAGATTTTGAAAATAGACCTATGGTTACCAAGGGTGAAATGTGGTGGGGGATAGATTAGGAGCATGGAACTGACATACACACATTACTGTATGCAAAATAGATAAAACAAGGACCTACTGAATAGTACAGGGACCTCTACTCAATATTCTATAATGACCTATATGGGAAAATAGGCTAGAAAAGAACAGATATATGTACATGTATAAATCACTTTGCTGTACCCCTGAAACTAACACAACATTGTAAATCAGCTATGCACGCTTCCTAAGTCACTTTAGTCTTGTCCGGCTCTTTGTTACCCTACGGACTGCAGCCCGCCAGGCTCCTCTGTCCTTGGGATTTCCCAGGCAAGAATACTAGAGCGGGTTGCCATGCCCTCCTCCAGGGGATCTTCCCCATCCAGGCGTCAAACCCGTATCTCTTAGTCTCCTGCATTGGCAGGTGGGTTCTTTACCAGCAGCACCACCTGGGGGAAGCCCAAATACTCTAATATAAAATAAAAATTTAAAAAGAGAAACATGATCCCTTAGGTTTTCAGGCCCCAGTTAAAATAATATTTGATCAGTTAAACTTCAAAGTGGTCTCCGCTGAGGAGGAGCTGTCTACTGGACCCGAGCTGGCCCGGTGTCTTGAGGCAGACTTAGTACCAGAGATTGAGAAGGGAGAGTTTCCGGTCTCGAGCAGGTGCCCCAAGATTTGTGCCCCGAAACACAATTCAGTGACTCATACCCATAAACACCCTGGTCCTAAGAATGGGTCTTTGTGTTCCTACTCACTATGAGAGTGTCTTTCTCTTTCCTGAACTCTGGGGAAGGCTGACAGTGAGGAGGTGGGAGTTGAGACTCCGCTCTGATGACAATGGAGCCTTGATTTTTTTAGTCACAAAATGACTGCAGGAAAAAAAAAAGGGAAATGAAAATTAATCTTGGTGAAATCACATCCTGGGAAAATTGTATCAAAGGTTTTTGCTTTCAAGGAAGAGAAATAAATACTCAGGCACAGATAACACGGAGACCAAGTGGGCTCAGGGAACAGGAAGGAAACATTCCTACAGAATTCCTACAAGGCTGTCCAGCTAATGCTATTTCTCCAGCGGCCCCTCCCCTGCAAATCGTGAGTCACAAGCCCCGACCCCTTATCACCCAAGATGGGCTCAAGAACAGGGACTTCGCTGAGACCCCAATCAGCTGAGTAAGAAATGACGCAATATCTGGAAACTCAAAGAGAGAAATGGACAAGAGGCTTATGACAAGATGGCTTGGCACCAGAAAGCAGAAATGTTGTGTACGTTCTAAGAAGGTTTAATTTGGGTAGCCATCTGGCTTTTCAGGGATGGGATAAAAATCACGGTGGATCTGACACGGCATCATTAGATGTGTGCCCCCCATGCCTTCATCCAGACCATGGTCTCCCGCTGGCTTGCTGTTCCAGTGACTTGCCAAACAGGACGGGCCCAGCATCCAGGAAGTGCCCTGAAAAATGGCTGTTCTTGTACAAATCATACACTAGTGTGTATCTGAGTGTTGTGACATACTCTCACAACTTTTCTGTAAGTTGGAAGTTATTTCAAAGTAATACCGCATATTGCCACACTAAGACAATATAGGAAGAGACAGGGATACTGGTAAACTCCATTTTCTGCTTAATTTTTCTGTAAATAAAACTTTTCTAAAAATGTTGACTATTTCTAGAAATATTTACTTGAAAATTCAAAAGGTGGCCATTTCTGATACAGAATGGCATAACAATATTCTATTTATATATGCATATTTGACAAATTGTGAACAACAAATTTTACCTCTAATGTTATTTTCTAAATAGATTTTAAATATGGCAAGATTGTATCTTATTTAAAGAGATAGACCTAAGCTTGTTTTATAAGTTGATTTCAGTTGATGTGTAATCATCTCTAACATTTGAATATTTTTTTCAAATGACACCAAGAATCCAGGTTTTCGGGGCAGAGATTAACTGGTCTGTGAAACCAACCCACCACAATCTACTTATACACATGTCTCTCCTACCTAATCCGGCCTCCCAGGTGGCACAGTGATTAAGAATCCACCTGCCAGTGCAGGAGACCTGGGTTCCATCCCTGCATCAGGAAGATCCCCTGGAGAAGGCAATGGTACCCCACTCCAGCACTGTTGCCTGGAAAATCCCAAGGACGGAGGAGCCTGGTGGGCTGCAGTCCATGGGGTCGCCAAGAGTTGGACATGACTCAGCGACTTCACTTTCACTTTTCACTTTCATGCATTGGAGAAGGAAATGGCAACCCACTCCAGTGTTCTTGCCTGGAGAATCCCAGGGACAGGGGAGCCTGGTGGGCTGCCGTCTATGGGGTCGCACAGAGTCGGACACGACTGAAGCGACTTAGCAGCAGCAGCCAGTATTCTCGTCTCGAGAATTGGACAGAGGAGCCTGGTGGGCTATAGTCCAAGGGGTAGCAAAGAATAGGACGTGATAGAGGGACTGAGCTTGCACGCCTATCAATCAATATCTATAAGGATTCTATCAGCATCTTGGGATTGGGTGTCTGTGGTCCATTAAGTTTAGGTACATGAGCCTCAGAAGTGGCCATCAGAGTCGCTGTCGAGGTGATGCTGGGGTGGGATGAGGGAGGTGAGGCTGGGGGTGGGGGGTGACGTCGTACTGTATCCAGAGTCATCCAACGTGGCGGCCTCATCAGAAGCATATACTTCTGAGTTGTTTCCTTTCAGTCTTTCTGGTCATTTCCCTTTTGTTTTAAAATAACAACAGCAGTTATCACCAAATTAAGAGGCTATAGAACTACCCAAAGCTGACTCCTGGGGTCAAGTCCTGGCTGTGACCATTGCTCAGACAGCATCAAAGCCCGCCGCACCTCCCATGACTTCACCCAACACCGTTGTGGGGCAAGGCTGTTCTGGGCAACCAGGTCACCGAGGGGGACATGTGTCCAGGGCGACAGGATCACCAGTTTCCGCTGGACCTCCTCCAGCTGCAGCATCCCAAGCTCCCTGCCCACGGCCTCTTCCTGAGTGGAGCATTTTTGCCCGGTGAATCTCCTCTGGTGTGGCCTCCACAGCGCCTGTCTCCTCCACCCCAGGGAAGTGATGTCTTTTCTAGGGGATGTGCTCTTAACTCATCCTGACTGACTGTGCATTCCTTTCCCCTCTGAGGGGTTTACACCAATCCGGACAAATCTGACATCAGATTTTTTCCAGCTCCCCTTTATCTGAGGGGTACAGGGTTTCCTGTCTGACTCTAGACTGATGGCTGTAATCCCATCCCGAATGTCACTTGTCCTGTCTCACTGTGTGGTTCAGGAACGGCCCAGGCCACAGCTTTTATTAGAAATGGAGGGAAGCTGCCGGAACACAGAGCACTGAACACCCACTTGTTGACCTGAATAATCTGACCCATCCTCCAATGTGAAAGAAAGACCTCTGTGGGCACGGACCCACCTACCTGCCACCACATCACGACAGCCACAGGTCAAGGGCACAGATCCACGCGTTCTCAAGGTCCTATTGATGTGTTTGGGATAGAGAGAAACTACTTTGGAAAGTGAAGAAGTAACTGGGTTATAATCGTCCATCAGCAACTGAATTGGGGTCTCCCAGGTGGCACTTCCCTGATAGCTCAGTTGGTAAAGAATCTGCCTGTGATGCAGGAGACCTGGGTTCAACTCCTGGGGCAGAAAGATGGCCTGAAGAAGGGATAGGCTACTCACTCCAGTATTCTTGGGCTTTTCCTGTGGCTCAGCCAGTAAAGAATCTGCCTGCAATGCAGGAGACCTGGGTTCGACTCCTGGGTGGGGACGATCCCTTGGAAAAGGGAAAGGCTACCCACTCTAGCATTCTGGCCTGGAGAATTCCATGGACTGGATAGTCCATGGTGCCGCAAAGAGTCATTCACGACTGAGTGACTTTCACAGGTGGCGCTAGTGGTAAAGAGTCCGCCTGCCAACACAGGAGACATAAGAGATTCGGGGTTCAATCCCTGGGTTGAGAAGACCCCCTGGAGGAGGGCATAGCAGCCCACTCCAGTATTCTTGCTGGAGAATCCCATGGACAGAGGACTCTGGCGGGCTACAGTCTACAGGATCTCAAACAGTCAGACATGACTGAAGCAACTTAGCAGACAAAAAGAATGAAATCCTGCCATTTGCAGCAATGTGAATGGATCTAGAGATTACCATACTAAGTGAAGGAAGTCAGACAGAGAAAGAAAATGACATATGTTATCACTTAGATGCGAAATCTAAAATATACCACAAATGAACTAATTTATGAAATAGAACCAGACCTAACAGAAGCAGAAGATAGTAAGAAGACATGGTAAGAATACACAGAACTGTACAAAAAAGATCTTCATGACCCAGATAATCACAATGGGATGATCACTCACCTAGAGCCAGACATCCTGGAATGTGAAGTCAAGTGGGTCTTAGGAAGCATCACTATGACCAAAGCTAGTGGAGGTGATGGAATTCCAGTTGAGCTATTTCAAATCCTAAAAGATGATGCTGTGAAAGTGCTGCACTCAATATGCCAGCAAATTTGGAAAACGCAGCAGTGACCACAGGACTGGAAAAGGTCGGTTTTCATTCCAGTCCCTAAGGAAGGCAATGCCAAAGAATGCTCAAACTACCGCACAATTGCACTCATTTCACACGCTAGTAAAGTAATGCTCAAAATTCTCCAAGTCAAGCTTCAACAATACATGAACTATGAACTCCAGATGTTCAAGCTGATTTTAGAAAGGGCAGGGGAACCAGAGATCAAATTGCCAACATCTGTTCAATCATCAAAAAAGCAAGAGAGTTCCAGAAAAACATCTATTTCTGCCTTATTGACTATGCCAAAGCCTTTGGCTGTGTGGATCACAGTAAACTGTGGAAAATTCTGAAAGAGATGGGAATACTACACCACCTGACCTGCCTCTTGAGAAACCTGTATGCAGGTCAGGAAGCAACAGTTAGAACTGGACATGGAAAAACAGACTGGTTCCAAATAGGAAAAGGAGTACATCAAGGCTATATACTGTCACCCTGCTTATTTAACTTATATGCACAGTACATCATGAGAAACGCTGGGCTGGAGGAAGCACAAGCTGGAATCAAGATTGCCAGAAGAAATATCAATAACCTCAGATATGCAGATGACACCACCCTTATGGCAGAAAGTGAAGAGGAACTAAAAAGCCTCTTGATGAAAGTGAAAGAGGAGAGTGAAAAAGTTGGCTTAAAGCTCAACATTCAGAAAACGAAGATCATGGCATCCGGCCCCATCTCTTCATGGCAAATAGATGGGGAAACAGTGACTGACTTTATTTTTTTGGCTCCAAAATCACTGCAGATGGTGACTGCAGCCATGAAATTAAAAGACACTTACTCCTTGGAAGGAAAGTTATGACCAACCTAGATAGTATATTGAAAAGCAGAGATATTACTTTGCCAACAAAGGTCTGTCTAGTCAAAGCTGTGGTTTTTCCAGTTGTCATGTATGGATGTGAGAGGTGGACTATAAAGAAAGCTGGGTGCCGAAGAATTGATGCTTTTGAACTGTGGTGTTGGAGAAGACTCTTGAGAGTCCCTTGAACTGCAAGGAGATCCAACCAGTCCATCCTAAAGATCAGTCCTGAGTGTTCATTGGAAAGACTGATGTTGAAGCTTAAACTCTAATATTTTGGCCACCTGATGCGAAGAACTGACTCATTGGAAAAGATCCTGATGCTTGGAAAGATTGAAGGCAGGAGAAGAAGGGGATGACAGAGGATTAGAAGGTTGGATGACATCAGTAACTCAATGGACATGAGTTTGAGTAAACTCTGGGAGTTGGTGATGGACAGAGAGGCCTGGCGTGCTGCAGTCCATGGAGTCACAAAGAGTCGGACACAACTGAGTGACTGAACTGAACTGAACTGAACTGATAAAATATAAAGACTCATAGACACAGAGAACAGACTGATGGTTGCCAAGAGGAAGGAGGTAGGGAAGGGATGGGTTGGGAGTTTGGGATTAGTAGATGCAAACTATTATGTAGAGAATGGATAAACAAGAGGGTCCTAGTGTACAGCCTAGGGAACTCTATTCAGTATCCTGTGATAAACCATCATGGAAAAGAACATAGAAAAAGTGTACATATATGTATAACTGAATTGCTTTACTGTACAGCAGAAATTAACACACCACTGTGCATCAACTATATGTTTACAAAAAAATAAAAATAAAGAATATAAAATTTTTAAATGGGAAATAATCAGGTTACAAAGCATTTTGATGCCAACTTTTAAACAACACTCTCCCCATAGGGTTCCCAGCAGAGAAGAGGTTATAAGCTGACGATCTGAGAGGTGACTGCTCTGAAATAATATTTGCAAGCAAGGGAGTCAGGGAAACCCTCTGGAGGAAGTGTTGAGGGGTCGGGTCCAAACCTGGATTTAGAATAAAGAGTATTTCTAGCATATTCATGGGCATTGTGGTAAGAAGTCATTGGTCCCAGGCTGGCAGAGGGCAAAGGGGTCAGGGGTCGGGTGGGTGGTGCTGAAGGGCAGAGGCGATTCAAGAATTCTTGCTCCTTGAAGAGCAAGGGAGGCGGGGACCAGGGACAGCTCAGGGCAGCATGAGGCTGGGAGGGAAGACAACTTCCCTGCCCTTAACCTCGCTGGGGCATGAAAGGAGATCTGAGTCTGAAGGGTGAAGCTTCTCCTGCAGGGTGGTGCTGACCGTGTGGTCCCCACAGTACTGTCCAAGGCTGTGGTACCCAAGGATGCTGAGTTCTTGGAGAAGAGATACAGGGGAAGAGGGCTCAATCAGGGCTCAAGCCAAATGCTTCCAGGGTGAGCCCGCCTTGCAGACACCACGTGATTATGTTAATAACTAATTTCATGCAGTGCGTGGTCTCTCACAAAGCTCTTTCAGGCACACGCTCACTGCTGTTCACAAAGGTGGTCGCTTACAAGACGCAGACGATGTTGGATGCAATTCCCAGAGCAGCAGACAGAGGCCCAGAGAGGACTCGCCTGTGACCACAGAATTGCTCACGGTACCTGAACGAGCCCTTCGAGGTTCCCTGAAATAGAAGCTGGGCTCAGCCGCAATGGCACAGAGCAGAGGGCTCCAGTCACCTGTCAGCCAGCAAGCCAAGAGCCCACAGCAGCCTCTGGCCGGCAGAACTGCAGGGAGGATTAAGTTTGTTGATGTTTTTGTCTGTCCTGCTCAAGCAGAACCCACACGGCATCAGAAGCCAACTGTCGTGGCGTGCTGGCCAGAGGGGCACCTTTGTGGTGGGCCACGTGGCCCCCGGAGCCAGTGCCTCTGGGCCTTCTCCGTGTCCTCAAGGCGGAGCCTCCTGGCCAGCCCCTGTCACCCCAGAAAGTTCCTGAAACTTGTGTGTCCTATTTCCTCTGGCTCGGGTCCTGTGAGGATGGGAAGAGAAGACCCCATCCCTGTATCCTGGGACATCCTGACACTCCTCTTGGGCGTCTCAGCTCCTGGAAACCCCCCACCCCTGGGGGTGGCGGGGGGAGGAGGGTGTGGGCACCAAAGAGCTGGGAACTGCTATACAGGCTGCCCCCATCCTGCTGGGCTTGGACCGGTCACTCTTTTTCCATCCCAAGAGATGCCAAAGGCGTGCCCTTGCCTGAGTCGTTACACTTGGCCCCGTGGACTGACCTCCCACTGCGCCGGGAGTCCGGCTTTGGTGGTGATGGCGGCGGGGATGGGTTCCCCCAAGCGATGCTCTGCCAGCCCAGGATGGGGGGTCAGGAAGTTGTGCTTCTGTTGTGGGAGTGGGTGGGGGGTGGTAGTCCTGCCAGGGGCGTTCCCCGCAAGAGAGGCAACAGGAGGCAGGTGGGACGGACGGCACGTATCTGGACTATATCCCCCCACAGGCTCTCTGACTGCTTGTATTAGCGTGGACACGGTCCAGAGGTCAGACTAACTAAGCCTGGTCATTCGTCCCCAGGCCACTTTTCTCATCCACTAATTAGGAATGAAATCCAATCCTTCATAAAGGATACAGATGGGAATGGAGGTGGGGGCAGGGCAGGGCTGCCTGTATGTCCCCGCCTGGCAGCACAGCTCCTGGATCTTTCTCAGACCACCCTGGGGCCACCCAGCTCTGTGGGCAGGGTGCGGGAGGATGCTCCAGGGGGTCTAGGGTTGGAGAGACTAACCCGCACCATTTCTCTTCAGCACTCTGCGCATCCTAAACAGGAAGTGACGTCCAAGTGCCGAATTCCTACAAGTGATGCAAGGTAAAGCAGTTAACAAAAAATGCGTCTGAAGTGGTCCTATCCGGCCCGGGCTGGACAGAAAGCTAAACACAACTGTTGATAGATGCGCTCACGCACTGCCATGCCGAAGGCAGAGTGAGTCTTCATCGAGTCTAAACTTCCTGGGTTGCAACAGAGATGGTCTGAATTCCCAGGGAGAGTATAAACAGCCACATCTTACATGACGCTCCACAGGCAGGCCCTTGACACGTGCCCTGGGAGGGAGAGGCTGGAATCGTGCCCATTTTGCAGATGAGGAAACAGAGGCTCCGAGAGCTGAATGTCAGATGACTGCTGCTGCTGCTAAGTCGATTCAGTGTCTGACTCTGTGAGACCCCATAGATGGCAGCCCACCAGGCTCCCCCGTCCCTGGGATTCTCCAGGCAAGAACACTGGAGTGGGTTGCCATTTCCTCCTCCAATGCATGAAGGTGAAAAGGGAAAGGGAAGTCGCTCAGTCGTGTCCGACTCTTCGCGACCCCATGGACCACAGCCCACCAGGCTCCTCCGTCCATGGGATTGTGCAGGCAAGAGTACTGGAGTGGGTTGCCATTGCCTTCTCCAGGTCACATAACTAGTAAATGACAAACCAGCATGTAGTCCAGCCTGACTTGAGTCTCTTGCGCAGCTACTCTGCAACCTAGCCCAGCAAAGACTCTTCCGGAAAGGGCATCGGGGAGGGGGCCTTGGGGCCTTGAGCTACCTGAAGCCCTGAGAGAAGACAGGGCTCGGCTGTGTGCTGGGGAGGTCCAGCCCCTGCTTGGACTTCAGGACAGAGGGGATTTATTAACAAGGGAGCTGGTAAGCTGGCCTACGAGGCTACAGGCCCTGGTCTTTGCCCACTGTCCGTCCCCTTCTCTCTGAGTGATGAGGCCTGTAAGATGGCACTCCCTCCCTCCAGGGGACACAGACAGGACAGTTCTCACAGCCCGTCACCAGAGAACCAGCCTGGGGACCGGCCCAGCCTGGGTCGTGGGCCCATCACTGTGGCCTGGGGAGTGGGCTCTGTGAGCAAGAGAAGCAGAGAGGGTGCAGGAAGATAGAAGCAGAGGGTGCAGGCCGCCTCGGGGAACTCACACCGCCTCCATCTCCCTGGGACCCTGGCACCACAGTCTCATGCACCAGAAGGGACTCCTGTATTCCCAAACCAAAGAGGCAACAAATCCGAGTTGCAGAGTTACAGAGGTGAAAGCAGCCCTGGATTCCGCTTGACTTAGCCTATGCGCTGCACGTTGGTGTCCCTGGCAGCACTGGGTCCCTATGGCTCCAGCACCCTGTCCAGGGCTCTCTCCAGGACACCACGAAATCCACCTTGCTGCTCCAAAGAAATGACTCAGACGAAGTGAAATACGACTGCACGGTGAAGGTGCTGCTCCTCTGGAGGAAGGCTCAGTTCTGACCCCCCAGGGAAAGAGGAGCAGACAGCCACCGGAAGCTCCACGCCTGAAACCACCACCAGTTCACGGCGCGCTGATGCAGTCTCCGGGCTTCCCTCTTTACAGAATCTGACTGTGGACTCTCCTCAGAGGGAGGCAGGCACACATAGCATCCGCTCGGCTTCCCCCCCGCTGCCCACCTGTCCAGGGACTCTGTCTTGCAGTCCCGGGGTGTCCTGGGGGCATCCTCAGAAGCACTGGCTGAGATGCAGCTTTTCGTCCTCCAGATAAGCTACTTTGGGTCACCATTTCATTCGGATATGCTTACTGGGGTCCCGGGGGCCTCATGGCAATCAAACAAATCCTGTGCCTGTATGTTCAAGCCCCTCAATGGGTCCCCACTCCCCCCAGGGATGAGGAAGTCAGAGACACGCATCCTTCTGTTAATGTGCTCCCAATTCACCCCTCTGAGGTCAGCTGGAATCTTGCTACATGCCAGGCAAGGCCGGGTGACCCTCACCCTGCCCTCAGGGAGCTGGCGATCTAGAGAGAGGAGATGGGGATGTACCTGCCGTGTTCCTGGTAGATTTCTACGCAACATGCCCCACAATCCAGGGCCATAGCATCCCCGTGTTGATTGCACAGTCCCATCACGGTAGCACAAAGCAGCCGCGAGTGCTCTGATACAGCCATATGCACCTAGCCTGCGGCAAGCTGGATACAGCTCATGGGCTGGCATTTGCCCCTCCTGCCCCCAAGGGTGGTGCCTGGGCTACAAGTGACCTCCTCCTGGCATAGCCAGATTCAGAGGGGCAGCCTGGCTGGATAGGGAGACACACGGCTGAGCAAAGGCCCTGTGGTCAGCACCCCACAGGCTGTTCAGGCTGCTACCAGCCAGTAATGTGGTTAGACTTGGGGGAACGGGAGTGGGAGGCTGGAGAAGCTGCTGGCAGCTCGGGGGGCTCTGTCCTCAGGGCCAAGGGGAAGAGGAAGAACAGGCTCAAGACATCTGTGGTCAGCCCTCTTCCAGACGCTTTACATTCACAACCCTAGTTTCACTCTCACAGAACCCAGTGAGGTCGGTATCATTATTTGGTTTATTTTTGGTTGCACTGGGTCTTTGTTGCATTGCCCGGGTTTTCTCTTTGTAGCTTTGCATGGGCAAACTTGCATAGGCAAACTTGCACTTTGCATGGGCAAGGGGAGGGTTTCTCTTCCTTGTGGTGCGTGAGCTTCTCATTTCGGTGGCTCCTCTGGTTGCAGCTCTCGGACTCTAGGGTGCACTCCCCCAGTAGCTGTGGCTCACAGGCTTAATTGTTCTGTGGCAGGTGGGATCTTTCCGGAGCAGGGATCAAACCCATGTGCCCTGCATGAGCAGGTGGACTCCTATTCACTGTGCCACCAGGGAAGTCCGAGGTCGGCACTATTAATCCCATTTTGTGGTGGAACACTTGCCCAAAGGTCACCACCTGGCTGAGTGGCCGGCGTGTTTGGTGCCAGACCCTGGCTGTCTCCCTGATGCCCCTGGAGACCCCCATCCCTGAGACCCCCCTCCCTCCCTCATCCCAGCACTGTGGCCTCCCCTGTCAGTGGGGAGAGAATGCCAGGATCTCTCAGAGTTGGAAGAAAGTTAAACCACGGGTGATGCGGTGCGGCAATGGTGCGGATCTTGAGAAGGGACACTGACCCGTCACCCCATTAATCAGGCTGGAGCCTCCCGCATGGCTGTGGGGAGCCAGGGGAGCCCCGTGGGGAGGGTGTGCCTCTGTGGCCACCGTTTCCTGCTCAGTGGCATTACCCTGGCTGGGGCCCACCTGGAGCCCATGCTAGGCAGCAGGCGTCATGCCTGAGGTCACAGAGAGGAATTCCAGAGATTCCAGCTCAGCACCTCCCTGCCCAGCTCTGCCCTGGGCCCCGTCTTCATGGTAGCTTAGCTGCTGGATGCTCCAGTTCTTTGAGCCCAGGCTCTGATATTGAGAGTCATTTGCAGGAATTCTGTCTTCCATATCGGCCAGGCGTTTGGTGGGTACTCAGCAGACCCTTGATGAATTATATAATAATTGACATCGAAGTGTATCATTTATCCAAGTAACTTTCAGTCTGTTCTTCACATCATCTCCACACCAAGACCTCCGAGGTCTTGACAGAGGGTTGACAGAGGGTTGTCTTGACACGGGTCTGGTTCCTGGTTATTCAAGGTGTGAACTTGGATTGGAGCCCCAGGCCCCTCCCTGGACCTGCTAAATCAGAACCTTTAATCTAACAAGATCCCTGGGTGATTCATATGCACACTGAAGTTTGAGAAACCCCAGGAATTATGCAACTGTACCCAGAAGTGGTCACTAATCCCATCTCCATTCTTTTTTTTTTTTTTTTGCCTGTGCTGGATCTTCATCTTTGCTGTGTGGGCTCATCTCTAGTTGTGGGCAGCGGTGGGTGGGTTTCTCATTGTGGTGGGTCATCTTGTTGCAGAGCATGGGCTCTAGGTGCTTGGGTTCCATAGTTGCAGCTCCCAGGCTCTAGAGTGCGGGCTCAGCAGTCATGGTGCACCAGCTTAGCTGCATGTGGGATTGAACCTGTGTCTCCTGCATTCTCAGGCAGATTCTTTACCACTGAGCCACCAGGGAAGGCCCCCATTTCAACTCTTAAATCACCTCTAAAGAGATAGTCTTTATATATTCTGAATGCAGCTAGATGCTGAGTCCAGAAAAATGGTCACCACCCCACCCCACCCCCTGGGGCTCTTCTGCTTCCCAGTCCTGTCAATTGTGTGCCCCTGCCCCATCCCTGCTTCTGGTGGTAACAGTGGCTGATAGCGACTGCGGTTCAATAGGTAAGAAGGAAGTGAGAGAAGAGAAATTTTAAAGTGACACTTGAGAGTCAGAGCCAAATACCTTAGCTCTGAATTCCCATCTTATATCTCGTGTCCCATTTCTTCATTCCTTTGCCCAGCCTTTAGAGGGTGAGAGTGAGGGCAAGGTGACTTTCAAGGTCCTGTGGTTATTAAAGTGGCAAAGGGGCCTCCCTGGTAGCTCTGTGGAAAGAATCCACCTGCCCAGTGCAGGAGATATCGGTTCAATCCTTGGTCCAGGAAGATTCCACATATCCCAGAGCAACTAAGCCCGTGCACTGCAGCTGCTCGGCCTGTGCTCTAGAGCCTGGGAGCTGCAGCTCCTGAAGCCTGCACACCCTACAGCCTGTGCGCTAGCAAGAGAAGTTACCGCAGTGAGAAGCCTGCACACAGCAACAAGGAGTAGCCCCTGTTTGTTGAAACTAGAGCAAAGCTGGCGCACAGCAACAGAGATACAATGCAACCAAAAATAAATAAATGTATTCATTAAAAAAATAAAATAAAGTGGTGAGGGAGGGAGCAAGGGGCTACAGACCCCCTGGGGTCAGCACGGTCCCTGGAAAGATGGTAGAAACCCCAGTGCCCCCAGGTCCCCATCCCCAGGCCCAGCCCTCAATCCCCGAATCACAGAGACAGGTCTCTGCGTTGCTGCTCTGGGCAGGCGCTGCCTTTCTCCACAGCCACTGCCTGGGGCAGAGGAAACTATACCAGCTTCGGAATCAACAGACTTGTTTTGAATCTTAGTTCCACAATCTGCAAGCAGCGTGGCTTTGGGCAAGATACACACTCTCTGAGGCTTTTCTTCATTTATAAACCAGGGGCAGGGTCCACACTGCAAACCGGCTATGAGGCTGGGAGAGGGAATGTCCCTCAGGCCTAAACCCAACCTGGCACTTATTGAATGCCCCCAAATTAGCTGCTAGCATTTCTTAGAGAGTTGTTCCCTGTCAGCGCCCAGCAATGCCTTCTTCATATGATCTCCTGGCTCCACAACATTCAATGGCTCCCTACTGCCCACAGCAGAATGTCCAGATCCCTTAGAAAAGGCCTCCCCCATTTAGTCCCCACCTCACCTTTCCAGTCTTTTGTCGTTCTTATTCTTTAAATGGAGGTATGCCAAGAAAAGGGCTTCCGACCACCAAGAAAAGTTGGCGCTTGTGTTAAAGAACCAACCTGCCAATGCAAGAGACACAAGAGACATGGGTTTAATCCCTGGGTTGGGAAAGATCCCCTGGAGAAGGAAATGGCAAGCCACTCCAGTATTCTTGCCTGGAGAATCCCATGGACAGAGGAAGCGGGTGGGTTACAGTCCATAGGGTCACAAAGAGTCAGACACGACTGAAGTGACTTAGCATGCACACACACGTGCACGTGCCAAGAAATCTGATTTTCTTATTTTTAACTTATATAAGTATTATCTCTTCTAAAATTTATAATTTGGTTCAATAGTTGGTCAGTTGTGCTGGTTGATTATTAGAATTAAGCCACTTAAATTGATATCTTCTCATATGCCTACTACAAATTTTGGATGCTTTTAATTATTAACAAAGAATATTTACTATTTCAAAAGACCTGTGCCTTCTTTTTCTGTTAAGATAATCTTGAGGTTATGACTGTTAAGAGTATATTTAAAGTTTAACCTAAATTCCATTTTCTATAGCTGACTATCTAGGTGGAGTTGGCCTTTCCCCCGGTTCTAATAGATGCTCTCATGATATTGCAACATAGTTGACTTCATTCTGTTAATTGTTTAAGAGTTGTTCATTTAGTTACAGGATTTTTGGACCCATAAAATTTTGTGTGTTTAGTTCCGGTTAATTTTTTATGCTGAAGATATAAGTGTTGATCTTGTCTCACTTTTACAATGACTTCAACGGTTTGCCATTTTCTTACAGCACTTGCTTAAAATCCCCAGTGTTGTTTTCTCTTCTTTAAGTGAGCATGAATGCTTTAAGAAATGTGAAACATAGTTTAATTAGACTTAGGGAAGGACTAGGGTGAACTCAGGGTAATCAGGTACCCCCCAAGCCAACCCCAAGTCTACTTAGGCTGAGCTACAGTTGATTCATCCAAGCGCACCTTTCAGTCCACTTACCATGTTCGTGCCCGTCTCCTCCCTGCGTTCCAATAAAATACAGCCTATTATGGATTAAAGATTTTTCATTCAGGTTGAATATGAGTGCTTCATAGATTGTTTTATTAATTTTTAAACCCTCTTCTGAGCTTCTCTGATGGCTCTGTGGTAAAGAATCCACCTGGAATGCAAGAGATGTAGGAGACATGGGTTTGATCCCTGGGTTAGGACGACCCCCCTGGAGGAGGAAATCGCAACCCACTCCAATATTCTTGCTGGAAAATTCCATGGACAGAGGAGCCTGGTGGGCTATCCATGGGGTTGTAAACAGTTGGATATGACTGAAGTGACTTAGCACAGCATACAAACCCTCTTTTGGACTATTTAACCTTGGAGACATTCACAAATGACATAATCTCTAACCTAGAGAAGGTAGCTCCTTTGTTCTTAACCCAGATGCTGTCCCTTTTCCTGACAGTTTTATATCCGTGTTTGTGCTTCTCAGCCAAGGCTTTGCTGATCTCAAGGGTGAGGAAGCTGAGGTCTGTAGGGGAGTATCAGCTATAGAACAGATTCCCAGAGAGATACGACCACCAAGTATTATATGACTTTTAAGGCATTACTACCAATCCCCTGGCCAAAAAAAAAAATACCTTGTTTGTGTTAGTTTAGGATGAAGCTCCAATACTTAGGCCACTTGATGCCAAGGGCCGATTCATTGTAGAAGACTGTGACTCTAGGAAACATTGAGGGCCAGAGGAGAAGGGGGCAACAGAGGATAAATGGCTGGATGGCATCACTGACTCAATGGACGTGAGACTGAGCAAACTCCAGGAGACAGTGAAGGACAAGGAAGCCAGGAGTGCTGCAGTCCACGGGGTTGCAAAGAGTCAGACACGACTGAGCGACTGAACAACAAGTTTGAAGCATGGGAAAGTACCTTACTCGTATCAGGATCTGGACTTAGGTATTTCTCTAAACATCACTTTCTAAAAATCAGCAATTTGCAGGACTTCCTTGGTGGTCCGGTGGCTAAAACCTCACGCTCCCAATGCAAGAGGGCCTGGGTTCAATCCCTGGCTGGAGCTAAAACCTGGCACAGCCAAATAAATAAATACATATTAAAAATGAAATAAAACTCACCAATTTGCAGTCTCACATATAATCATTCATTCAGTCAATGATCATCCACAGATGCTCAAACCATTAGGTGAGAGATTGTTCCATTCAGTTCAGTCGCTCAGTCATGGTTAGTGAACAGCATGTGCTTATAGCACCAAAGTACCATCTGCAGCTTCACTATGAACTGCAAAGAGAAAATGTGCCTTTGCAGTGGGGTGATCTGGTGGTCACCCCTTTAATCAGTGATCAAAATTAGCTGGGACCGACAGCGTGTGCCTCCTAGTGGGATGCAAAAAGTAGTCAACACCCCCCATGAACGATGGTCCAAAATGTCTTATCTTCACTTCCCAAGGCTGTGAACCTAATGTCTGGTTCAGAGAAAGGATACAGAGAAGGGAAGAAAAGTTCAGTGACGTAAACAGGTGAATTAGATAAATCTGGGCAGATCCAGACTTGTGGGACATTCCACAAGATGACTGTCCTAGAGCCATTATAAAGTCAAGGTCACTGAGGGGAAAAAAAAGGGTGGAGGACACTTGTGGACTGACTGAAGAGCATTAATGAGCAATTCCAAGGCAATAAAAGCTATAAAAACATTCTGAGCACAATTCAGGAAATTGATATACGGATTCTCTTAAGGAAAGATTACCAGCTTTTTCGGCGTTGTAACAGGACTGTGGTTAGGTAGGAGATTACCCTTGTTCTTAGAAGACTCTTGATGGAAGATTTAGGGATGACCCATCCTCCTGTCTGCAACTTAGTTTCAAATGACATAGCCAAGCATAAATATAAATGATAAAGCTGTACATCTATTGATCAATCTATCTACCCAGAGAGATTGAGAGAAAAAGAGAAAGCACGCGAATATGACAAAATGTTAACAGTTGTTTCATCTGGGTGGAAGGCATAAGGATTTCCATTGTACCTTTCTTTCAGCTTTTCTCTATATTGGAAACCTACCCCATCCCAACTGGAAAAAAGGGAAAAAACAAAGTATCTTCATTTTTATTTCAGCTGGAGCTCTATACAATTCAGTTGAATTTGTATTTCTTCTTCAAGGATTCAATTCTTCAGTGAATATTTCTTCTGAATATTCATTGAAAGGATTGCTACTGAAGCTGAAGCTCCAATACTCTGGCCACCTGATGTGAAGAGCTGACTCATTGGAAAAGACCCTGACGCTGGGAAAGATTGAAGGCAGGAGAAAGAGACAACAGAGGATGAGGTGGTTGGATGGCCTCACCGACTCAATGGACATGAGTTTGAGCAAGCCCCAGGAGATGGTGAAGGACAGGGAGGTCTGGCGTGCTGCAGTCCATGGGGTCGCAAGGAGTTGGACATGACTGAGCAACTGAACTGATACTGATTCTTTCAACTTTTATGTTGGAAACCCACCCCACCTCAGTTGGAAAAAAGGGAAAAAATGAAGTATCTCCATTCTTATTTTAGCTGGAGCTCTCCACAGTTCAGTTGAATTTGAATTTTACTTTCCAGTTCTTAGATGTGCTTTCCACTGGGAAATGCTGGTTTGGATCAACTATATGAGCCCAATTGCTAGGGTGAAATATTCCATTCTAAGGACAGCTTAGTCAAACCATCCCTTATACTTTGATAACTTAAAACTATCTGTTGATCATTTGGTTCCATGGGGATGTGGTCAAACAAGACACGATGAGCTACCTCATGGTGTTCTTGGCACTTCGGCCTTTCAGTTTTCTGAACTGGAGCCCCTGCCCCTTGGTTTGCTGGCACGTGCAATCCTGCTGACCCCCATCAAGGAAACCAGACCCCACCTTCGGGTTTATGGGCCTGTGAAACCACCTCGGTGTTCTCATTGCCCAGATTTAATGTAAGCAAGATCCACTCACGAAGCGTTGTGTACGGTGTCCATACTGAAGCATAAGATCAGGTAATTTACATCCATATCAGACCAAGGTGAAAATTCTATAGGCTACATTAATCATTTTAACGTTATCTATACCTAAAATTCAGTCTTATAATAAAGGGTATTTGGGCTTCCTTGGTGGCTCAGGGGTAAAGAATCTGCCTGCCAACGCATGTGACACGGTTTCCATCCCTGGTCCTGGAAGATCTCTCCATGGAGCGACTGGGTCCGTGCGCCATAACTACTGAGTCCGTGCTCTAGACCCCGGAGCTGCCACCACTGAAACCGTGTGCCCTAGAGCCTTGCTCCACAGCGAGACAGAAGCCCGAGCAGCCCCAAGACCCCAGCCCCAAGACCCAGCACGGCCAAAACGTTAATAAATAAATCAAGATTTTTAAAATATATAGGATAATAGCTATTGCCATTGTATATATCACTATTACTTTAGAGGTTCAAACAAGATGTTAAAAGTAACAGGGCTAAGTAATTCAGGAAGCTTTGCGGTGGCTTCCCTCATAGCTCAGTTGGTAAAGAATCCACCTGCAATGCACGAGACTCCGGTTTGATTCCTGGGTCGGGAAGACCTGCTGGAGAAGGGATAGGCTACCCACTCCAGTGTTCTTGGGCTTCCCTGGTGGCTCAGCTGGTAAAGAATCCACCTGCAATGCGGGAGACCTGGGTTCAATCCCTGGGTTGGGAAGATTCCCTGGAGAAGGGAGAGGCTCCCCACTCCAGTATTCTGGCCTAGAGAAGTCTATGGACTGTATAGTCCATGGGGTTGCAAAGAGTTGGACACAACTGAATGGCTTTCACTTTCACATTTATTTCTAGTTTATGCTTATCTACCTCATGTACCTTTGTGCCCATGTATGGATACTTATTACACATATTTTTGATAAAATATTTATTTTGGGTCTTATAAACATTAAGAAAATAGCATTATAGACCACACGTTATAAACTCTTAGACTATATTTAGGTTTTTTCATCATATCTGGATTGTAGCATCTCTCTCACTTAACAAGATATCATGTGATCTGAGTGATGTCAAGCTGCAGCCTTACAATTTATATACTTTTCTGTATGTATGTTACATTAAATGTTGCTGCTGTTGCTGCTAAGTCGCTCAGTCGTGTCTGACTCTGTGTGGCCCCATAGACAGCAGCCCACCAGGCTCCCCCGTCCCTGGGATTCTCCAGGCAAGAACACTGGAGTGGGTTGCCATTTCCTTCTCCAATGCATGAAAGTGAAAAGTGAAAGTGAAGTCGCTCAGTCATGTCCGACTCTGTGCGACCCCATAGACAGCAGCCCACCAGGCTCCACCATCTCTGAGATTCTCCAGGCAAGAGGACTAGAGTGGGGTGCCATTGCCTTCTCCACATTGAATGTTAGGGTTACATTAAAACAAAATAAGAGACACCCAACTGAGGAAATCATGGTTATGCGTGACTATGGACCAGTTAGTCACGAGCTCACATCATGATGCCTTATCTAAGAGGAATGAGGGGCAAAAAATTTTAGATTGCATGACCCTGAAGGAAGGACCAGCCATAGCTCAGCTTAGAAAATGCTTTGAACAACAAGTCTTCACAGTATCTTCACCAACAGGGTTGCTGGTGTCTCATGAGTTGGCTGATCAAGGAAAGAATGTAGAGATGATATGAATGGTGATAAGGTTACAGATAGTATGTGACATGGAAAATGCAATGCACCTTGACTTTTAACTATGCTAATGAACCGAGTAATAGTGAAGTGTTAATATTCATTTCTGAACGAATGGTGGATGTGCAGTTGTCTATTATTTTCTCTACTTTCCTGAAGGTGGAAATGTGTCACAATTTATAATTTTAAAAAGTATGAGAAAAAGCATTCAACTAAAGTGAGTCTTTAAAAAAGAAAAACTGGAAAAAACGAAAGTTGTGAAAGATGACACATTAAAAAGAAAGGATGAGACTAGGCTTCCTGCCTCACCAATATCTGTTCATCCTTAAAGCTCTGATAAATAGAATTATGAATAAAATTGCCTTATAAAAAAGCGTGTGTTCCTTGTAATGGATTTTTAAATACATTGGCTTAATTCCAGTTGGCGTATTACTACTCTTAATAAGCATAAAGTTGAAAAAGCAACAATTTTTTAAATGTTTTAAATAGACTTTATTTTAGAGCAGTTTTAAGTTCAAAGCAACATTGAGCAGAATATGGAAAGTTTCCACGTACCCCTGCCACTTTCCACTATCAACAAGTACGTTTGTTACAACTGATGAACCTACATGGAGCCATTATTAGTGCTCAAAGCCTGTGGTTTACATTAGGACTCACTGTTGGCATTGTATAACACTTTCTATGGATTTGGAAAACTATATCCACCAGTATAATATCATACACAGTAGTTTCACAGCCTGAAAACCTCTGTGTTCCCCTACTCACTCATTCCTCCCCCTAACCCCTGCTAACCACTGATCTTTTTACCATCTCCATAGATTTTCCTTTTTGAAAATGTTATGTAGTTGGAATTGTATAGTATGTGGCTTTTTTTACATTGACTTCTGCTTAAGAATACACACATTTTAGGTTCCTGCATGTCTTTTCACGACTTGATGGCGCATTTCTTTTTATTGTTGAATAAGTTTCCAGGTTTGAATGTACCACAGGTGAATTATCCATCATCCACTGAAGGACATCTCAGCTTTCCAATTTTGGCAATTCTGAATAAAGCTCCTATAAACATCCATGTGCAGGATTTTGTGTCGACGTAAGTTTTCATTTTGAGTAAATACTAAGGAGGATGATTGTTGAATCTAATGGTAAGAGAATGTTTAGTGTTCTAAGAATTTGCCGAACTGTCTTCTCAAGTAGCTGCACCATTTTCCATTCCTTCCAGTGATGAGGGAAATACTTCCTGTTGCTCCAGACACTCACCCGCATTTGATGATGTCAGAGCTCTGTATTTGGGCTGTTCTAACAGGTGTGCAGTGGTGTCTCACGGTTGAAATTCATAATTCCTTCATGACATAGGATGTAGCGCATGTTTCCATACGTGTTTGCCATCTGTTGTTGTTCGGAGAAGGCAATGGCACCCTACTCCAGTACTCTTGCCTGGAAAATCCGTGGACGAAGGAGCCTGGTAGGCTGCAGTCCATGGGGTTGCTAAGAGTCGGGCACGACTGAGCGACTTCACTTTCACTTTTCACTTTCATGCATTGGAGAAGGAAATGGCAACCCACTCCAGTGTTCTTGCCTGGAGAACCCCAGGGACGGGGGAGCCTGGTGGGCTGCTGTCTATGGGGTCGCACAGAGTCGGACACGACTGAATTGACTTAGCGGCATCGGCAGGAGCAGTTGTTGTTCAGTTGCTAAATTGTGTCCAACTCTTTGTGACCCCATGGACTACAGCACACCAGGCTTCCGTGTCCTTCACTATTTCCTGGAGTTTGCTCAAACTCATGTCCTTTGAGTGGGTTATCTTCCTTTTAAGCAAATTTAATTACTCTCAATTGGTATTATTAATACTCTTAGCAGATCAAAGGTTGAAAAGCAACAATTTTTAAATCTAATGTTTTCACGGAACTTAGATTACCATCTGGGGTGATAAACAGAGAGTTTTGTTTTGTTTACTCTAAGAGCTATTAGACTCAGATTAGTGTAAACAAATCCTGTTCCTGCTCTCGTCCTGGGATGAGGTAGGGCTGTTAGTGGTGGAAAACTTTTGCTGTAGGAGGCCGTCGTGACCAGACCCAAATGAGGGTGATTTCTCAGGTCCTTTAAGTACACCTAAAATGGAGGCCAAGTCGGGTCGATTATAATAAGTAATTAAAGGCTTATGAAGTAGAGTTAAATGTAAGTTTTTCAAAACCTGATTGAAAGCTGAATTTTCAATACAATTGCAGACAACTGTTTGGAGGGATGTTGTGTCTGTAATTGTTTGACTATATCATTAACCAGTTAATAACGTGACACGACTTCTGTGTTTTCTCATGCAATAAAAATTTTGAAAATAGGGGACGTCCCTGGTGGCCCAGTGGCTAAGATTCCGCCCTCCCAGTGCTGGGGGTGCAGGTTCAATCCCTGATCAGGAAACCAGATTCTACATGACACAACTAAGAGTTCGCACCTTGAAACTAAAGAGCCTGCAGGCCACAACTAAAAAAAAAATCCTGTGTGCCATAGTTAAGACCCAATGCAGCCAATAAATTAAAAAAAAAAAAAGCTTGAAAACACTGTTAGGCATAAGAATTATAGTGATCACAAATCAGGAGAGATGTTTTGAGTAACTGGTTAATTTTTGAGTAAAAAATGCATTAATATTTGAAAATTTCAGAATTGGACATGTTCTTAAAAAGCAGGAGAAATAAAGATTACTGAAATATAATCAGATTTAACATTTATGAAGAGCCTAAATAGTTGCATTGTTGGTGACTGTGGATTTGAAGTGGACAGTCATCCGACCTGCATGAGTAAGTGTAAGACTAAGAAAACCAGTTAAAAAGGCATGTGTTCACTGCAGCACTATTTACAAGAGCCAGGACATAGAAACAACCTAAATGGCCATCAACAAAGGGACGGGTAAAGAAGGTGTGCTACACACAGTGCACCGCCATTCAGCCGTTAGAAAAGGATGGAAGAACGCCATCTGCAACAGTATGGACGGGCCTAGAGTCTGTCATGCAGAGTGAAGTAAGTCAGAAAGAGAAAAGCAAATATCATATATTAAGGAATATAAGTGGAAAAATTGGTATCAGTTCAGTTCAGTTCAGTCGCTCAGTTGTGTCTGACTCTTTGCCACCCCATGAATCACAGCACGCCAGGCCTCCCTGTCCATCACCACCTCCCGGAGTTCACTCAGACTCAGGTCCATCAAGTCAGTGATGCCATCCAGCCATCTCATCCTCTGTCTCCCCTTCTCCTCCTGCCCCTAATCCCTCCCAGCATCAGAGTCTTTTCCAATGAGTCAACTTTTCTCATGAGGTGGCCAGAGTACTGGAATTTCAGCTTTAGCATCATTCCTTCCAAAGAACACCCAGGGCTGATCTCCTTCAGAATGGACTGGTTGGATCTCCTTGCAGTCCAAGGGACTCTCAAGAGTCTTCTCCAACACCACAGTTCAAAAGCATCAATTCTTCGGCGCTCAGCCTTCTTCACAGTCCAACTCTCACATCCATACATGACCACTGGAAAAACCATAGCCTTGACTAGACAGACCTTAATCGGCAAAGTAATATCTCTGCTTTTGAATATGCTATCTAGGTTGGTCATAACTTTTCTTCCAAAGAGTAAGCATCTTTTAATTTCATGGCTGCAATCACCATCTGCAGTGATTTTGGAGCCCCCAAAAATAAAGTCTGATACTGTTTCCACTGTTTCCCCATCTATTTCCCATGAAGTGATGGGACCAGATGCCATGATCTTCGTTTTCTGAATGTTGATATAGATGATCTTATTTACAAAGCAGAAATAGAGACACAGACATGGAGAACAAATATATGGATACCAAGGGGGTAAAGCGGGGTGAGTTGAATGGGGAGACTGGGGTTGACTTATATACACTGCTATGTAGAAAGTGGATAACTGCTGAGAGCCAGCTGTATAGCCCAGGGGACCTAAGTAGGAAGGAAATCCAAAAAAGGGGGGATGTATGTGTACATCCAGTAGTTAAGAATTCGACTGTCAGCGCAGGAGACATAAGAAACACGGGTTCAATTCCTGGGTTTTCAGGAAGATCCCCTGGAGGAGGGCATGGCAACCCACTCCAGTATTCTTGACTGGAGAATCCCATGGACAGAGGAGCCTGAAGGGCCACAGTCCATAGGGTTGCACAGAGTCAGACACGACTGAAGTGACTTAGCCTGCACGCATGCACGTGTATGTAGAGCTGATTCACTTTGCTATACAAGAGAAACTAACAGAACATTGTAAAGCAACTACACTCCAGTAAAACTTTTTTAAAAAGAAAAACAAATGGCATATGGAAGAGCTATTTGAATATTGATATAACTTGTGCAAACGTGTGAATAACATACGAAAAGTGACCATCAGGTGTATTATTGCTAAAGTTTTAATATATTAGTAATTTTTAATTTGGAAGATTACCAAGTTTTTGGCTTCTGAAACAAACAAAAAATCATCTAAAATCTCTTTATGAAACACTGTTATATAAAGTAACAAAAATTAGAAATTCTTAAAATTTTTCTTAGTAAATGAGAAAGAGGTTCTCCATGTAGAATCACAATTCAAGGTTTAATTTAAATTGTATTTACAGTACTTGAACCCAAGAACAATTATAGGATTAAGTTATAAGAGTAGAAGAGAGATTACAGATAAATTTATGTGGGCATGTTAATATACAAAAGATAGCTTAGTGGAGTTAAAATGATAAATATGCATGCTACATTTTATTATAATGACTGCATACTTAGAAAGCACTGTCATTACTAAATCTGGACTGATCCATAAAACAGTAATGCTTGATTAAAAGAAAGAATCATTAGTTACAGGTTTGCCCCCAGTTAGATAAATAAAGGGGGGAAAGTTAGACTTGTTAAGTCAGCTCACAGTAATGTTTATGATCCTTACACAAATAAATAGCACTCCTATGAATTTCCTTGTGATTTGAATTACCAATTAAATAATATAGCTTTTAAATCATGAGCGATTATAAGAGGTTCCGCCCCATAAACCTTCATATGCTTGAATTAGTGCCGCTGTTATTGCTGCTGATTCAAAGGCCATTTGTGATTTTTTTCAAAAAGTCTTCTTAAAAATATATCCACCCCTGGCTGGAACCAGAGGCCCTGCCTTCCTCCTGCGGGCTGTCAGAGGAGCAGAGAAAAGAACCAGAACTTTCTCCGTTGCCCAGCGTTGACAAGGTCACCCCCACGATATGTGTCACAGAGATGACGTGGGGAGCTGGAACCTCCACTCATCCCCCCAAACAGTAATGACCCCACCTTTAGGGATCAACACTGGCAAAGTGAGGAAACTGGACTCCTCCCCTCCTGGCTGTAGCTTGCATCCCTAGTGGCTCAGACGGTAAAGTGTCTGCCTGCAATGCGGGAGACCTGGGTTCAATCCGTGGGTTGGGAAGATCCCCTGGAGAAGGAAATAGCAACCCACTCCAGTATTCTTACCTGGAAAATCCCATGGACGGAGGAGCCTAGTAGGCAACAGTCCATGGGGTCACAGAGAATTGGACACGACTGAGCGACTTCACTTTCACTTTCCTCCGGGCTGTACCGAGACAGCGCTGTTGGCTGTCTTGGCCCCCGTCCACCTGTGCTAACCAAAACTATAGAGACAGAGTCTGGAGGAAATAGAACAATGGCTTTACCTTTGCCCGGCAGAGGGGAATCTACCAAGTAGGCTAGCGCCTCAAGAACTATGCCCCCCAACCCCCCGTCTCTGGGGAATAGGGAGAGCTTTTTTATTTCAATAAATGTCTTGCATATTTTTTTGTCTTTGCAAGGTTTCAAAACTGCCAGAACTGGTTTCAGGCAACGTAGCGACCAGGTCTGGTATCCCTAAAGTTATCGGCCGTGACCTTCTTTCAGAAATGCAGAAACCTACAAGAGAGGGTAGGGACAGAAGAATGCCAGGTACAGAGTACAATTCTCATGGGGTCTGAGAGTAATTCTATCAGCTTTGTGAAGGACACGTCCTGCTTACACGTGTAAGTTGGTACACGTACACTTTTTGTGTTTGTTGGAAGTAGCAGCCAAAGAATAGCCAGGATTGTTAAACACTCGCCGGCCTGTTTGGCTGCTATGTGCCAAAGTCTGTTCATTCATTTCCACGGCCCACACCTGCCCCTCCAGAACCAGGTCAGAGGCAGCTCATTAAAACACAAGATTTGAAAAAGATCCAGAACCTCCTAACATGATACCCCAAATCACTCCTTATGCCAAGAACCAGGAAGGTCTCAAATAGTCAATATATTGAGTAAAAAAATGACCATCCATAGGTGTCAAGATGGAGTTGACAGAGATGTCAGAATTATGTGATGACGATTTTAGAGCCCCTGTCATAAAAATGCTTCAGTGAATGGTTACAAACACACTCGAAACAAATGAGAAGAGAAAGAAATAGAAAGTTAATATGGGAATCTAACCTCGGGTGCTTATAAGTGATGGTGGTAAAAGCCCTGCTGCTAATACTGGAGGGAAGAGAGGGAGCCCGGGGGCAGTGGAGGGTGTGGGATTCCAGCTCAGATTGCTCCGTGGTGTGCTTACATCTCAGTGGAGAGGCCGGTTAATAGGACAAACCAAGAACATATGTTTAAAGTAGGGGCAGTTGGGGACTTTGCTGGTGGTCTTTTCCTGGTGGCTCAGATGGTAAAGAATCAGCTTGCAATGCAGCAGACCGGAGTTTGATTGCTGGGTCCGGAAGATCCCCTGGAGGAGGGAAGGGCAACCACTCCAGTATTCTTGTCTGGAGAATCCTATGGACAGAGGAGCCTGGCGGGCTACAGTCCGTGGGGTCGCACAGAGTCAGACCCGACTAATTGATTAGCACTGCTGCTGCTGCTGCTGCTGCTGCTAAGTCGCTTCAGTCGTGTCCGACTCTGTGCGATCCCAGAGACAGCAGCCCACCAGGCTCCCCCGTCC
Organism: Oryx dammah; assembly: GCF_014754425.2. Taxonomy (NCBI): domain Eukaryota; kingdom Metazoa; phylum Chordata; class Mammalia; order Artiodactyla; family Bovidae; genus Oryx; species Oryx dammah. The sequence continues at coordinate 35,762,935 of NW_024070191.1, forward strand.
CTGGGATTCTCCAGGCAAGAACACTGGAGTGGGTTGCCATTTCCTTCTCCAATGCATGAAAGTGAAAAGTCAAAGTGAAGTTGCTCAGTCGTGTCTGACTCTTAGCGACCCCATGGACTGCAGCCCACCAGGCTCCTCCGTCCATGGGATTTTCCAGGCAAGAGCACTGGAGTGGGTGCCACTGCCTTCTCTGGATTAGCGCTAAGCCTGGTGACCTAGTGGTTAAGACTCCGCACTCCCACTGCAGGAAATGTGGGCTGGGGCCCTGGTCAGGGGACTGAGATCCTGCGTGATACATGGTGCGGCCAAAAGTTTAATTTTTAAAACTAAAGTAGGGGCAGTTTAGAGTATCAACCCTGAGGTTGGGATAAACATTTCTAACATTTTGAATAAAACCAATATTGCAGGTGTTAGATGCTGTTATCAACCAGACTCATCTTACAGCGGCACTCGGCACCGAAAATACTAGAAGAATCAGAGAGTTTCAGGAAGACAGTCAGTCCTGGCAGGAACCCCAAGGTTATAACTGCAGGCAAGCTCCATGGTGGACTGATGTTCAGAGCATTAAAATAAGAATCAACAGTCCTGATCTTTTGGTTAATCATTTCAAGAGCGTCTGTAGTTGGACACGTAATATTTGAGCTTTTAGACTTACATGCAGTCTCGAATTTTGTTTATACTTGAGAACTTCGACTATAAATAGAAACTTAGCTGAGCTCTGATGGTACAGGACACCAAGGGCTTCCAGCTTTATTAGCAGTAACTCCACAAAGGGGATACTGATATGTTTTCAAGGCTGGACACCCTCTTGTCTATATAAACTCCAAAGCAGGTTTCCTATTATTTGCGGCGGGGGTGGGGGAGGGGTAACTACTTGCAATAATCATGCTTTGGTTCCACTTATGATACATGAAGAATTTTCATTAAAAGTATCATTTTATTTGGGCATTTGTCCTGCGTAGGGTCTCTCCCAACAAAAATGTGGAAATCCAGGCCACAATGTGTATCATATCTGTGGGGTCATTTTATTTGAATGGATTATTTAATTAAACCTTCACATTTTTCTAGTCTGATCCCTGATTTGGGCAAGAAGCTAGTAAAAACAGAGTCCATTCTGTTTCCTGTTTAGAAAACAAGGGGATCTGTGTCCTTGGCCGTCCCAGTGCTCTGGCTGCTGGACACGTGACTGAACAGGCTGAGCCTCTAACACACGCGGAGCTACAGATAATGTTTTGAGCAAGCAGGCCTGATTTAAGTGTGCCAAGTTCCTTTTGCTTCTCTTAATCTTCTTTACTGTACTCCCGTGTTGAAATAGCAATGATTGGAGAAGTAATTCACAGCTAATTTAATGTGTGAAGTTGTCATCTATCAGTGGATTATCCAGCAACACTGGGCTGCTTCTGTAATTGGTCCAGAGATTGGAAGGCAGGAAACACCATGGGAACTCTTTCCTAGATTGTATCAGGCTGGACTGCACATCAGTTCTGTCCCTGTGCTCTATGTTTAAATATATATATATATTTTAAATAAAATAATTTAAATAATATATATTTTATGTATTTTATAAATAAAATATATGTTATCTATTTGGCTGCACCCCATATTTACTGCAGCGTGAGAACTCTTAGTTGCAGTATATGAACTCTGAGCTGTGGCACGTGCTGGTCTGCTCAGTCATGGCTGACTCTTTGCAACCCCACGGACTGTAACCTGCCAGTCCTCTGTCCGTGGACTTTTCCAGACAAGAATACTGGAGTGAGTTGCCATTTCCTTTTCCAGGTTGTGGCATGAGGTATCTAATTCCCTGACCAGGGATCGAACCCAGGCCCCCTGCATTGGGAATTGGAGACAGTCACAGGACCACCAGGGAAGTCCCTCTGTGCTCTATTTAAAAAAAATTTTTTTTTTTACCATATTGAGGAATGTCTTTTACTGCATTTGAGACTCTGACTTGAGAATGTGTTGTTGTCAAAATGATTTATCTCAGAATTCCAAGATAATAATAATTTATATTTCTATATGACTTCAAAGCAGAGTTTGTATGCATTGATATTTCTCAGGTCATCCTCATGCTAACCTGGTGAAGCAGAGAGCGTTCTTGACTTTATCAGTTATGTCAGGCCTCAGCTGTGAGGCCCTGTCCTGAGCCTCCAGGGAGGCGGTGAAGACGGGGCTGGCTGCTGACAGAACACACTCCTGTGGCAAAAGCAAGCCGATTTTGCATGTCATTCTGCTTTCAAAGACCATGCCCTCATTTTTTCTGCCCAAGGGCGGAGTGTTGGAGGATTGCTGTGTTTCCCCAGCTGGCTGCTTGTTTGTAGAGAAAGTGAAAGTCACTCAGTTGTGTCCAACTGTTTGCTACCCCATGGACTCTACAGTCCATGGAATTCTCCAGGCCAAAACACTGGAGTGGGCAGCCTTTCCCTTCTCCAGAAGATCTTCCTGACCCAGGGATCGAACCCAGGTCTCCCACATTGCAGGCGGATTCTTTACCAGCTGAACTATAAGGCAAGCCCAAGCACACTGGAGTGGGTAGCCTATCCCTTCTCCAGAGGATCTTCCCAACCCAGGAATGGAACCGGAGTCTCCTGCATTTCAGGCGGGTTCTTTGAAGCCCCATGGTTGTAGGGAAGTGGTTCTCAAACTGGTGAGCTTAGGAACCATCTGAGCTCGTCCAAAGGCAGGTTCCTGGGTGCTTCTTCCTAGAGTCTGATTCCATAGGTCGCATGTGAGGCCTAGAAATTTGAATTTTTAAGAAACTGGTGGCCTCTGAGGCACACTTTTGAGCAATAGTGTAGATTCTTCCTACACTGGAGAAGAACTAGCATGACTTTTTTTTTATAAAAAACTTTTTATTCTGCATTGGGTTATAGCCAATTAACAATGTTGTGATCATTTTAGGTGGGACAGTGAAGGGACTCAGGCATACATATACATGTATCTATTCTCCTCCAAACTCCCCTCCCATCCAGGCTGCCCCATAACATTGAACAGAGTTCGCTATGCCATATAGTAGGTCCTTGTTGGTTCTCCATTTTAATTATAGCTGTGCGAACATGTCCATCTCAAACTTCCTATCTATTTCTGTCCCCTGGCAACCGTAAGTTTGCTTTCTAAGTCTGTGAGTCTGTTTCTATTTTGTAAGAAATTTCATCTGATGAATTTTGAAACTTTTTTTTAATTGTGGTAAATACACATTTATATAAAATTTACTATTTTAACCATGTTTAAGATATATAATATTCACATTATTATGCAACCATCACCAACGTACATCTCCAAATCTCTTGCCATCTGGCGAAACTGAAACTCTATACCCATTAAACATTACTAGCAATGGTAAACAATAGCTCTCCATTTCCCTCCCCCAGTCTCTGGTAACTGCTAGCCTACTTTCAGTTGCTATGAGTTTGACTACTCTAGGTATGTCATATAAGTGAAATCAAGCATTATCTGTCTTTTTCATGACTGGCATATTTCACTTGGCTTAGTGTTCTCAGGGTGCATCCATGCTCTGGGATCTGTCAGAATCTCCAACCTTTTAAAGGATAAATAGTATTCCATTGTGTGTAGACCACATTTTGTTCACCCATCAGTGGACAATGGGGTTGTTTCCAACTTCCAGCTATTGTAAATAATGATACCTCTTCAAGTCCCTACTTTCAGTTATTCTGGGTTTGTACCCGGAAGTGGGATAGCTGAATCATATGAGACCTCTACTTCTAATTTTTTGAGAAACTCCATACTGCTTTTCACAGCGGGTCCATCATTTAACAGTCTCATCAACAGTGTACAAGCGGGCTGATTTTCTTACATTCTCTCCAATAGTTGTTTTCTGTTTTTGCTTGCTGGTATCCTAATGGATGTGAGGTGATGTCTCATTGTGGGTTTGATTTGAATTTCCCTAATGATGTTGAGCATATTTTCATGTGCTTCTACGTCACTTGTATATCTTCTTTGGAGACAAAGGATTTCTTCAAAGCCCTCTGCCCATAAGCGTTTTGTTGTTGATGAGTTGTAAGAGTTATCCATATGTTCTGGATTAGATAGATGTTTGCAAATATTTTCTTCCATTCCATGAGCTGTCTTTGCATTCTATTGATTATGTCTTCTGATGCACATAATTTTAACTCTTTGAGGTCAAATTTACCTGTTTTTTCTTGTTGCTGCTTGTTTTGCTTATGCCATAACCAAATCCAAAGCTGTGAACCTTTTTCTCTACGCTTTCTTCAGACTTTTAATGACCAGGTAAAAACTGTTACAGCTTGGCTAGAAAGTTCTGATTCATCTGCCTTATTCACCAGATATTGTGCCTTCAGATGTCCATTTGTTTGGGTCCTTATAAAATTCTCTTAATGGAAAAAATTTCAGTTCCCTGGAAGACTTTAAGAGGCATTTAGAACAGTTCTTTACTCAAAAATGGTAAAAAGTTTTGGGAAGATGGAATTATGAAGTTGCCTAAAAAATGGCAGAAGATAGTAGAACAAAATGGTGGATACATTGTTCAATAAAGCTCTTGGCGAAATGAAAAATGTGTCTTTTATTTTTGTTTAAAAACTAAAGGAACTTTTGACCAATCCAAAACCACTCCACCAACAGTGCGCACGAGGGTGCACTTATCTCCACATCCTTACCATCACCCTCATACCTGTTCTAACAGATGTGAGATGATATCTCACATGGTTTTGATTTACATTTCCCTGCTGATTAGTGATGCTGGGCATGTTTTCATCTGTTGGCTGTGCCATACACCTTTGGGAAAATGTCTGTTTAGGTTCTTTGCCCATTTTAATCGGATTACTTGAGGTTTATTCTTGCTATATGACCCATTTTTAGTTCATGTTTGTAGCATATGGCATGAATTAAGGGTCCAAGTCCTTCATTTTCATGTGGATATCCAATTTTCCCAGCACTTTTTGCTGAAAAGTCTGTCCTTTCTCTAGACAAGCTTTTGAATCAGTGAGACCTGAGTTCAGGTACTGGATTCAGAAACTGATTCCTTCACCGACTAGTCCAGAGATACACGGGGAACCCTCAGGAAATATAAATGAACTTTCCCTCTGAACGCAAGTCAGAGGGATACCAAGGCTGTGGTTTGCCTGTTGACTGTGCCAAGGTCTGTGTGTCTTTCCCCAGACAGAAGGCACATCTGGAATAAGGGGGACCATCTGAAAAGCTCTAGCCTAAAAGGCTTTTAGGCCCTTTGTTTACAAATCACACTGTTAATGCTTCTGTACAAGTTAGGGTCATCCCCCTTTCCCATCAGTACCCCCCAAAAAAGTGGGAGCATTGCAATTGGTCGATGCCATGGGTGTACTCCTTCTGCCTTAAGGAGGACCACCAAACAGGTCAAGACACATCACCCCTCAGCATTGCAGATGGATTGTGCTCACAATGGCCCAGCCACGGGTCACTAGGCATCTGTCACAGTGCCCAGGGAGCCACCTGGCTCTGAGTGGAGAAGCCTTTGGCTGGTTGAGAACGATACGGGCAGGTAGAGAGCTGTGAGGGCTTCATCTGGACCCCATGGGGCACCCATGTGACAACAAAGTAAATGAAGACTGGCCCCGTGTGTCTAGGGGCCCATTGTTGTTTAGTTGCTAAGTTACGTCTGACTCTTTTGCAACCCCATGGACTGTAGCCAGCCAGGCTCCTCTGTCCATGGGACTCTCCAGGCAAGAATACTGGAGTGGGTTGCCATGCCTTCCTCCAGGGGATCTTCCTGGCTCAGGGATCAGACCTGCGTCTCCTGCATTGCAGGGGTGTGCTTTACCACTGAGCCACCAGGGAAGCCCTCTAGGAGCCCGTAGTCACATCTTATCGTGATCACAGGAGAATCAGGGACCCTCAGGCTCAGAGGAGAAAGGTAGCCCTCAGCCCACCAGACACCAGATCCGTCATCTGGAGAAGCCTGTAAAACACACGCACTTTGGAGAGCCATTTGGCAAAGACTACTGCTACGTTAACATCTGCATAACTACGGAGTTTGCAATTCCACTTCCAGGGATGTCTCTGAAATTCTTGACAAGTGTGCAAAGATTTTACTGAAGCACAGATACAACAGCCAAAATGTGCAACAACATCAACAGGAGAAAGGTTAAGAAGTGATACATCCATCCGATGGGATATGAAGCTTCTAAAAATAATAACTGACACAGGCCTATTTCCTTTTCTTTCATTTTATTTATTTATTGGCATCTGGTCTCATCACTTCAGTGGTAAATAGATGGGGAAACAGTGGAAACAGTGTCAGACTTTATTTTGGGGGGCTCCAAAATCACTGCAGATGGTGATTGCAGCCATGAAATTAAAAGATGCTTACTCCTTGGAAGGAAAGTTATGACCAATCTAGACAGCATATTAAAAGGCAGAGACATTACTTTGTCAACAGAGTTCCATCTAGTCAAGGCTATGGTTTTTCCTGTGGTCATGTATGGATGTGAGAGTTGGACTATAAAGAAAGCTGAGCACCGAAGAATTGATGCTTTTGAACTGTGATGTTGGAGAAGACTCTTGAGAGTCCCTTGAACTGCAAGGAGATCCAACCAGTCCATCCTAAAGGAAATCAGTCCTGGGTGTTCATTGGAAAGACTGATGTTGAAGCTGAAACTCCAATACTTTGGCCACCTGATGTGAAGAACTGACTCATTTGAAAAGACCTTGATGCTGGGAAAGATTGAAGGCAGGAGGAGAAGTGGACGACAGAGGATGAGATGGTTGGATGATGTCACCAACTCGATGGACATGAGTTTGGGTGGACTCCAGGAGTTGGTGATGGATAGGGAGGCCTGGTGTACTGCGGTTCATGGGGTCGCAAAGAGTCGGAGACGACTGAGCGACTGAACTGAACTGAACTGAGCTATTGACCTGTGGCCGCACTGGGTCTTCGCTGCTTTTGCGTGGGCTTTCTCTAGTTGCAGTGAGTGGGGGCTGCTCTCTCTCTAGCTGCGGTATGCGAGCTTCTCATTGCAGTGACTTCTCTTGCTGGAGCCCTGGCTCCAGGGTGCGGGGCAGCGTAGCGGGCTCAGGAGTCGCAGCTTGGGGCTCCACAGCTCAGGCTCAGCAGTTGTGGCTCACAGGCTTAGGAGCTCCGCAGCATGTGACATCTTCCCAGACCAGGGATCGAACCCAAGTCCCCTGCCTTTGCCGGTGGATTCTCACCCACTGGGAAGTCCCCAGACATGTTTTCAAGACAGAGTATTAAGTGGAAAAACATTGCCGAAGAGTTTATCTCTGTGAGTTACCTTGTGGGAGTTTCACTTTCTGAACTGTACACTTCTGTTTTGTTCAGCACGAATCAGGCTTGGGGTGATGCTCACTAAACCATAATTCTGTGTATCAGGAAACATCTAGATAGAAACCTTCTTGATCTTGGTGCAGAAAACCACAGGAAAGCCAGTGGAAAACAGTTTCTTCAGCAGCTTTGCTGCCCTTGGACTGTCCCTACACAGCAATTTCAAGTTTCCTGTCTAAAGAAGGTGAACTGGTTTCTTGGACTGTTGATACCACCTTTGCCTTGCTGGTCATTTTCCCAGGCAACCATTCAGAGAATTTCAGATGCTGGTGAAGAAGAAGGCTGTTCTCTAGGAAGTGCTGATCTTTACTCCGGAATCCAACCTTATTACTCCTTTCATCTCTGATTCACGCACCCTTGTCATACGCGATTAGCTTCTACGAGAATGGGTGTGCCTCTTTTTAAGAGGTCTGAATATCCGCTCCAAATGAGAGTCACAAAAAGATCAGTGAAGAAGAATAGTCCCTGCTCTCTGCAACTAGAGATAGTTTGCACACAGCAGTGAAGACCCAGCACAGCCAAAAATGAATAAATAAATAATTTAAAAAAACACAAAAGTACAAAGAGAAAACTCGAATGAGGTTTATAGATAATTTTGTAGTGGGGAGGGTTTGTCTAATCAGAATATAAAGCCTAGAAGCCTCAAAAAGTCAATAAATTTGCTACTGGAAATTTTAAAAAAAATCATGCTCAGCAGTGTCAGAAAATAAATTGGGAAAAAAGTTAGCAAAAGGTTAATGTCTTTATTTACAAGGAAGGTCTATATCAATAAGAATAAAAAGAATGTGTGTTTACGGGGAAGGATTTGATCAGGCAATATGAAATACAAATGGCCAATAAACTGATGAAAGATTGTCAATATCACTTGTAACACAAGAAATCCACTTAAAATCATAATCAAATTGACAAAATGTAAAATTTTTTTATAGTATTCAGAGTTAGAAAGATTCAGGTTAATAGACACTCCATTACTGATGTAATTTTCTTCAAAGAATAATAAAAAACACCTGTCACATTTTTTTAAATGTGTTTTTTTGGAGTATAGTTGATTTGCAATGTTGTATTAATTCCACTGTACAGCAAAGTGATTCAGTAATACATACATATGTATTATTTTCCGTATTCCCTATCACATTTTTGAACCCATAAACCTGATTGAGCATTTCACTGCTAGAAATCTTCTCTACAGGTATATTCCCAAATGTAAACCGGGAATATTCACAGCAGGGCACTTTTGTAACCACTAAAATTAACACTACAAGTGTTCATGAAGAGGTGACTGGTTAGAAATCATGCCACATACAGACAACAGAATCATATCCCGCTGAGAAATCAGTTAGGTGAAAATGTATATGCTGCCAGCTCCCTTATCTTCACTCCCAAATATCATTTTCCACTAAAAGGAACCAGGACTTCTTGGAGAAAAGGCTGATTCCAGCACAGTGGCATAGACAGTGTGAGAAAACCCTGGAGCATTTTGGTGCCAAAATGTTTCCAGAATCTAAGGAAGGGCTCGGAGAATGATGGGAACTCACCAGAAGGACAGAGGAGCCAAGTTGAAGTGGCTTTCACTGGCCAGCTGAGATAATTGAAGCATCAAAATTAATGAAAAATAGCTTAAATTGTTTTAATTTATAAAAGTAACAACACTGGATTACAATCCATTTAATAAAATAAGAATGCAAAGGCTTAAACTAATATAAACAAAACAAACACATGGCTAAACGGTAGAAAGAGGAAAGCTCTTCTTTACAGTAGAATGCCAGCTAAAAAATCAAGTTCTTTGCAGTAGAATCCGAGAATGGGAATAACAGAGTTAGACCATCCTCAGCGGATGGGAAGCAAATGGATGGACATCTGAGGAGGAGCTGGATTTCTTACACAAACTACACCTTAATTGCAAAGGGAAAATAGTAAGTTTACAAGTGGAGAAATCTGACAGAAACCACCTAAACCAAGGGATCGAAGTTAAAAGCATCGAGAACAAGTGGGATAAAATGACATCACACCCCCCCCCAAGATATCTTGATGTACCATCAAGTTATGACATCACGTCAGGTGAGCCCCTACTGAGGTGCATTCTGCAAAACAGCTGGTGTGCACTCTTTCAAAACGTTTAGGTCCAGGAAGACAAAGCAAGGCTGAGGAAGTTTTCCAGATTGGAGGAGACTAAGGAGATAGGACAATGAAATGCAATGTGTGACCCTGATTAAATCCTAGATGGGGGGTAGGGGAGTGGGAAAAAGCCATAAAGAACATAACAGGAAGACTTGAGGAATTTAAGCAGGGACTATCCATCAGGTAACAGCTATGTTTGAACGCTAAATCTCCTGATAGTGATAACTGGACTGTGGTTATGGTAAAGAAGGTCCTGCCCTTGGCAAATACACACTGGGGTAATTTGGGGTAAGAGGCAGACGGTCTCTAACGTCATCCAAAATGGTTCAGGAGAGTAATATGTAGATGGGTAGATAGGGAAAGCAAAGGGGGTGAGACGTCAGTCGTCAGTGAGTCTGGCTCATGGGTGTACCGGGCTCCTTCTACTGTTCTCGCAGGTTTTCTGAAAATCTGAAATTATATCAAAATTTCTGCATGTGCTGCCATGGAGAGAGTTCCAAGATTTAGGCGGCAAAAGAGGGAAGGTGCAGGGCCTTGTGTGTATGGCGCTGCTTTAGACAATGCATCCCTCCCCCTACAGAGGACACACAGGAAATGGTGATGTGACAGCTTTGGGGGGCACAGACCAGGAGTTAAGACCTGGAGAGAGAAGTTTTCACTTTTCATTCACATCGTTTCTTCCTGTTTGAATTTTTCCTTCCGTCCGGTAAAAGATGTGAATTCGCTTCCTTTTCTTTCTCCAATTAAAATGCAAGTGCCTCTGCAAGTGGTCCCCTTCACGGCAAAGGGCATGAAGCTGGCGCCAGAGGCCCCAGAGGAGAGAGAAGCTGGGTGAGATGTCTTCGGAGACAGAGAGGCCCCAGCCCGGAGGAGGCAGGAGGCAGGTGGGGATTCCAAGATCCGCTTTATCTAGTTGGAGATCTGCCTTTGGAGAAGAGGCAGGCAGGTGGGACAGGCAGCAACCCCCCCCAACCAGGGGACGCGCTGACAGCACCCTGGGCTCAGGATGGGTTTGGGGTCTGACAGTTGAATTGTGACACAGAGCCGGCCTTTAATTCAAGTTCCCATCTCTGGCCATGTGGCCCCTTTCTCCCCCTGGAGTGGCCTTTCCCTCTTCTCTCTGTTCCTCATTCCTGGGCTCAATGTTGAGCCCTCCTCCCTCTCTTGGATGGCTCTGCCGGGCCTGGAGCCGCTGCCCCAGGCCCTTCCCAGTGTGTCTGCTTGATCATCTCCAGCCTCTGACTCTTTGGCAGGAGAAACCCAGCTCAATCCAGCAGCCTGGCCACACCTCAGCCGTTCTCTAGAAATGGTAGATTAGAAGTTACATGATCATGGGCCAAACTGTGTAACTGCAGTGACGACGGCATCAGTGCTGGCCAGGGGCTGGGCTGGGGGTGGGGCAGGGTGGGGTGGGCTGGACGGCAAGGGGGCCCAAGGGAGGCAGACTCTGGGTGATGGAGACGTTCTACTTCGTGATTCACAGGAGAGCTGCTAGGCTACGCTCAGTGGTAAAATAACTCCTTCAGTGAAAATTGGTACATTTGATAGTATGTCAACAATACCTCTATAAACCTAATTTTTTTAACAAATTTTCTTTGATATGGATCATTTTTAAAGTCATTATGGAATTTGTTACACTATTGCTTCTGTTTTATGTTTTTTGGCCACAGGGCAGGTGGGATTTTAGCTCCCCAGACCAGGGATCAGTCTGTACCCCTTGCATTGGAAGGTGAAGGCTTAAACCGTCGGACCACCAGGGAAGTCCCTAAGCCTAATTTTTTTTAATGCTCAAAATGAAGGAGAGAGTTTCTCTAGTGTTCAAGTGACCTGACAGCCTCTGGGAATGAAATGAGTAGGGTCTACAATTTTTTTCTCCTAAGAACCATCCCTCTGGGTTCTGCCCACTACACAGAACCACCTACCAGATCAGCACGAACTGATCCAGACTGGTAGGTAGCAGTAGTAGCAGCAGAGATGGGGGGACTTTTTTTTTTAATTTGAGGGACTTCCCTGGTGGCTCAGTAGATGAGAATCTGCCTGCCAATGCAGGGGACACAGGTTCCATCCTTGGTCCAGGAAGATTCCACATGCCGAGGAGCACCTAAGCCAAGGCACAACTACCGAGTCCGTGCTGCAGAGCCAGGGAGCTGCAACCTCAGGCCTGTTGCAACTACTGAAGTCTGAGTACCTAGAGCCCGTGCTCCATGACAAGAGAGGCCACGGCAATTAGAAGCCTGGGCGCAACCACCAGAGACGTCCCTGGTCACTGCAACTAAAGAAAGCCCTCAAAGCACCAAAAGACCCAGCACAGCCAAAAACAAAACAAAATTTTTAAAAATTATTTAAGACCCAAAATGGTCTGTTGGTGTTTCTGTCTTCTAAGGGAAGGCAGAATTCTTATCAAATCATTACAGATCCCTTTTTCTTAGAGCGTGGTGGCTCTCTAGGGCCTGAGAAGGAAATTAGACAGTGTTGACATCATTGCAGTCCAGGATTTTTGGTCCTGAAGGAGAGAGGCCTCCAAGGAATGATGATAGGTCTGGAGGAGGGGCTGGTAAACTGAGGACAGCCACTGGAGAGCAGGTGGGTGGGGACAGAGGCAGAGGACCTGCTCGAGGCCCCAGCCTAGGATTCTGGGATGTGAATCCAAGTTCAGAAGCGATGCTGGCCACCCCAGGGCCTCTGGCCCTGTTGAGGACCTAACTGAGTGGGGGGCCGGGGGGGCGGGAGGTGGGATTGTGGCAGAGGAGAGTGGGCTGCTCCGCCTGAGATGTGGGAGGAATATGGTTCTTTGTCCAGGAGCAGGAGGCTTGGAACTGGGCAGCCAGGGCACATGGGGGCTGGGACCAGAGTGGGCGGGGTGGGGCCAGGGTGGGGGACTGGGGTAGCGGTGTCAGTGGGGGGGATCTGGGCCAGGTGGGAAAGGGATAGCTGAAGAGAAGCTGTCTGATATTTATTTCAAATGCCTGTGGGGCTGGGATGCAAGTTCTCCATCTCTGTGAACCTTTGGCAAAGTCTATAAGTACGGTCCATCTGCGAATGATCACTTGGATGCATTAGAGCAGAAGGCCTGGGCGGAGTACAGGATACACAAACCCAGGGTGGCAAAAAGATAATTGAAACTGATGAAACTCCTCTAAGGCGGAAATAATGACCGAGCAGGTACTGTGGAGCCTTCCTGTTTGCTGTTATTGTGCCTTGGGCAGCAGGAGTTGATGCGTGGTAGCAGGGCACAGAGCAGGCAGGCAGGACGCTGGCAGTGTTGGAAGAGAGGACCATCCCTGCATGCAGCCATCGGCACCAGGCCTGGCAGCCACCAGCCCAACCCTGGCCCACCATCCTGGGCCACTGTGGTGACGGTCACAGAGAAGAACAACACCCTCCTTCAAGCAGCCGGGGGAAATGCTGAGGCCTCTGGCCAGGCTGATTTGCAAAGGCCCTGGTCAGCGGCATTGGGATCCTCAGGGACAGCACAGGGGCTCGTGGCCCTTTGCCTCCAGCCCTGTTGCCCAGAGGAGGATAAGAGAGTGAAAACAAAGACAGAAGAATCCGAGGGATCCGGTGATGACCTCGGCTTGCGTCTTTTTGATTAAATATCTTTTGTAACATGAGTCAGTAAAAAGCTGAAGTTTTTTTTAAGAAAAAAACATTAGTGATCGTGGCTCTTGGGGATTAGAAGAGAGCATGGAGACAAAATAGCTGACAGTGGTAAAGAGGAAGAGTGACTTAGAAAGGACAATTAAGAATTGAGCAAAAGCAGGAGCTTAGAAGCAGAGGAGCCTGCGGAACATACTACCCGTCTCACCTAGCATCACACACCACCTCTGGCATCAAATTCCTGGAGAGACAGGAAAGCTGAAGGGAAACAGGGCTTTTCACTGTAAGTGGGGGTGCCCTGGAGCCCACTCCACCTGAATCACGAAGGCCAAGGATCTCAGTTGCATTCTGGATTATTGTACTTTAAAACCAACAGTATTAATAGCTACTGTTCAAAGAGATCCTAATAAGCACCAAGCTCTATATTAGGCACTTTATATATATTATCTCACTTAAACCATACAACCACAAGGAGTGGGTTTTATTAGCCCCTAATTCATTTGTTTAATTTTATTGAAATATAGTGGAATTAAAAAGTTGTGCTAATTTCTGCTATGTAACAAACTGATTCAGTTACACACGCACACACATACACACACACACACACACACATATATATTCTTTTTCATATTCTTTGCCATTATGGTTTATCACAGGACATTGAATGTAGTTCCCTGGGCTATACATAGGACCTTGTCGTTTGTCCAGTCTCTATACAATAGTTTGCATCTATTAATCCCAAACTTCCACTTCATCCCTCCCGTACCTCCTTCTCCCATAACAACCAACAGACTGTTCTCTGTGTCTGCGTTTCCATTTCATTCATAAATTCATTTATGTCATTTTAGATTCCACATTTAAGTGAGATCATATGGTATTTGTCTTTATCTGACTTATTTGGCTTAGTATGATAATTTCTAGGTCCATTCATGTTGATGCAAATAACATCATTTCATTCTTTTTTATGGCGCAGTAGTATTCCATTGTATATATGGACCACATCTTCTTTACCTGTTCATCTGTCAATGGATATTTAGGTTGCTTCCACGTCCTGGTTACTGTAAATAGTGCTGCAATGAACATAGGGGTACATGTATCTTTTTGAATTATGGTTTTCTCCAGATAGATTCCCAGGAGTAGGATTGCAGGATCATATGGTAACTCTATTTTTGGTTTTTTGAAAGACCTCCATAGCTGTTGCATTAATTTACATTTCCACCAACTCTGTAAGAAGGTTCCCTTTTTTCCACAGCCTCTCCAGCATTTGTTATTTGTAGACTTTTAAATGATTACTAGCCCCCACTTTAGAGATCACGGTTTTCATTCTGTCTGCCCTCTGATGCATGAGGATAAGAGGCTTGTGCAAGCTTCCAGATGTGGGGACTAGCTATGGGGGAAACTGGGTCTTGCTCTGGTGGGCAGGGCCATGCTGGGTAAATCTTTAATCCAATTTTCTGCTGATGGGTTAGGCTGTGCTCCCTCCCTGTATTTTGGCCTGAGGGGCCCAGTAGTAGGCTATAGGTTCTATAAGATGACTTTCCTGGTGGCTCAGATGGAAAAGTGTTTGCCTACAATGCCGGAAACCTGGTTGGATCCCTAGGTTGGGAAGATCCCCTGGAGAAGGAAATGGCAAACCACTCCAGTACTCTTGCCTGGAAAATTCTATGGACGGAGGAGCCTGGTAGGCTAGGTAGGCTACAGTCCATGGGGTCACAAAGAGTTGGACATGACTGAGTGACTTCGCTTTTACTTTCTATGGGATAATGGCAACGTCCTCTAAAAGGACTTATGCCAGCATGCTGCCCTCCCCAGACTTCTGCTGCTTACAACCCTGAGCCCATGGCAGGCCACTGCTGACCCCGGCTTCCGCCGGAGACTCCCAAACACTCACAGGAGAGTCGGGCTCAGTCTTGTGGGGGGTCAGTGCTCCTTGCTCCTGGGTGCTGGTGCACACAAGGTTTTGTTTGTGCCCTCCAGGAGTCTGTGTTTTCCCAGTCTTAGGGAAGTTCTGTAATAAAATCCTGCTGACCTTCAGAGTCAGATTCCCTGGGGATTCCCAGTCCCTTTACCAGATCGTCAGGTTAGGACGTCTGTGGGGCCTCAAACTTTCGCCAGCAGCTCAAGAACTTCTTTGATATAATTTGTGGATTGCTCACCCGGCAGCTCTGTAGCGGGGCTAATGTCGACCTGGAGGACTTAAGCCACGTGCCACGCCTTCCAGGTCTGCTGCAGCCAGAGGCCCTGTCCCCGGGGGGGCCGCTGCTGACCCGCGCCTCCGTAGGAGACCCTCCAACATGTGAGTCTGAGCAAACTCTGAGAGATGGTGAAGGACAGGGAAGCCTGGCCTGCTGCAGTCCAAGGGGTTGCAAATAGTCAGACATGACTGGACAATTTAGCAACAACAACAATTTAGAGATAAGAAAAGTAAAGCTCAGTGAGGTCCAGCGAACTGCCTCTTCACAAAACCAAAAAAATACAGAGACAGGGCTATAATCACATCTACGACTCCAGAGACCACTTCTAATCAAATGTTGAAGGTTACAGTACAGTATCACCAGCCTGCCTTGGCCAATTCCCCATTCATTCAGTACATTTTTTATTGAGCGCCTATAATGTTCCAGACACGGGATGCAGCAGTGAACCACATCTCTGCCCCCATGGAGTACAGGTTAAGACCTCAGAACCAAGGTGTACTAAGAAACATCCTACCAGGAAGAACACACACACCCACACTCATGGTTTCCCCACCACTGCGGCCAAGGGACGGGCCACTTCTTCCTCTTTCATTTCAATTTACTGGAATAAAAACCTATGCATGTAAAAATGAAGGGAGCTTACAAACTGATTTCCTCCTGCAGTATCATCCCTCCAAGAAGGGTGACTCAGGGCCCCTAATCCCAGCTCTGTTTCACCCAAGATTTGAGGCACGATGGCCAGCTGGCCCGGGTCTCATTCACAGAGGGTAAAGTTGACTGCACGTTCTTCCCTTCCTCACCACAGTCGGCTCTGCGCTAAGGATGGACCCAAGTTCATTCTCACCATCAGTCTCTGTCAGCCCACCCTCACCTCTCACCATCTTCCCTAGAAGGAAGGCAGATGTCTTCACGCCCTCCAACTAAACACGTTTTCCAACCTTTGTGACAAGAGAATTTTTGTTTGTTGCAGGAACGGGTCCTGACTTGCAGACTCTTCTCCCTGCTGTGCTGGGATAAAACAAACTTGGAACGATAATGAAAGAATTGCTGAAGTCACTGAACCAGAGCTGACTCCGAGGCTGGGGGCCTGGGGAATTCCTCCATCTGCCCAGGGGTCTGTTTTATCGCCTTCCTGTCTTTCAATCTGACTTTTCTTACTATGTATGAGTCAGCTTCCAGATTGCTCAGAAAATAGTCCTTTCCTTACTCAAAGGAGCTCAGTTCTGCTTGGTTCTCAAAGATGGAACAAGAGGATAGTTCTCTTTGACTTACCCTCTGAAGAAGATTTTTATTTTAAAATAACCCCCTCGGAAATGGTATCCTTATCAGCAGTGCCTTACGGCCTCTATAGCAGAACAAATTAGCACTGGACTCTGTATGGCTTGGTCCCCATCTCTCATCACGGTAACTCTCAGGGAGTTGCATGCCTCCAATAAGATTCTAGATACCTCTGACGGGAGCTGGAGCCCCTGGTACAGTGGTACCCAGGGTTGTGCCAGGCACTCAGGCTGCTTAGTGCTTCTGGATTATCCAAAATAGCATATTCAGACTCAAAACAGGAAGAAAAAGAAAGATTTTTCCTCTGCATCTGAACATAATTTTGTGTAAACAATCAGCTCACTCATCTCTGCTGCTGCTGCTAAGTCGCTTCAGTTATGTCTGACTCTGTGCAACCCCAGAGACGGCAGCCCACCAGGCTTCCCCGTCCCTGGGATTCTCCAGGCAAGAACACTGGAGTGGGTTGCCATTTCCTTCTCCAATGCATGAAAGTGAAAAGTGAAAGTGAAGTTGCTCAGTCATGTCCGACTCCTAGCGACCTCATGGACTGCAGCCTACCAGGCTCCTCCGTCCATAGGATTTTCCAGGGAAGAGTACTGGAGTGGGTTGCCATTGCCTTCTCTGCACTCATCTCTACAACAGGATAAAGACCAGATGTAGGCAGTGAGTACATCTTATCTGGAAGGAATAAGGAGTTTAACAAGATAAACATCTTGGGATGTGATAAAACCCAGAGACTCCTTCCTGGGCTGTCATTAATTTTTTTTTTTTAATCCAGCAATATGTGACTTATCAGAGAGATTTATATTCAGCTGAAAACAAAGTTATTTTGAGCTGAGCAAATGAAAATGCTTAAAATACAGTGGCACAGAATGAACTTTTAGCATATCAATGGATGTCTCATTAAATTTCTCAAGGACAGTGATTTTCTGAGGACAGGATTAAAAGCAAATCTTTTGTGATGTCAGACTCTACCTAGGGCCCAGCACCCAGAGGAGTTCAAATTTTATTTATAAAAATAAACTTATTTTAAAAATTGATTTATTAAAGAAACAGATTGCACTGAAAACATGTCAGGCACTCTTCTATGTGTTTTACAACTATTTACTCATGTTCCTTTCTCTTTCTGCTTTGAGGTCAAGTGTGTTGTTTAGCAGAAGCAATAGCATAAATGAAGAAACTCTGAGCATCCTGGCACGTCTGCGTCAACCCTGGTCGCACTGACCCCTCTGCTTGTGTTGATGTCTGTTCCTAAGCGTTAACTCCAGACTCAGGCTGTGTCCAGGTCAGAGTTCCTCTGTCAGGCACGGCTTTTACCATCTCACCATCTGTCTTCATAACAAGCTCCCCAGCACCTCCCATCTCTGACTTGTGCCCTCTGTTGTTTTCAGGCTGAACCACATAAAACTGCTAATCTTTGTTGTTGATGTTTCAGCTGGTTTCGTTTTATTTTTAAAAAATGATAATTTCATGCAATTCAACCTTATGCTGTCTACACTTTTAAAAATTGAGGTATAGTTGATCTGGGGGCTTCCCAGTGGCTCAGCAGTAAAGAATCTGCCTGCAGTGCAGGAGCCACCGGAAATGTAGGTTCGATCCCTGGCTCTGAAAGATCCCCTGGAGGAAGGCGTGGCAACCCACTCCAGTATTTTGCCTGGAGAATCCCACAGACAGAGGAGCCTGGCGGGGTACAGTCCATGGGGGCACAAAGAGTCGGACATGACTGAAGCAACTTAGCACCAAGCACCATAGTTGATTTACAATATTAGTTTCAGGTACACAACATAGTGATTCAAAATTTTTACAGATTATACTCTAGCTCAATTGATAAAGAATCCGCCTGCCCTGCAGGAGACCCTGGTTTGATTCCTGGGTCAGGAAGATCCACTGGAGAAGGGATAGGCTACCCACTCCAGTATTCTTGGGCTTCCCTTGTGGCTCAGCTGGTAAAGAATCTGGCTGCAAAGTGGGAGACCTAGATTCGATCCCTGGGTTGGGAAGGCCCCCTGGAGAAGGGAAAGGCTACCCACTCCAGTATTCTGGCCTGGAGAATTCCATGGACTGTATAGTTCAAGGGGTCACTAAGAGTCGGACATGACTACGTGACTTTCACTTTTCTCATCAGTTCAGTTCAGCCGCTCAGTCGTGTCCGACTCTTTGTGACCCCATGAATCGCAGCACGCAAGGCCCCCCTGTCCATCACCATCTCCTGGAGTTCACTCAGTCTCATGTCCATCGAGTCCGTGATGCCATCCAGCCATCTCATCCTGGGTCGTCCCCTTCTCCTCCTGCCCCCAGTCTCTCCCAGCATCTTAGTCATTACAAAATATTAGATATATTCCCCATGCTATACAATGTATCCTCATAACTTATTTACCCTCTACATAGTAGTTTGTTAATTCTACCCCTATCATGTCCCTCCCGTCTTCCTTCTTCCTAGTGCTAACCACGAGTTTGTTCTCTGTGTCTGTGATTCTGCTGCTTTTTTGTTATATTCACTAGTTTGTTGTATTTTTTTTAGATTCCTCATAAAAGTGATATCATACTCTATTTGCCTTTCTCTGTCTGATGTATTTCACTAAGCATAATGCCCTCCAAGTCCACCCATCAATGTTGCCTGCATTTTAAAGAGCAATGGGCTGCTTGGAGTGGTCTGAGTAGCTTGAAGTACCTAAACTCTTTAGGTACCTGAGTACCTAAAGTCCCAGAGGTAGTCAACAGCAGTACCTGGATTTAAAATCCTTTTGAACTTACTAGTATGCTACTTTTAGCTACATATTAAAACCTTGCACTCAAAAACAGCTGCTGGAGTTTGAACATCAGATAATTATCCATTTAAAAGCCTGTTACTTTGGGATGAAGACTTTCTCTCTGTAAAATGGAGATAATAATAATGCAGTACTGTCCCATTTGTAAGGTGGCCTTGAGGACTGGATGAGGAAACCTAAGTACAGATTTAGTGTCAGCCACTTACAAAGGTCTGTCTAGTCAAGACTTCTGGAGAAGGCGATGGCACCCCACTCCAGTACTCTTGCCTGGAAAATCCCATGGACGGAGGAGCCTGGTAGGCTGCAGTCCGTGGGGTCACTAGGAGTTGGACACAACTGAGCGACTTCACTTTCACTTTACACTTTCATGCACTGGAGAAGGAAATGGCAACCCACTCCAGTGTTCTTGCCTGGAGAATCCCAGGGACGGGGAAGCCTGGTGGGCTGCCGTCTCTGGGTCGCACAGAGTCAGACACGACTGAAGCGACGCAGCAGCAGCAGCAGTCAAGACTATGGTTTTTCCAGTGCTCATGTATGGATGTGAGAGTTGGACCATAAAGAAAGCTGAGCGCCGAAGAATTGATGCTTTTGAACCGTGGTGTTGGAGAAGACTCTTGAGAGTCCCTTGGACTGCAAAGAGATCCAACCAGTCCATCCTAAAGGAGATCAGTCCTGAATATTCATTGGAAGGACTGATGGCTGAAACTGAAGCTCCAATACTTTGGCCACCTGATATGAAGAACTGACTAACTGGAAAAGACCCAGATGCTGGGAAAGATTGAAGGCAGGAGGAGGAGGGGATGACAGAGGATGAGATGGGTGGATGGCATCACTGATTCGATGGAAGTGAGTTTGAGCAAGCTCCGGGAATTGGTGAGGAACAGCTAAGTCTAGCATCCTGCAGTCCATGGGGTCACAGAGTTGGACACGACTGAACTGAACTGACTGACTTATTAAGCACTGTATCACTCTGTAAAGTGAGCTATTATCTTCAGATTGCTTTTGATACTTTATCCCTGCTTAATAATACACACACACACATACACACAGTCTTTGTCTGCTAATATGTTGCCCTCGAACTGAGAAACTCAATAATAAACTCAAATCATGATGCCAAAGAGGTGGGAGATGAAGGATTAACAGGCCGAGATGTAGTCTCACAATTTCCGCCCGTTACTGGGGCTGAACCTGCAGTTTTGCGTTACAGTATTAGATTTTCTCCCCCTCTTCTTAATTTTTTTTAAGAGGGAAGAGGATGTTGTCACGCCTAGGGACTACAGGTGTGATTTATCATTCTCGATCTGAGCCCAGGAGTCTCCAGACCAGGTGAGGGATTACAGCCGGAAAAGCTAGAGCCCCAGGGTAATTCTGGTAAACCGTCCCTAAATCCATCCTGGGGGGGGCGGGAGGGGGGGAGCGGGGGTGGGGGGGGGGGGGGGAGGAGCGGGAAATTCCCCTACTTTAAAGTCTAGGAAGCCTGGTCAGGCTGACCCCGGGGCGGGGCTGGGGGGCAGGTGAGGAAATCCCCATCTTCCCCGTCCCAGAAAGCGCTCAGGTAGAAGTCGCACGTCTAAAGCGCACGGGGGCGTTTTCCCCAGGGTCGGTCACCGGGCAGGGGCGGGGAAGTCTGGGCCGGCGGCCCCTTTAAGGCCGCGACCCACGTGCCCCGTGACGTCAGAGCAGGAAGTGTTTGAGGAAGTGGCGCCTGTCTCGCGGCTCTGAGGGCCCCGCGCGTTCATGTCTTCGGGGCGGCGCCCGCGCCCCGCCGCCAGGTGAGTGCCTCGGGCGGGCGCCCCCGCTGTCACCCGCACCCCCGTCTCCGAGGCTCCCAGAGACGCGCGAGACCGGCCCCGAGTCCGGGGCTTCCTGGGCGGGGAGGGCTGGGAGGCCCCGGCGGGGTGGTGCCGGGCGGGGGCCCGGGACGCGGCAGTGATTAGTCGGGGCCACTGGGGTCTGAGCCGGGAGGCGCCGGAGCGGGGGGCGCAGCCCGCGGATCCCCTGGCAGGTTCTGGGTGCGGGGGCGTCCTGTCCTGGGCGGGACCCCCACCCCACCCCTTGCTGCTTCCATACAGCTTCGGGGTGAGGTGGATGGGGGTCTGCGAAAGACAGGACTTTGCTGCCCAAACGAAAACCAGACCCAGCCCCCTGCTTTTATGTACGGAGATGAAAAATCAGTTCCGATTTTTCTTTCCCATCGAAGCGCTGTGGCTTCTCTTAACCTTGTCCATCTTCCCACTTTTCCTTAACCATCACCTTTTGTTCCCTCCCTCGTCCCCTACATTGCTTGCAGCGTTAGCAGGACTTCAGTATGAGCTGGTCACCTTCCCTGCCAACCCAGACATGTGGGGCCTGGGAAATGAAAGAGCGGCTTGGGACAGGGGGATTTGGGAACGTCATCCGATGGCACAATCAGGTAGGCTCTGTGCTGCTGGGAGTAGCCGGGGGGCGGCAGGGTTAGGGGGTGCAGACTAAGTCTCATCCCCTACCCACCCTGTGAATGGGGCTCATCTTGGCCCTGGGCTTCTTGGGAGAGAAAGGGCCTGGGAAGACAGCCTCAGGTCCCCTAAGCTGACTAGGTTAGTGGTCTCCAAGCTTTACTGACTATGTCACCTAAATAAATAGTAAAAAAAAAAAAAAAAATTAAGTTTTCAGCTTCAAATATATATTTTAAAATTACATATCTTTGCTAACCTAATATTATCACCTACTAATATATTGTGTAGTTCACTCATTGGAAAAGACTCTGATGCTGGGAGGGATTGGGGGCAGCAGGAGAAGGGGATGACAGAGGATGAGATAGCTGGATGGCATCACCGACTCGATGGACATGAGTTTGGGTGAACTCCGGGAGCTGGTAATGGACCGGGAGGCCTGGCGTGCTGCATTTCATAGGGTTGCAAAGAGTCGGACACAACTGAGCAACTGAACTGAATATATTGTGTACTGATGTATTAGATGTTATGAAACAAGCAAACATGTTTTCACATTTTAGAAAAATCTAAAGTGTAAAAATAATAAAACATTTTTAAATGTTTTAAAAATTAATTTAAAAACCATTTTAAATACTTAGCAGTTATGGTGTCTTCGCAGTGTTGTTTGCAATACCTCACAGCGAGACTTATACAGTAGAGGCACATGAAAATGAGAATTATCGTTGAGGATGGTGGGTGAACATGCACATTTCAAGTAATTTTTATAATTTTGAATTCTTTGGGCCGATTTTACATCTCATAGATCCTCATTGTTTTCTTAATGTCTTTGACACAAGAATTTTTCACCCCGCAAGCATTAGGGCTTCCATATTCCTGTTTGTCCTGGTGATACATGCACTGAAATTCTCCACAAGAATCTCTTTAAGCCACTCATCCATTTTATGAGAGTCCTTTTATTAAAATCCTGGAATGCAAAGTCAAGTGGGCCTTAGGAAGCATCACTATGAACAAAGCTAGTGGAGGTAATGGAATTCCAGTTGAGCTGTTTCAAATCCTAAAAGAAAATGCTGTTAAAGTACTGTACTCAATATGCCAGCAAATTTGGAAAACTCAGCAGTGGCCACAGGACTGGAAAAGGTCACTTTTCATTCCAATCTCAAAGAAAGACAATGCCAAAGAATGTTCAAACTACTGCACAACTACACTCATGTCACACGCTAGCACAATAATGCTCAAAATCCTCCAAGTCACACTTCAACAGTACATGAACCATGAATTTGCAGATGTTCAAGCTGGATTTAGAAAAGGCAGGGGAACCTGAGATCAAATTGCCAACATGCACCAGATCTTCAAAAAGCAAGAGAGTTCCAGAAAAACATCTATTTCTGCTTTATTGACTATGCCAAAGCCTTTGACTATGTGGATCACAAGAAACTGGAAAATTCTGAAAGAGATGGGAATACCAGACCACCTGACCTGCCTCCTGAGAAATCTGTATGCAGGTCAGGAAGCAACAGTTAGAACTAGAGATGAAACAACAGACTTTCCAAATTGGGAAGGGAGTATGTCAAGGCTGTATATTGTCACCATGCCTATTTAACATATGCAGAGTACATCATGAGAAATGCTGGGCTAGATGAATCACAAGCTGGAATCCAGATTGCCGGGAGAAATATCAATCACCTCAGATATGCAGATGACACTACCCTTATGGCAGAGAGCGAAGAAGAACTAAAGAGTCTCTTGATGAAAGTGAAAGAGGAGAGTGAAAAAGTTGGCTTAAAGCTCAGCATTCAGAAAACTAAGATCATGGCATCTGGTCCCATCACTTCATGGCAAATAGATGGGGAAACAGCAGAAACAGTGTCAGACTTTATTTTTGGGGGCTTCAAAATCACTGCAGATGGTAATTGCAGCCATGATATTAAAAGATGCTTGCTCCTTGGAAGAAAAGTTATGACCAACCTAGACAACATATTCAAAAGCAGAGACATTACTTTGCCAACAAGGGTCCGTCTAGTCAAAGCTATGGTTTTTCCAGTAACCATGTATGGATGTGAGAGTTGGACCATAAAGAAAGCTGAGCGCCAAAGAACTGATGTTTTTGGACTGGGTATTGGAGAAGACTCTTGAGAGTCCCTTGGACTGCAAGGAGATCCAACCGGTCCATCCTAAAGGAGATCAGTTCTGAATATTCATTGGAAGGACGGATCCTGAAGCTGAAATTCCAATACTTTGGCCACCTGATGGAAAGAACTGACTCATTGGAAAAGACCCTTATTCTGGGTAAGATTGAAGGCAGGAGGAGAAGGGGACGCCAGAGGATGAGATGGTTGGATGGCATCACTGACTCGATGGACATGACTTTGAGTAAACTCTGGGAATTGGTAAAGGACAGGGAACCCTGGCGTGCTGCAGTCCATGGGGTTGCAAAGAGTCGGGCACGACTGAGTGGCTGAACTGAACATATTAAAATCGGATGATACTGTCCGTAATTCTATGTAAGTGGGGCGCTCGGAGCCTCCGGCCTGTCCCTACCGGCCCCTGTCCGCCCCTGCTGGTAGAAAGCCCGTTGTCCTCGGGATCCCCGAGTGTCAGAAGTGGCGTGCGACCTGAGAGACACTCTGAGCATGGTGCTGCATGGTTAATAGCGGGAGAGTTTCATTTTATGTGTGTTTTTTTTTTTGGATTCCTGTTTTGAGTAACCCCTGCCTATACCCAGCTTGGAGACCTCTGCTCTGGGGAACCCTCACTTACCCTATAGCTAATACTAGCTTCTTGACCCAAAATTCAGACACACTGAAGCCCTTGAGGGAAGGTACCCACTTTTTAATGAAGGGCCTCCAGCATCTTTCTGGACTTGAAGAGATGGTGGATTCCCAGGAGCCTGGCTGCAGCCAGCAGGGAGAGTCATGCCGGCCTCCGGCCAGTCACAACAGAGGTCATCTCAGACCCCCAGCCTCCTCTATCAGCTGGAAGACGTGGAGCTCTGAATGGGTGGAGCAGCTCCCAGTGGATGGAGCAACCCCTAGAGGAACGTGGGGGCCAGAGGACAGTCCTGCAGGTGGTAGTTATTCAAAGTCACCAGGGAAACTCCCGATGCCAGCAAACCCCGTGGCTGGGGGGAAAGGGGGGTGCAGCAGAGCCCTGGCATCAGGACGGAAGAGCTAGCTCCTTCCCCAGTTCAGTTCAGTTGCTCAGTCGTGTCTGACTCTTTGTGACCCCATGGACTGCAGCACGCCGGGCCTCCCTGTCCCTCACCAACTCCCGGAGCTCAGCTCCTTGCTCAGCCCCACACAGACCTGGGCCGGGGCCTTCAGAGTCTCAGCTCCAGCCCGTGTCCCACTGCAGCGTCATCTCGGCTTCCTTGAGAGAGAGTTCTGTCAGGATGGGCCACTGTCTGCTGTCTCCACCCCCGGGGGCCCCCGTGTGCTCTCTGGGCTTGGGGTACGGAGAGAGAGAGAGAGTGTGTGTGTCTTCTATTTCAAATTCCTTCTCCTGTTCAAAAACCTTATTTAACAAAACAAACCGAAAGCCAAGCTCTCCTGCCGTCTGGGGCCCCTGCCCTCCCTGCCTCTGCCCTTTGGGCTCCAGCAGGTCAGTCAGCGAGGCCCGCCAGTGGAGTCAGGGGTCGGTTCTCCCTGAGCTCCTCAGCTTCCCGTGCAGCCCATGTGTCTGTGGAGGAGGGCTCCCATCAGCCCGGACCCTGTCTGCCTTTGGGCCTCTTCCAGTTCCCTCACAGAAACTCCATGTTGCGCATGTATTGGGTGCCCAAGAGTCAGCCACCGTTTGATGAAGGCCTTTTTGGAAAAAGGAAGGCAGTGCTAATGAAGTGTTATAAATGTAAGCTCCCAACCATGGTCATCGCAGCCTGGGAGAGGGACCCCAGGGCTGCGACCTTACCCTGGGGGTTGGGAAGGCTGCCCCGGGGGCATCACCAGGCGGGAGGAACAAGCAGCCTGAGGGTTGGTGGGCGCTGGCCAGGTTGGGAGGGTGAGAAGAGGGCCCAGGCTGGGGGGGCGGCCTGGTCAGAGCCCCTGCTAAGGGTGGGCCCTGGCCATCGGGTGTGAGCGGGTGGGCTGATGGGGGAGCTGGGTGCAAGGGAGGCTGATGTGCAGAAGGTGGGTGCTGCTGCTTTGGGTTGGGGGGACACATGGGAAGGGGCCCAGGCAGTGCTGGGAGGGGCAGTCAGCTCTCCCCAAAGACATTCTGATTTCTACCGGGTAACAACTCCCACCTGGCTTATTTCAAACCACTGGCGGCTTGACCACCTTGCTCACCAAATTCCTGGATATTAGCCGTCAGCTCTTGGGGTGTGGTACTGGGACCCCGCTCGCCCTGCCTCGTCCACTGGGGAGAGCAGTTATGAGGTTTCTGGAGTACTCCAGGCGTGAGACTGGATGGGGCTGATGGCTGTGGAGGTGGGCAGATTTAAGAGCTGTTTTCAGGGTGACAAGCGGCAGGAGGTAGGGGTGGGGTGGACGTGAGGGGCTGGGGGGAGGCGTCCAGCGTTCACAGGTGTGTGGTGAGCACTTGGCCGTGACCTGGCTCAGTCCAGGAAGCGCTCCAGGTCCTCCCGGGCTGTTCCCCCGTCAGGGAAATCCCTGGGCTGATCTGGGTACTCAGGGGAGGGTTTTTCATCAGCGTCCACAATCAGAACATGAGCGGCGGGCTCTCTGGGAGACCCCCTTGCCTACCAAGCCTCCGGAAGAGGGCACCCAGGAGAGAGGGGCGGATATGTAACTCCAGTCGGGCAGAGTCACGGATTCTACTGAACGTGACAGCCACACGTGTTTTCCTAACACGCCATGTGCCTTGTCCATAAGAGAGGATATTTCTGCTTCCTCAGAGGAGTCACACGAGAGAGCCCAAGCATTGGCACCCTCATTCGGAAGAGAGACACCTAATGATCAGACCCACGTTTGTGGAGAGCGCACCGCATGCCTGCGTGGGTGAGACGTTTCGCCTGCTTTGTCTCCAGTTGGCACGGCAGCCCCCAGCAGGAGTACTGTTGTTCTTACTCCCATTTCGTATCCGAGGAAACTGAAGTGTAGGGAGGTTAACCCCTTCCCAGAGAGGCTGAACCCTCCTAGTAGGTAAAGGAGCCAGAATCGTCTGAACCTGTTCCTCTTTGAATCCCAGCCTCGTGCCTCGTCCACTGGCTTGTGGCTTCTCCAAGGTGGGCATCCAAGGTCAAGGACACCCCCGGGAAGGCTGAGTTTTGTCCACCGTCAGTCTAAACTGTTTGGAAGCACTATAGTGAGAACTCCCGCTTTGGATGACAGAATATGTAGGTCTTCCTTGCTAAGCAGAGACCCCGAGAATGAGTATTTCGGAGGGAGGAAGGGCAGTGGAACAAATGACCCCACCCGCCTCCCTGAGTGTTTTGTCGAAGTGTGGGCTTCGACAGTCCCTGCTGTGTGGATACTCTCTTAAATCTTCAGCCCAAGTACTGTCTAGAAGGGCTGGCATTTTCAGTAGGATGTTTTGTTAGACACAAAGGGAGAAGGAGAAGACGAGGTGACCTCAGTGACCTCAGCTGCAACCTCTTCGAGGACTGAGAGCTTGCATCACACAGACCTGGGCTTGGGTCCCGGCTCTGGTGTGGGCAGCTTTGGGGCTTTGCACCACAGCCTCCCACGTAGATTTGGAAGAAGCTAAGATACTGATCCCTTCTGCTGTCAACCTGTCTGGGCCAAAAGCCTCCAGAGCGCCTTGCAGACATAAGCACTGGCATCCTGGGTCTTAGATGAGTGAGACGCCCCAGGGCGCCTTGCTAATGTCACATCCTCCACGCGCTGGAAAGTGCTGCCTGATCCCTGTGGACACACTGGTCACCGCTGGAGAAGTAGGGCCAGCTCTCCCTGTCCCCTCACTGGACGATGCTACGCTCGCTGTAGCCTGTCTGTGTCTTCAAATCTTACAGGCTTTGAGCGCTGGCCTGAGCTATCAGGGGTCCATCTTTTTGACGATCCTGACTTACTATGCTCACGCTCTAGTCGAGGGAGTGAAATGACTACTCAGGAACATATCAAACAGGTGTGAATACGAGCACCAGATTGTGCAGAAATCGTCACGGCTCTTGTTTAGCAAAGGTGTCATCGCCAGGCGTGACGGATGCCTTATCCACACTGCCTCCTGTGTGCTTGGGTGTGATAGGAGGATCCTCAGGCAGGATTTGATAGGAGGTGGGATATCCCTGCCTGGAGAATCCTGTGGGCAGAGGAGCCTGGCAGGCTGCTGTGCATGGGGTCGCACAGAGCTGGACGTGCCTGAAGGGCCTTGGCATGGAGCGTGGGCCGCGTGCTGTGCGGAGGGGCAGAGGCGGCAGGTGGTGTGGGGAGAGGAAGGAGGAACGTGCTCCAAGCCCCCGAGAGCCCCACGCTCTGTCTCATTTAACCAACAGCGCCAGAAGGGGTATGGTCACCCCCATCTTGTGGATAAAGACCCAGAGGCTTAGGTGATGAGGTTGAGGTCACACATCAACCAGGTGAGGTGTGAGGGATCATCAGTGATCTGACCTTCTTCCTCCCCAGCTCCTGTGGGTGGGTCTGGAAACGAAGGGAGTGGGCGGGGTCAGCCGGCTGACCTCAGCCTTCTGACTCTGGGCCCTCCTTCCCGAAACACTCATCTGGGAGGGAGGATCTGAGAAGGAACACAGAAGGTGTTTCCAGCCCCCCTCTTAGACCACAGAGGCCTGTTAAGTGGTTGCCTTGGTAATAGGAGGTGGCTTCGTGACCCAAGGGTGTGGACAGACCCTTTGGCCCCCTGTTCATGGCTCCCCAGCCATTAGAAAAAGGCTGCCAGGGAGGCCGGTGGCTCCTTCAGAGGCTGGCCTTCAGCTCGCTTCTCTTGTAGTGCCGTCCAGGGGTCCCAGGAGTCTGGGGGAGCCTGTCCCCCCAAGCTGCCCCCACTTCAGAGTACACTCACCTTTGTACACAAAAGGCAAAAAGGTCCCAGAGACTTGAAGGACCTTCGTAATCAGCTGCCTTTGATGGAGACACCATCCTGGGCCCCTTTCTCCATTTTCTCCAGATACACCACTTTTAAATTTTGTCCCAACTTCCTAGGAGTTGGGTACTGAGATGGTTCGGGCCAAGTCTGGGATTCCAGAGAACTGAGCCAAGACTGGGAGATTCCAGGCCAAATAGAGTTAGTCATCCATATCCTGCGTGTTATTGCCGCCTGGGGACAGACACCCCCCGAGTTTCAAAATCATCTTCACAATTTGTTCATGATTAATTGAATTTTGCTTTCCAGAGAACGTATGTGTTTAGCCACAGAAGGTCCTTCTACCTGGGTTTCTGTTTCAAGTGAAAGATTAATCATGGAAAGATGGGAATGTTTTAGAGTACTTCCTAGAGGGTCGCAGGGTAAGAGGTGGCTGTCTCTGTGGGACCCTCAGGCCTGGGAAGGCAGGGTTTTTCCTGGCACCGCAGGACCATGCTGAGCTGCCCTCTCAGTGTTGGGGCCTGTGCCCACTTAACCCCATGGTGTGTTCCGTGTTCGTGTCACGAAATTCACTCTCTAGGTTGAGTTTGACTGTTCTTTAGTCTTTAATATCAATCTTCAGTATCAGGGTCTATTAGTGGATTCTGGGATGGGCCAGGTGACGGCTGTGTGTGAGCTCCGGTGTTTGTATTGGGCAGGAAATTACAGCTATCTGCAATCACCCAGTGTATATGCAGACGGATTCTATAAAATATTTCCTAAGGCACGTAATGTCTACCCTTTGGGTTTGACTTATCTCATGTTTTTTTTTTTAAGATTCATTTATTTTCTTACTTATTTTGGCTGTGCTGTGTCTTCGCCGCTGCTCGGCCTTTTCTCTTGTTGCAGCGAGTGCGGGCTGCCCTTCGTTGCGGTGCCTGGGCTTCTCATCGCGGTAGCTTCTCTTGTTGCAGGGCACAGGCTCTGGGCACATGGGCTTCAGTAATTGTGCCTCGTGGGCTCTAGAGCACCGGCCCAGTAGTTGGGGTGCATGGGCTTAGTTGCTCCACAGCATGTGGGATCTTCCAGGACCAGGGATCAAGCCTGGTGTCCCCTACATTGCAAGGCAGCTCCTTAACCGCTGGTCCACCAGAGAAGCCCTGTCAGTCATCTTCATGAAGGAAGCGTATTGTTGATGCTCAGGAGAATAGTGACCCCTCCCAAGATGTCTGCGTCCTAACCCCCTGAGCCTGTGAAGGTGTTAGGTTGAGCTGCAGAGGGAATCAGCGTTGCTAATCAGCTGACCTTAGTTGGGAAGCTCATCCTGGACGATCTGGGTGGACTCAGTGTAACCACAGGGGTCACTGAAAGTGACTAGGGAGACTGGAGACTCGGTGTCAGCAGTGCACCAGCAAAGGCTGGGCTGGTCACTGCTGGCTTGGAGCTGGAGGAAGGGGCTGTGGGCCACAGGTTATAGGCAGACCCTAGGTTCTAGGGCAGACATGAAGGGCATTCTTCCCTAGGGCCTCTGAAGAGGACATGGCCCGCCAACAGCTTGATTTCAGTCCCATGAGACCCTCACCAGACTTCTGAACCTCCAGAACCATCGGGAAGTAAATCGGTGGTGTTTAAAGCCAGTGAGCTAGTGGCAGTTTCTTGTAGCAGTGATAGAAAACGAATGCATAGAAAACGAATGCACTGTCGTGTATATTAAACTAGGTGCAGATTTTTAAACTCGAGGAGACGTCCTGCAGTAACAAACCACGAGTTGCAGTACAGTTGCTTAAAACAACCATCCATCTCAACATCACGTGCTCAGCGGACACTCCTGGCGGCCTGACCTCCTTCTGCAGCATGGCCGTCCGTCTCCTCCCA
Organism: Oryx dammah; assembly: GCF_014754425.2. NCBI lineage: Eukaryota > Metazoa > Chordata > Mammalia > Artiodactyla > Bovidae > Oryx > Oryx dammah. The sequence continues at coordinate 35,793,422 of NW_024070191.1, forward strand.
TTGCTGGAGCTCGGGTTTTTGTGCGATCCCGCCCACCTGCAAACAAGCTTCTAGACACGTATCAGAATGGCTGTTGGTGGAATTACCAGAGAACTGGGCAAAAAAATGAGTCTGAACCCTAACGGGAAGTGAAACTTGAAAGCAGGTTCGAATCACTTTGAGTGCAGGGGATTCGGGAAGTTCACGATGCAGAGGGTGGAAAGTCTCGTGTAACGCAGTCTGGTTGTTCGTCAGTGAAACAAATCGTGGCCTCTTGACACACACCCTAACTCGAGCAGTGCTAGCTGGACGCCCATCCAAGGTCGCTCATCCAGCTGTCCTGGTGGGTTCAAGAGCAGCAGGACTGCCAGTTTTTTAAAGAGGTCAGCTCTTCTTCAAGGGCACCTCCGAATCCTGGCCAGAGATCGGGGTTCTAACGGCGCAGTAAGTGGACCAAGTGGCAGAGCCCAGCCGTCAGCACCTGCTGCTGTGGGCGATGCTGGGGAGCGTGGCTCAGAGCAGGCGTGGGCTGCCAGAGGGTGAGCCTTTGAAATACTGCCGGGTGGGGGCCCATCACGAAAAGGCACGTCTTGTATGATCCTTTTTATGTGAAGTATCCAGACGGCTAAATCTGTAGAGGCAGCATGTAGTCGTGTGCTCGTCTAGGCCTGGGGGTGAGGATTTCTTTGGGAGATGATGAATATGTTCTCTTTTAAAATAATTTAACTAATTAGTCCCTTGGACTTCAAGGAGATCCAACCAGTCCATCCTAAAGGAAATCAGTCCTGAATATTCATTGGAAGGACTGATGCTGAAGCTGAAGCTCCAATACTTTTGCCACCTCATGCGAAGAACTGACTCATTGGAAAAGACCCTGATGTGGGAAAGATTGAAGGCGGGAGGAGAAGGAGACAACAGAGGATGAGATGGTTGGATGGCATCACCAACTCAATGGACATGCTGCTGCTGCTGAGTCATTTCAGTCGTGTCCGACTCTGTGTGACCCCATAGATGGCAGCCCACCAGGCTCTCCCGTCCCTGGGATTCTCCAGGCAAGAGCACTGGAGTGGGTTGCCATTTCCTTCTCCAGTGCATGAAAGTGAAAAATGAAAGGGAAGTTGCTTGAGTGAACTCTGGGAGTTGGTGATGGACAGGGAGGCCTGGCGTCCTGCAGTCCTTGGGGTCACGAAGTCAGACGCGACTGAGCGGCTGACCTGACCTGAACTGAGTGAAGCTGCTGAGTCTTAGTTGCGGCGCTGAGATCTTCGGTCTTGGTGTGGCACGCGGGACCTTTAGTTGCAGCACGTAAAGCTATTAGTTGTGGCATGTGGGGTCTAGACCCTCGACCGGGGGCCGAACCCTGGCCCCCCGCACCACGAGCACCGAGTCCCAGCCACTGGACCACCAGGGAGGCCCTGGTGAGCACGCTCTGAAACCGACTGTGACTTTGGCCACGTTACTCTGAATGTGCCCCAGACCATCAGCGTGTGTGGTTTCCATGGATGAGTTGAATGGTGTGTGAATGATACCTCAGAGCTGTTGGGGAAAAAAAAACAACTAAGCATATAAGGGGACTCTGTGACCGAGGCTTAACCACAGCCGTGTGGGGACTTGATAGAAGCCACTTGGGAGAGTGCCCTGGGTGGGGTTGCTGGAAGTATCTGCTTCTGGCCTTGGAGCCGTCACAGTCAAAAGATGCCTCCACCTCACTCCTGAAGCTTTCATTCGTGAATGTCGGCTTTAGGGACGGGTCTGCTGACCAGCGAGTAAGGCGTCCCAGGGGACACTGTCTGTTTCTTGTCTGCGTGCGCGTGTGCTGAGTTGCTTCAGTCGTGTTCAACTCTCAGCGACCCTGTGGGCAGCAGCCTGCCAGGCTCCTCTGTCCGAGGGATTTCCCAGGCAAGAATGCCGGAGTGGGTTGCCATCTCCTCCTCCAGGGGATCTTCCCCACCCAGGGATCGAACCCAGGTCTCTTCCGTCTCCTGCACTGGCAGGTGGGTTCCTTACCACTAGCGCTACCGGGGGAGCCCTGACTCCCACTGCCCTTTTGCTCCCAGGCGGGCCCTTGGTCTGCAGGGATCATGGCTGGATCAGTGGACCTGTGACCTCGATGCGCGTCTGCCGCCCTGAGGAAGCACGTGTCCCTGAGGGCCTTGGCACGACCTCGACATGCATCCGTTGAGTCCCAGTCTGGACCGAATGAATTCCTGCACTTACAAGACTTAGGATTCCTCGTAACGCACGTTTTCATAAACAGACAAAATGGTCCAGTGGGGCCTCTAGGACACCCAGTGGAGTTTTGGTACCATTCTGAAGGCTTTTCCTGCTGGATTTCTCCTCTGCCTGCCCTGCAGGTCAGGGCTGGTCCCAGGGCATGTGGGCTCTTAGGGGGCTCTCAATGCAGGGGCCCGGGGGCCCGGGAGGGGGCAGCCAAGTGCTGACCTGGCTGCTGCCTGGACACCCGGGGGGAGGGAAGAGTTAATCCTCGGACCCAGGCGGTCTGTAGTTCACAAGAATTGTAGTGATTCCCTCATTCCCGTTCATGAAGCTTCCATGGAGGGCACTATGTCAGTTACTGCATTAAAGGTTAAACTCCTGAGGATGGACAAGCCTATAGTGTAACAGAGAAAAGAGAAAGTAACCCTGTGACCCTGCAGAAAATAAGTCTTTGATGGGTAAGTGCCGTGAAGGAGTGTCCTGTTGAGACAGGAGGGCAGGAGCCCCTGCCGTGGGGGGCACCCGGGCCTTGCCTCGGAGCAGAGACCAGAGGGCACGGGCCGGGCCAGCAGTCTGAGCCTGACTGGGCATCGGAGGCCTGAGGTGGAGTCGCAGGAGGAGGATGGAAAGGTGGGTTAGAGCCCAGCTTCAGGGAGTTTTAAATGCCGGCGGTGCCTGCGTGGGGCTGCCACCCAATGCCTGCTAAGGGCTGGATGCTGCTAGGGGCTCAGCCCTGAGGCATCCCTGAAAGGTGGATGTCAGAGTTCCCACTTTACAGATGGAGAAACCAAGCCAGAGCCCGTGGTCCGCCCAGCATCACAGAGCTGGTAAATGGCTGTGCTGGGATTTGAATCAGCCTGTGTTCCGTCTCCTACACCGCTCTTGCCTTCTCTCTGGAGAGAGAGACCCCCCCCCATCCCCCCAGCAAGAGAAACATAAAACCTGGAGCCAGGGCATTAACTGTTAGGCTGAAGCAACAGGGAAGTGCCTTTTGCTTGGGTCCAAGGTCAAGTCCAGTAGTGCCAGGGGTCAAGGAATGAGGATTCTCTTGGGCAGAAGTGTTCCAAAGAGGTCTCGAGGGGGAGGTGGGGATGGGGCAAGGCCTGGGTGCAGATGTAGGGTGGATAGAGAGGAGCAGGGGTCAGGTCTGGAGGCGGGCTGGAGGAGACTTGGGGCCATCCGTTAAGCAGGCATGCTGCCGGCCTTGGGGGCCTGGAGCTGAGTTACGGGCTGTGTTATGGGCCCAGAGGCGACAGCTGTGGGTTTGACCCTTGGCTGTTTCTGATCATCCCGTGCGTCCTCTGCAGGAGACGGGCGAGCAGATCGCCATCAAGCAGTGCCGGCAGGAGCTCAGTCCCCGGAACCGGGAGCGCTGGTGCCTGGAGATCCAGATCATGAGGAGGTGAGGGCCTGGGCGCCAGCAGCCCCGGGCGGGACCGTGGGGGCAGGGGAGTGTGGGGGCGGGGGACCACAGGGCCCCGGGGGACGCTGCAGTGACTCTGGAGAAGGGCCTCAGGATCTGGAGCCGCAGCCCCAGCTCTCTGGAAAGAGGCGTGAGACCCAGCGCTGATACCCTGATAGAGGTGTCAGGGTCCCAGCCAGACTGTCCAGGCAGGTGGCTGCCGGGGCAGCGGCAGTGACAGCCCACCACCGGCCTGCGGAGGGTTCTGGGTGGGCTTCCTTTGTTATATGATATAAAGTAGCCATTATGCCGAGTTTTCTGTCAGCAAAGATCCTTTTTCCCCAGTGTTTCCAGTTCTGAGCTGGTAGGTGAGTGTCCCTGCTGTGAACCTTTTGCCAGAGTCTGTTCCTCCAGGGGGGCTGGGGTGGGGGGCTGGGGGGCTGCCCTCCCAGCTGGGAAGGCGTGAGGGAGTCGCAGCCCAGCAGGGGCTCCCTCCCGACCCGGGGAAGGGGGTGTCTCCTTGTTCGCAGGAGCACGTGTGCACACACACTGCACACTCTACAAGCAGACACACCCTCACACACGCAACACACACATGCTGCATGCACAGACATGCCACAAACACACCACGCACACTCACTCCACAGACACACAAACCACACACAGATAACCCACACACACCCCGCACGCACAAACATACCACCATCACATGCCACACGAGCAGATACACACACACATGCCACACACACATGCCGTATAGACACACACATACCACAGACACCCCACACACACACCACAAACACACCACCCAAGCAGACACACACACA
>NW_024070191.1:35797856-35871336 GCF_014754425.2 Oryx dammah
AGCAGACACACACACACCACAACACACATGCCGTATAGACACACACACATACCATAGACACCCCCCACACACACCACAAACACACCACACAAGCAGACACACACACACCACAACACACATGCCATACAGACACACGCCACAAACACATCACCCACACTCCACATACAGACACACCCCACACACACCACAAACACACTACACACACATGCCATACACACACACCACGAACACACCAACACTCCATGTAAAGACACACACATGCACACACACGACACACACCGTGTATACTGCACACATACACTACTCACACACCACCCACACTCCACACACAGACACGCACCACACACATACGCACACGCCACATGCACAGATACCACCCACACTCCACAGACACACAAACCACACACATACACTACACACATAAACACACCGCCCACATTCCACACACAGACACGCACCCCACACACCACATACACGCACCACACACATACACACACACCACATGCACAGAGACACCACCCACACTCCACAGACACACAAACCACACACATACACCCCACACAGACCACAGACACACAAACCACACACATACACCCCCTCCACACACACACAGACCACAGACACACAAACCACACACACATGCCATACAGACACACATGCCGCAAACACACCACCCACACTCCACATACAGACACACCCACACACACACCACATACACACATCACACACACACCACGAACACACCAACACTCCACACACAGTCACACACCCCGCACACACCCCCTGTCCCCACCCAGCAGCATGACGTCGGCAGTCCCTCCGCTTTCTCTGCTTTAGAGCAGTTGGGAAGCATGGGGGGCCTGCCGTGGGGCCTGCTGTGGGGCCTCTGAGGAGAACCAAGCCCCCCGGGGCCCTTGCACAACCAGGGCTCATGGCGCGGACTGAGCGCTGCCAGGCCCTGGGTGAGGGGCCAGCTGTGCCCTTACCCCTCCACTCTCCAGGCCCTGGCACCTCAAGGCCCTGGGGGGCAGGGGTGAGCCCGGTGTCTGCCCCCCTCACCCGTTCCGCTTCCCCCCTAGGCTGAACCATCCCAATGTGGTGGCCGCCCGGGACGTCCCTGAAGGCATGCAGAGCCTGGCTCCCAACGACCTGCCCCTGCTGGCGATGGAGTACTGTCAGGGCGGGGACCTGCGCAAGGTGAGGCTGTGGGGCCGTGGGGGGCACCTTGGAGGGGCAAGGTGAGGCGGAGGGGCAAGGTGGGGCGGAGGGGGGGGGGGTGGGGGTGGGGGGGCACCTTGGGGCGGGGCCTGGGGGCAGGTGGGCACCCTGGAGCGGGGCGTGGAGGTCAGGGCGGGGCTTGCTGTGCACCCTGTGGCTGTCCCTCGAGTGACAAGGAAACGCCACCTGGTAGAGTCCAGGGCAGGGCCGGACCAGCCCCAGACAGACCTTCCTCCCCCAGCACGGCCGTGTCAGCCCTTTGGTGCCCCTTGGCCACCGTCCCCATGAGCACAGCTTTTCCCAGCCACAGCTGCCTGGGGTCACAGAGCGGGGCAGGAAGGGACTGACTTGGCCCTGGCAGGGCCAGGGACCCAGAGCTGCCACTGACGCAGCTTCTGGGCTCGGCTCCCCGCCTGCCTTCCCGCCACGTCCGCACGCCTCTGTATGAGAACACTCGCCATGGGGTGGGTCCCGGGGGCCGTGTGTGTCCCATCTCTGAAACGGTACCACGACCTGCTCTTACTCATGGCCTCGTGAGCAGCCCCGTGATGCAGGGGAAACAGATGGGATCCCGAGTGGAGGGGGTCGCCTCGTGGCCCAGAGGGGCAGGGTGGGGGGCTGAACCACCACAGCCGAAGCGGCAGAGCCTGGGTCTCACCTGCGAGTCCCAGCCTCGGGCCCCGCCCCGTCTGTGAGGACAGAGCGGGAGCACTGTGCAGGCTCTGGGCAGAAGGCGGCTTTGTATTGCAGAGGTTGCCTGTCTGTCCACATCCCTGCACTCCTCGCCTTGGAAGAGGTGCATGGTGGCGGGCAGGGGTGGGGGTGGGTGGGCAGGGCAGCCATCAGGTGCCTCGTGCCCCCTCGGCCGTTCCCAGAGCCAGCGCCGCCTGCTTTCCCGCTGCTCTCCTGGCCCCTGCTGCTGTCCCTCTCCAGAGGGACTTTCCATGAGGCCCATGTGCCCAAGTGGCCATCTCCCACCCGGGGGGTGGCCTGTCCGGGGGTGTCAGGGCAGGATGTGAGCACAGTCGCTGGCACGGCCCACAGGCAGGGACTGATAACAGAGGCTAAACAGGGACTCGACAGAACTTCCATTCTCCTCTTTTATTTTCCTAACCTTTGACAGCCACTGGATTACTAACTGCAGCTATTTAGGGAGATAAAGCCGTGTCCCTGTAGCCAAGTGGACACTCCTTAGCGGGCAGCGTAGCCAGTAGGTGGGAGGCGACCAGCTTACGGCAGTGGAGGACCTCCAACGTCATCTCGTGGGCAGTGGGGAGCCGGCCTGCCCGGGAAGAGAGTGATACAGACTGGGGCGTGATTGACCCGGCCCGGGGCGCAGGGTGGTGCGGCGGAGGCGGGGTGGCGCCCCACAGGGCCTGCGTCCACGTGGTCACCAGGGGAGATCGGGGAGGGGGTCACTGCCGCCCCAGCGCCCGGGGTCTGTCCTCTCGGTTCCAAGTGGAGTGGCCCGTCTTTCCCCACTCTTGAACGTTCAAAATCCACACTCCTGGGCGGGGAGACATGCTTGGCCAATGCATGAGTGAATCTAAAGGCCACAGCTGATCCGAGGAGTGAGGCGTGTGTGCCTGACATGGAACAGCTCATGGACACATGTTGGGGTGGGGGTTCCTTCGCATTGGTGCCCCTCTTGTCGGGAAATTTCTTTCTGAAGTCGAGGCTGGCTTCTCAAAACAGACTGAGACCCTCGATAGACCACCAGGGCCAGAAGGGCCTGAGCCTCAGGCGGACTAGTGTCCTGGGGCAGCTCCGTCCTGTGGCGGCTGTTGGGGTGGACAGACGCCTGGACGCCTTCAGTCCGGCATCTTCACCCGTGAGCCAGGAAGGCTGCCGATGCTGGCCTCAGAGGAGGGCAGGGCAGTATGCAGTGAGATGGGGCAGGAAGGCTCCACGGAGCGCATCCATGCGGCTCTCCATCTGCGAAGAGCTCGAGGGCCGTGCGGGCTCTGGGTGCAAGCTAGCTCTGTACTGAAACAAGGTTGCCTCCATCCACACCCCTCACTCCTCCCTAGGGAAGAAGGTGCGCAGGTTGGGGGCAGGGATGGGGCTTGGGGTCAGGACAGCCAGGTGACACTGCGCACGCTCGGCCGTTCTGGATCTAGCATCATGTGCTTCCCACTGCTCTTCCGGCTCCATCCTGGTGCTGGCCCGTGGTGAGTGCTTGCCACATGGTCCCTGCTGTCATCCCCACCCAGGGCAAGGGGAAAGGGTTGGAAGGAGGGCTTCAGTGGGTCCCCAGGGCTCTTGGGAGCAGTGGATCAGCAGTGGCTGAGCTCCGGCTGTGCCCACTTCCCCGCAACCGTGGCTCAGGTGAGGCTCCGAGAATGGCTCAGGGTCAGGGTCGCACATGTGAGCACCTCCAGGAGCTCGCAGGCCTCCTTCTTCCATCCCCACCCGGGCCCCGCCCTGGCTAGTCCTGCTGCCCGGCTGCCTGCCCGCCCAGGACCCGGGGAGTGCTCAGACGGCCTCGGCTGGCGGAGGACCCCGGTGGACAGTGCATTGGTGACTGGTGACCGCTCCCCCTGACGCGTCTCCCCGACTTCTTCTCAACAGTACCTGAACCAGTTTGAGAACTGCTGCGGCCTGCGGGAAGGAGCCATCCTCACCTTGCTGAGCGACATTGGTAAACCCCAGCCCCGGACGTCCGGCCGTGCCCACCAGGGAGGGGCCTTGCAGGGGCGGAGGGGCGGTGACGGGTCTGCCGGTCTCTGCGGAGGTGGGGTTGGCGGGGACAGATGGTGGCGAGGGACTGGTGAGGGGGCGGTTGAGAGGGCCTAGTCAGGCGGGCGCTGAACTCAGATTTCCCTTCCTTCCGGACTAAGTCACATGCACAGGAGAGCGAGTTTCCTTTCCCAGTAAAGAGCTACACTCCCAGCTTTCCCGGAACGGCCAGCGATGGAGTTGGTTGTCCTTTGAATGCATCTCATCCCTTGGCAGTGAATTTTTCCACTTCCTTGTTGGTAGTTCTCTTGCTGGCCGAAGCCATAGGAAAAAACGGTCTTCCTTTAAACCCCGTTTAACCCTTGGCATCCTCCGAGGAGGGTGTTGACAGCCCTCTGAGAAGGCCTGGCTGGCCTGGGCAGCAGGAGCCCGACCTCAGCGTGCAGGGGTCAGATACCACCTCTCCAGCCCAGGCGTCTGCTCTTTTGGGGGTAAATCTGCAGGTGTAAGGTGACAGTCCAAGATCAGGAATTGAGAGGTACCCAGGGTTCGTCACTCAACGTTTGCCCCCTGTTTGGGGAATGACACTTTTCACCCCTCGCCCACTGCACCCTCTCGGAAGCTGTGTGTTTTTTCTTTTGGTATGTTCAGACTTTCTGTTTAGGAAAATACCAAGCATATAGGAAAGCTGGAAGGGCAGTACAGTGAAACCCACAGGCCCATTGCCCAGGTTCACCAGTTATTGCCACCTCGCCCCATCTGAAAAGCTGCGTTGCTGGTGCTTGGCCTGGGAGGGTGAGGGGCTTGCAGTGCCCAGGGCTTTGGCCTTGCCCCTGCCACCTCTTCACTCTGGGCGAGAAGGAAGTGGGGGGAACGGAGTGATGCCATGCTTACGGTTAGGATCCGAGCAGTGGGACGTGGAAAATTCCCTCTTGCTCTCTAGCCTGTGTCTGTCCTGTGGATGGGGTTCACAGTGAGGACAAGATGACGTGGCACCAGTCGGGGGTTTCTTTTCCAGCTCTGTTGAGGTGTAATTGATGTTTGACACATGTGAGTTTCAGATGTGCAGCGTCAAGACATTGCAGCAGTTTTATGTGATCTGAGTGTGCGTCCATCATCAGCCAGACTACTTCAGAGAGGGAGGCGCCCTGCCTGACTCCCTAGAGAGTCCAGTCCTCCGGCCAAGATCCCACTTGCTCCCTGGACCCCTGCCCCATAGTGGCCCGTCCCTGCTGTGCATGGACGTTTACCTGTCTTCTGCGCCAGTGGCCACATCACAGTTTATTCTCTTGAGTCGAAGGCAGGTTAGAAGGTTGGAGCATGTTCTTTTGCTCTTTGTGGCCAGCTTTTGTTTCTGGTTAGAGCTTCAAGTCTTTTCTGTATGTTATTTCTTCAAATGTGCTTTCACTTAGTAGATTATCTGTGCATTCAGGAAATTGTTGAGATAGTCTCTGAATGATCGTCTCAGGCACACAAAGCTGTCTGCTCCCTCGTGTACCATTAGCGTCCTCCAGTGGCCCTTGTGATATTTACGGAGCCTCTGCGGGCCTCATGTTCTTGGTGTGGCTACGTGTCGTGTCCAGGTACCACCGCCTCCTGTCGTAGCTTTCTGGTATGTATTCAGGGTGTGTGTGTGTGTAAGTTACACCTAAGTCAGAATAGTGAGGACAGTAAGCCCCAGGGAAGCTTGAGTGGTTCCACTCTCCTGTCAGTGGATGAGTATCAGAGGTCACTAGGTCGCTGGTTCCCTGTCTTCCTCTCTGTGGCCCTGAGTTGGAAATAATGAGGCTTTCTTTGAAGTGCTGGTCTGCTAGAATTAAACTCCTGAAGGCCAAGACTTTGTCAACGCTGTGTCTCCCACATCTGGAATAGTAGTACCTCGAATAGCAGCTGCTTTATACATACTTGTCAGTGAATGAAATAAATCCCAAAGGAAATTAGAAGAAGGACCTACTTTTTATTTAAAAGAACAGCTGTTCACATAAGATTAAATGAGCTGTCGGGGGTCAGATAGCAGCTCTTGCCGCCTGTTGGCAGCGTGGCCTTCGGCACATTGCTTATTTCCTTTAATGGATCTGTGTTGAGCTGTGCTGGGTCTCCACTGCCACATCCGGGCTTCCTCTAGCTGCGGTGAGTCGGGACTGTTCGCCGTTGTGGTCCGTGGCCTTCTCACTGCAGCGTCTTCACTTGTTGCGGAGCACAGGCTCTTGTGTGGACAGGCTTCAGCAGCTGCGGCACTCGAGCTCAGTAACTGCGGCTCGCAGGCTTCGTTACCCTGAGGCTCGTGGGATCAAACCTGGGTCCCCTGGATTGGCCAGCAGACTCTTAACCACTAGGCCATCAGGAAAGTCCCCGGGCAGCAGCTTTATTTGCTGAGAGACGGGCACATAGCTCGCCTTGCGAGAACCGTCAGGAGGTAGGGCAGTTGCCGTGTGCTGGTCCCTCCTGTCCTTCCCCTGGCCCCCCAGGCTCCCCTTTTTGGAAAACGTCCGCTGTCCTCAGTTGGGCTGTGACCCAGGGCTGAGGTCTGGTGAGCTGGGCAAGTGGCCGTCTTCCAGGATGTCCCGCCCCGGAAGTGGCCAACCTTGCTCAGACCACCGCCCTTGCCACCTCCTGGATGCCATCCGGCCGCCTAACTGGGGGGTTGCTGATAAGCTCAGATTGTCCTTTCAGTCCCTTTTCTGATTTGTGTATGAAATTCATGAAGTTTATTTCTCTTGCACAATGTCGTCACGGAGCCCAAGTTCAAAAGGGTTTCTGGGAGCTCCTCTCACATAACTCTTTTGTATTCTGGAACGTTTCCTGAGCCTGTTTTGTTCCAGTTAGTCCCAAGGGCCTACACACCTCCCTCTGTGGAGCCGCCCTGCTGGCCCCTGCCAGGCTGACTGCAGATATGGCCAGAGCCCACCCCTGCCCACAGGGCGGGTACGTGGCCCTCTCTGGGTGACTCCTTCAGTCACTCAGTCGTGTTCAACTCTTTGTGACTCCATGGACTGCAGTACGCCAGGCTCTTCTGTCCTTCAGTATCTCCCAGATTTTGCTCAGATTCATGTGCATTAAGTTGGTAAAACTATCTAACCATCTCATCCTCTGCCATTTGACCTTCAGTCTTTCCCAGCATCAGGGTCTTTTCAAATGAGTCAGTTCTCATCAGGTGGCCAAAGTATTGGAGTTTCAGCTTCAACATCAGTCCTTCCAGTGAACACTCAGGATTGATCTCCTTTAGGATGGACTGGTTGGATCTCCTTGCAGTCCAAAGGACTCTCAAGAGTCTTTGCCAACATCTCAGTTCAAAAGCATCAATTCTTTGGTGCTCAGCCTCCACTGTGGTCCAGCTCTCACATCCGTACATGACTATTGGAAACACCATAGCTCTGACTGGCCAGTGACCCCTACTTAGCTTTAATCTCTCCGGTGCCACTTGTCTCCCAGAGATGCCCGTGCAGAGCAGCATCAGGATGATAGACGCAGGCATTTCCCAGGGGGCATCATGTTGCCCGAGAAGATCTCACAGAGTGCACGTGAGCGGGCGAGCAGATGCCCGGGAAGCCTGTGGGTGAGCCCATTTCCTGCGCCGAGACAGGCGGGCCTGTTAGAATGTTGCCCTTATGCTGCTGAGAGGTCTGTAGACAGGTGCTGAGGCAGCTGGAAGTGATCTGTCTTCCACATAAAGCGACTTTAAAATAGCTCAAGGAAGTTGTAACTCAGTGGACTCATTATCCTCTGGAAAACATTGCCGTATGTTTCCTTCTGCCGGCTGACAGCAAACTCCTGCCTGCTCTGGAGGCCTGGGTCTCTGCTAGCAGGTGTCCAGCCTGTCCACCTCACGGGACAGGGAGGGTTCCAGAGGGAGCGAAGGGCTTTCGGGAATCAGAGCCCTGGCTCTCTGCTCTGTTTTCTTTCGTTGTGGCTTTCCTTGTTTGTTCTGTTGAATACCTACATTCTGACTGCACTGCTGATTGTCATGAAAGGTGACTATAGGATCTCAGGAATTCAGATTATTTGCATATAGAGTACATGGAAAATCGTAAGTAACCAGGTTTAACGAACATAATCAGAATAAAAGAGCTGCTCTCAGACCTGGCCTTCCCCACTCCCCAGCTCTGCTTCCTCGTTCAGGGGCCTTTCCTCCCTAGAAAACCAAGGTGATTTCCTGGGCCTGCGTATCCTCAGCTTGAAATGAGCATGTGGACTGGGTGAGCCCCAGGGTCCCTTCTAACTCTGAGTATTGCATCTTCGCTGTTTGGGTTCTGGTTTTCAGAAAGGCCACCTAGAATGTCTCTGACGTTCGCTGTGCCGCCCCAGCCTGACGGCTCCCCAGGGTCCCCTGGCCTCTCCCTTCCTGCATCCTCTTCTTCTTGGAGCTTCGTCTTGATGAAATCTGTCTGTCTGTTCTTGCCGCTGCCGGTGTGTCCCTCTCTGCACCTGGTGACCGCCCACTGCTTCCAGTATTCCGTGTGCCGGCTCTTTCTCACAACATCTTGATCCACTGAATCTTCTCCTAAGTCTGTGTGTTCAACCCTGACCTCCATCCTCAGCTCCGTATCCACGTCTCCATGGTGCTTCTCCCCAAGTCACTTCCAAAGTGAAGTCCTCGACGTCTTCCTTAAACCTGATCCCTCCCTGACATCCTCTGTCTCGTCCCTGGCCCTGTCTTCCTGCCAGTCGCCAGAACGTGGGTGCCGACTTTGAATCTCATCTCTTCTCAGAATCTGCCCCTCTTCCCACCCCGTGCCGCCCTCCCCACCACCCCATTTGAAGTCTCCAGTCTTTTCCTTCGTGTGTACACCCTGCTTTCCCTTCCTGGGCCCACTGCCTCCACTCATTCAGAGTCGTCCTAGCACCTCACTCTCCTGGGTGCCTGTTCCTACTGACTAATCCCTCTCTCATGCTTCTGAGAGGACATGTCCGTCCCCGTCCCCTGCTAGGTCGAGGCCAAAGCTCGTAGCGTCCCGTCTCTCCTGATTCGCTGCAGCCCACTTCAAAACCCGCCCTTCGATCCTCTCGTGAGCCTCTGCCCATGCGTGCCTTTCAGAATGCTGCTCCGGCCCCTCCCCCCGGCCGGCCCCTCTGTGGGGACCGCCCTGGCCCAGCGAGCACAGCAGGGCTCCCTCTCAGGTCCTGCACCTTCGTGGCCTCCTCCACCCAGTACTGTTGCTGCATGGCCTCTGCCTGTCCTCGACAGTGAGGACTGACCCTGGGTTTGAGGTCCGTAGACCAGATTTGGTTCAGTTCAGTTCCATTCGGTCGCTTAGTTATGTCCTATTCTGTGACCCCACGGGCCGCAGCACGCCAGGCCTCCCTGTCCATCACCAACTCCCGGAGCTCACTCAAACTCATGTCCATCGAGTCGGTGATGCCGTCTGACCATCTCTTCCTCTGTCGTCCCCTTCTCCTCCCGCCTCCAATGTTTCCCAGCATCAGGGTCTTTTCCAAGGAGTCAGTTCTTCGCGTCAGGTGGCCAAAGTATTGGAGTTTCAGCTTCAGCATCAGTCCTTCCAATGAGCATTCAGGACTGATTTCCTTAGGATTCCTTTAGGATATGAGCCATGCCGTGTAGACCAGATTATTTGCGCAGTAAGTGAAGGAAATGGTTCGATCCAGCGGCACATTTTCAACAGCTCCAGCCACACAGAAGACACTTGTTCAGGACGGCAGGGTGAAGAGAGGGTGACTCTGCACTTCCCTCTCAGCACTGGCAACACCGCCCTGCCACCTCGCTCGTGAGTCACAGGCTCTCCTTTAGCCAAGAACCCATTAGAGGGACTGGATCTTCCTCCACACCTCCGCACTTGGCCTTCCAGCCCGTCTTGCTTGGAAAGCCCAGTGACATCAGAGCGACTGGCACTTAGTATGCTCACAGCCAGCTTTTACTGAGTGAACAGATGTCCCCTTGCCCTTCTCCGTCGTGGTGACTTAAGCCACTGACTGGTGACTGCCTCTTCTAATCTGTGTGTCAGCTTGCTGGTCTGTCATCTTTTATTTTTTAAGTCTTAAGAACTTTTTAATTTATTTGTGTTTGGCTGCGCAGGGTCTGCGTTGCTGTGTGCGGGCTTTTCTCCAGTTGCAGCGAGTCGGGGCTCCTCTGCATTGGGGTGCGTGGCTGGTCACTGCGGGGGCCTCTCTCGTTGCAGAGTGTGGACGCTAGTAGCTGTGGCTCACAGGCTTGGTTGCTCCACGGCACGTGGAATCTTCCTGGACCAGGGATCGACCCTGTGTCCCCTGCACTGGCAGGCAAATTCTTTAACCGCTGGACCACCCAGGGCGTCCCTGGTCCATTGATCTTAGCATTTCTTCCCCATAGCATGCATCCCGAGCAAGTATACCCTCAGGAGAGCTCAGTGGTCCCTTTCAGCTCAGGGTGTGGTCAGTAGGCTTCATGGACACAGTCCTCACACAGCCGCTTGTCTGCATGGGAGTCTAGCTGGTCCTATCTGTTCCCTCATCTCTGGAGCGTGGTTTGGGATTCTGGCTCATCAGTGAGCACTCCGAAACATCATCATCTGCAGTTATATGTCCGTGTCTCCCTCAAGAGCCGGCGGGAAGCTGGAGTCCAAGACCTGGGTGCTGTTCCTGCCAAGGACCCAGGAGGGCGCGGTGCTTGACACAGACCCCCCGGGGCAGCGTCAGTCTGAGGAGATGCCGCTACATGGGATAAAGTTCACACAGAGTGCCACTTGGCACCTCTTCCCTGTCACTGGAACGTGAGAACGTGGATCCTGTGGGCCCTAATGCTTCGTGGTCCACTTTTCCAGTTCTGTGCGCTTGCAGTATCTCTGTTGTTAGGGGCTTTGATTTTTAAGAAAGTTTCAGACACACAGGTATTTCTGTTTTCCATCTCAAATTCTCATGTTCTATCTAATTTAAGTGAAATTAAGTTCTCTCGCCTTGAGAAAATTCTGATTCATGACACTGCCACCCCGTGGTCCTGTTCCGTTAAATAAGGCATAGTCAGACTGACCGAGCCTCTCAGGGACTGATCCTGGAAGGGGCGCTGCCACCGGGCCCTTGCCCGTCAGCGTTTTGACCATTTCACTCAGTGTAAGACACCATGTGTAACAACATACGTGGGATTCTCAATATATACAGTCGACATATGTATATAGTGTGCATATGTATGTAGTACATGGTGTCTATACATATGTGGTGTGTGTATAACACACACACACTATGTATATATATGTACAGGACTGTCTACTTCCAGGTTTGATTAGGTTGACAGAAAGTACTTGAGAATGAGTGACTTCCTGAAGTGAGAGCTGAGGTGTGTTACGTGCAGTGGCTTCAGCATAAAGAGAGCCCGCCGTTCACAGGGCCACTGGCTGGGTCACTGGCTTGCCCTCCGTCCTCCCTAAAGCCCCGGGCACGGCTCTCGAGCATCGTGGCACCGAGCTGTGCCCTCCCTCTGATGTGAGTGCTCTGCCTCCCCAGGGGCTTCTCAGGACACCTCCCCGCTCGTCCTTGCCCGCGTCACTCAGTGGGACGTTCACGTCTGGCGTCGCAGGCCTCACCTTAGTCCGGGCCTTCCCACTTGTTCAAACTACAGTGAGTCCCAGAGTTCACATATCCTGGCCTTGGACAAACGGACCCCCGCCTTTTTGTTAGAACCCCTGACACTCATGTCACACAGCCGCACAGGCCTTGGGGACTCGGTGGCTGAGCAGACACACCCCGCCTTCCCCTATGGGTGCTCCCCGCCGGCCATGAGTTACCGTGAGGGGAGGCGGTGTTCCTGTGTGCAGGGTTGTGCCCAGGCGGTTATCATACTGCGCTTTTACCCGAGTAAAAGTCAGTAAATCAAAAATGAAAGTGCTGGTGAGAAGCACCAGTCTTTTTTTTTTTTTGCCACGCCCCATGGTATGTGTGATCTCAGTTCCCCGACCAGGGACGGAACCCGCGCCCCCTCCAGTGGACAGGCATCTAACCATGGCCATGATGGCCAGGGAGGTCCCCCAGCAGAAAAAGCTGGGTGGCATATGGGCTGTACCCTCTGCGAGCAGTGGGCCTGTTGCTCCATCTGGACACTCGCTGGGCCTAAGCCAACCTGCTGTGCCCAGTTGTGAAAGCGAAGAAGAAGAGGGAACAAATGTGAGATGTTGAAACTCTACGGTCAAAGGCTGGATTTAAGGGCAGATTCAATGAGAGGTTTTGCCATTTCACTTAATGTGCGGCTGGAACGCCCCTGAGAAGGTGGAAGTTGGGTGTTCAACTCTCAGGGGTTTCCCTGTGTTTTCAGAAAACACTCAGCATGAAGTCTTCACACAGCGTATCTGGCCCCTTGGGCTCTGTGAAGGGTGTCTTCTCCCCCTGAGGGTGCATCCCTTCTCTGCTATGCCCTGGCCCAGCACCCTTTTTCTTAGTGTGGTTATCGCTTTTGCTTTTGACCTTTTTTTACCTCTAATAAAAAAAAAAGAGGTTCACGCCATTACAACATTGACATCCCTCTGAGTCAGGTAATATAAGCGTAAATGATTTTTAATAATTGGCAGTTATACTGTGGATTTCCCGTGATTCCGTCAGCCCTTCCCTGATGGGTGACTTTTCACTAGTCTCTGATGATCTCACTTGACACTGTGCAGTCTGCACCCGTATTTGTATGTGATGGTGCTGTTGGCTTTGTACGCTGGATTGCCAGAGGCAGAAACAAAAGGTCAAACGATATGTACATCTTAAAATGGAATAGCTTTTGCCGTGTTTCTTTCCCCCAATTGCACAGCAGTTATTACTCCTTCCAGCGATATAGGGAGTGCCTTTTACATCTCATCTGAAATTCCTTCTGGTTGAAGAAGTGAAAAGGCTTGCTGTTGTTCCTTTCGTGTGTTCTTTGTGGACGGCCAGTGAGCTGGAGCGGCTTCTTATGTGATTGCATAACTGTTTGCGGTCTGTGTTTCATTTATACTCCTATAAGTTACCTCTTCATGTGTTCTCTGCCAGTGTTTCTGCTGGTTTGCTTTCTTTGCTTGTGTATTAGAATGGTCTTTTCTTTATTAAATCAGTAATCACTCAGTTCTGTTGATTCTAGATAGTATTTTTAAATGTACCTCAGTTCAGTTCAGCTGCTTCAGTTCAGTTCAGTTCAGTCTCTCAGTTGTGTCCGACTCTTTGTGACCCCATGAATCGCAGCACGCCAGGCCTCCCTGTCCATCACCAACTCCCGGAGTTCACTCAGACTCACGTCCATCGAGTCCATGATGCCATCCAGCCATCTCATCCTCTGTCGTCCCCTTCCCCTCCTGCCCCCAATCCCTCCCAGCATCAGAGTCTTTTCCAGTGAGTCAGCTGTTGGCATGAGGTGGCCAAAGTACTGGAGCTTCAGCTTTAGCATCATTCCTTCCAAAGAAATCCCAGGGCGGATCTCCTTCAGACTGGACTGGTTGGATCTCCTTGCAGTCCAAGGGACTCTCAAGAGTCTTCTCCAACACCACAGTTCAAAAGCATCAATTCTTCGGCGCTCAGCCTTCTTCACAGTCCAACTCTCACATCCATACATGACCACAGGAAAAACCATAGCCTTGACTAGACGGACCTTTGTTGGCAAAGTAATGTCTCTGCTTTTGAATATACTATCTAGTTTGGTCATAACTTTTCTTCCAAGGAGTAAGCGTCTTTTAATTTCATGGCTGCAATCACCATCTGCAGTGATTTTGGAGCCCCCAAAAATAAAGTCTGACACTGTTTCCGCTGTTTCCCCATCTATTTGCCATGAAGTGATGGGACCAGATGCCATGATCTTTGTTTTCTGAATGTTGAGCTTTAAGCCAACTTTTTCACTGTCCACTTTCACTTTCATCAAGAGGCTTTTTAGTTCCTTTTCACTTTCTGCCCTAAGGGTGGTGTCATCTGCATATCTGAGGTGATTGATATTTCTCCCGACGATCTTGATTCCAGCTTGTGCTTCTTCCAGCCCAACGTTTCTCATGATGTACTGTGCATATAAGTTAAATAAGCAGGATGACAGTATATAGCCTTGATGTACTCCTTTTCCTATTTGGAACCAGTCTGTTGTTCCATGTCCAGTTCTAACTGTTGCTTCCTGACCTGAATACAGGTTTCTCAAGAGGCACGTCAGGTGGTCTGGTATTCCCATCTCTTTCAGAATTTTCCACAGTTTATTGTGATCCACACAGTCAAAGGCTTTGGCATAGTCAATAAAGCAGAAATAGATGTTTTTCTGGAACTCTCTTGCTTTTTCCATGATCCAGCGGATGTTGGCAATTTGATCTCAGGTTCCTCTGCCTTTTCTAAAAACCAGCTTGAACATCTGAAAGTTTACGGTTCACGTATTGCTGAAGCCTGGCTTGGAGAATTTTAAGCATTACTTTACTAGTGTGTGAGATGAGTGCAATTGTGCGGTAGTTTGAGCATTCTTTGGCATTGCCTTTCTTTGGGATTGGAATGAAAACGGACATTTTCCAGTCCTGTGGCCACTGCTGAGTTTTCCAAATTTGCTGGCATATTGAGTGCAGCACTTGCACAGCATCATCTTTCAGGATTTGAAATAGCTCAACTGGAATCTAACCTCGGAAAATAAAAACATGGTCATCTTGTCTTGAATGCCATCCTCAGTCTTTATCCTTAATCCAACTGGCCTGAATCTAAAACCCTGGGAAGCACCTATCTAACCCACTTCTTTGTTTTCTTTTATGTTCCCTTAAAGTAAAAAAAATGCATTTTTTTTCTTTAGAAAAGTAACATAGCATTATGATTTTGAAAAATAGTAGTGTTGCTTCCCTAACACCTGGGTTGCTTTCTTATTGGTTCATAGGAGTTTTTGTCTATTGATACATGCTTTTTGGCATATGCATTACAGATTTTTTTTCCCCTTTTTTTGGTCTTTGGTTCTTTGTATACTATCTTTTGCCATAAATTTTTCTTTCTTTCTTTTTAATTGAAGTATAGTGCATTTATGATATTTGAAGTGTACAGCAAAGTGATTCGGTTATAGATATGTGTATGTATATCTATTTTTCATTCTTTTCTGTTGTAGTTTATTATAAGATACTGAATATTGTTCTGTGTGCTGTACAGTAGGTCCTTGTTGATTATTTTCTATACTGTAGTGTGTGTTCGTTAATCTCAGACTCCTTATTTATCCCTCCCCCTTCTTCCCCTTTGGTAAGTTTGTTTTCTGCCTCTGTGAGTCTGTTTCTGTTTGTAAGTTCATTTGTATCACTTTCTTTTAGATTCCACCGGTAAGTGATACCATGTGATAGTACCTTTGTCTGTCTGGTTTCACTTGCTGTGATAATCTCAGGGTCTATCCATGTGGCTGCAAGACATTATCCCATTCCTTCTCACGCTGCGTGATATTCCATCGTTCATGTACTACATCAGCATTCATCTGTTGATGGACGCTTAGGTTGCTCCCGTGTTTGGCTGTTGTAAATAGCACTTCAGTGAACGCAGTGGTGCCTGTATCTTTTTGAATTAGAGTTTTATTAGAGATAGTAATATACGATTCATCTGGTAACCTTATTTTTAGCTGTTTAAAGACCCTCGGTACTCTTTTCTCTAGTTGCCATCAACTTTTAAAACCTCTTTGTGTTATTTGTTTTGCTTTATATAGTTTGCTTTATATAGTTTTCCTCTCATGATGCTTTTTTTTGGGGCGGGGGGGCTAAATTTATCCTGTGGTATTTTAGAATTTTTGCTGTTAGTGTGAATGGGATTTTTTTTTTTCCTTTCACCTGGATCTATGACAGGGAGAAAAACTGTTGATTTGTATCTGCTTGTTTTGCTTCCAGACAACTTACTACATTTTCCCCAGTTTTTTGTCTATTGAGTCTTCTAGGCTTAGAGTCAGATCATTTCCAGATAAAGATCATTTTATCTCTTTCCAATACTTCCTTGTTTCTTTCATCTGTGGTACATACAGGTTGTTGGGACTTCTGTTAAAACCTCTCTTAGGGGTAAAAACCACGTCCTGATGGGCGTCTGAGCCTTGGCTGTCCTGGGTCACGTGGCCACGTTTGCTCTTCATAGCAGAGGCTGCGGTAGCGAGTGAGCCGGGTGGTGTGGGCTGCTTCCTTGTCAGCTAGAGTCTGAGTGCTTTAAAGTTGGGAACCACGTCCTCCCGTATTTCACGGCCCTCAGAGCCCAGCAGACGCACACTGGACCGGCAGATGTATTGAAGGCGCCCCCCACTCTCCCCTTCTAGGCCCCCACCCCGCTTCCTCCCTGGAGGCAGCTCTGCCCGGCGTCCTCTGCGTCCGAGGGCCAGACTGAGCCTCTAGACCAGAGAAGGTTTCCGTCTCAAAGTTAATCAGCACCTCCTGGAGGGCTTGGTAGAGAGCAGACCACAGGGCCACCCCCAGGTTTCTGACTCACTCCACCTGGGGCAGGACCTGAGGATTTGGCGTTTCTGTGCACCAAGTCTGATGCTGCCGGACTGGGCAGTGCCGGTTGAGAACTGCTGCCCGAGACAGGAGGTGGTGACCTTGTGGATGGAAGTCTTAGAGTTCTTTGCGTGAACCAGGCAGATTCTGGTGCAGCCCCAAGTTCTGCTCACATAGCCAGGTCCCCCTTCCTTCACCAATGGGGCGTCTGTGGGCCTGTCCCCCACCGCCCCCCACCACGAGCCCCTGCACGGAGTCGGGGTGTATATCCAGGACACGCGATAATCATCTTTAACTGGGGAGGCAATGCCGAGTGAAAGGCATTGTCCAGGCTTAACGGGAACTCACTCCCCTTTCCGCCCTCTCAGCCTCTGCACTTCGATACCTTCATGAGAACAGAATCATCCATCGGGATCTGAAGCCAGAAAACATTGTCCTGCAGCAAGGGGAGCAGAGAGTGAGTGACTCCTCGGGCCAGCCTCGGGGAGGGGCGGGGGAGCGTGGGCTGAGCAGCTGGGGGCAGGCAATGGGGCGAGGAATGTGCTTTGCATGCCTGCTTCTGTTTGGGTTTCCTTGCTCACGCGTTTGCTTTGATTCTCTGGGAGCACTCTTTGAATCGAAACAAAATCCAGCGCCAAGTTCTGGCTTGCAGGTTGAAGCCAGTTTGAACAGACCACATTGTTAACTGTCCCAAGTTGCAGGAATCTGATAAGAAAAATAGTGTTTGTCTTCCAACTGCCACCCCCCTCTGGCCGTGGGGCCTCGCACTTCTTGGAAATGGACTTTTTTTGTTTTCCATTTGTTTGGGAGCCTCAGCTTTTGAAGCTCACAGGGAATCCAGGTGTAGGTGGGTTCTGGACGTGGCCGAAAGGATGTATTTGGAGCTGGCCCGGTCCATCCTGCAGTTTCCCTAGAGCTCTCGGCCCCGCCCCCCCCCCACCCCCGCTCAGGTGTGGGGTCACCTCCCCGCAGGGCTGGGCCGTGTTTGTTCAGCTGGGTGGTGAGCAGGGCTCAGACAAGTGGAATGCAGCCGCTCAGCCATGGGCCGTCTGATCTCTCCCCCGCGGCTTCCGTCGTAACCCACGCCCGCCCTGGCCCTCACCTCTGTCCCTGTTCACACTCATTCCCGGCAGTCCATTGGAGGTTGGAGAACTTAGTGTTTACTGAGAAGGAACCGCGCCTGGTCCTCTGCGTCACGGCAAGGCCGGGGTTTGCAGTCCCGACGGCCGGTGTGTGTTCTCCCAATTCTGACCTTCCAGCAGGTGCTTGCCAGGCAAAGGAGGACACGCACCTGGCGTTTTTACGTTGTTTCTTTTGCCTGAACCTACCACATCTAGGGCGTTCTCCTGCCTATTCGGCAGTCCTGAGGAGCTTAGGGTCTTAGCACTGGGAATTCAGAGACACACCCTCTGGGCCAGCAGAGGTACTCAGGACTCTTGAAGGACAGCAGACTCGCATAGCCCTCAGATGTCTCTCCCTCCCTGCTTTTTCTTCCAGTTAATACACAAAATTATTGACCTGGGATACGCCAAGGAGCTGGACCAGGGCAGCCTCTGCACGTCCTTCGTGGGAACCCTGCAGTACCTGGTAAGAGGCGGGGTTCCCGGGTCTGTTGGTCAGCCTCTCTCGGGAGGCTGTGGCCACAGGGCTCTGCTTCCTTCCTCGCCTTCTGCCGGCTGAGCTTGCCGGCTCTCTGAATGATTCCTGGATGCACGGGAAACACGCTGGTGTGTGAGGTCAGACTCCTCATCCTCCCAGAGGCCCTGTGGAGGGGCGCAGTCATCCTCTCGTGTCTAAAGGGCTCTGCTCCTGGGCCCGCGCGTGTCCCGTGACCCTCTGTGCTACCGTGTTTCAGCCCAGAGAGTGTAAACCAGGTTCCCGCTGCTCCAGAGGGGCCTCCATTCCCACGCTGCGTCTCAAGGGCCACAGGAGAGGGCTGGTTTCCAGCTCCCACCCTTTCTTCTTATTATTTGGTCTAAATATTGTGGCTCTATTTGAGTACCCATTCATCCAAGAAATACTGATCACCTGTAGTTTTTCCTTTTTATGTTTTATTTTTTTTGAGGGGCGGGGGTGCCACATTGCACATGCATATATTTAAGGGTTTTTTTTTTTTAATTATTTATCCATTTTAATTGGAGGATAATTGCTTTACAGTAGTGTGATGGTTTTTGCCGCACATCAGTATGAATCAGCCACAGGCATACACGTGTCCCCCGCATCCTGAGTCCCCCGCCCACGTGCCTGCCTCCCCACCCCATCCTTCCAGGTTGTCCTGGGGCGCTGGCTCTGGGTGCCCTGCTTCATACATCAAACTCACACTTAAATATATTTCTTTCTTATACTAAGAAAGCCACTTCGCTTGGAATCCAGTGCTTCCCAAACCTATCTTTCCTGGAAGCTCTTCCTCACTTCCTGCAGACATGCTGCAAGTGTTGTTTTAGAGTTTAGGAAGAAGGCGGACATGCCCCTGATACACAGATAGTGAAACGATTGGAGGTACGATAAGGACTGCTAAGGGCGAGCGTGGGGTGTTGCCACATGCTAGGAGGGCCTGGTGCTGGGCCTGCACGTCCAGGGACTTGGGGGCGAAGAGGGAGTTCCAGGCGGTGGGGCAGCAGGAGGCACCCGGAAGGCATGGCCGGAACCAGAGAAGGAGGAGGCCATCTCAGGTTGAGGCTGGAGAGGAAGGTGGGGGACAGGTCATTCAGAGCCTCGCTGGCTGCGTTAGAGACTCCAGACTTGATCCTGAAACCTCTGGAGGGACGGTAAAGGGTCTTAGGCGTGAGAGGAATCAGGTTTACCTTCGGAAGAGACCACACTTGGCACAATGTGGAGGGTGAGTTGCAGGCAGTGGGCGAGTGGTATAGCGGCCGTTGGGGTGGGCTAGTCTGAGCTGGTGGGCAGCCATCAGGATGTGGAGGATGGCTCAAGAAGCGCCTGAGAGAGGGGCCTCCCCAGGGAGGTTAGGACTCCGCACTTTCACCACCAAGGGCCAGAGTTTGATCCCTGGTCAGGGAACTAAGATCCCACAAGCCACACAGTGTGGCAAAAGAAAACACAAGCAAACAAACAAATAACAAAAAAAAAAACAAGGCCTGGAACAGACTCAGCAGGACTTAGTGATAGATTGCATGCAAATGATGACCAGGAAATGTGGACTGAATAACGGAGTCTGCAGTTTATAAAAGAAAAATGAAAGTTGAAAGCTCCTGGGCTCCATGGGCTTAAACAGCCTACCTGGGTCTTACATAAAAAAGAAAAAAAGCAGTCACTGAGGTCCTTGTGAGTGCATCCACACTTCCCATTAACCCCCGCTGGGCAATGGATGCTGTCCTTTTATCCCCTGCTCTGGGGGGGTAGAGGTTTCAGGGTGGGGACCTGGGGCTGTGACTCAGCACCTGTGCCCATGGAGTAGGGTCCTGGGGGTACTGCCCTGTGTCCTCTGGACCCCTTGTCGGCTCAGTGGCAATGAATGCAGGGCCTGAGCTCTGACCATTCGCGGGGCCAGAACTTCTGTCCAGAACCAGACAGCGAGGCCGACCTGATCGTCCCACACGTTTCGTCTTGGCTTGTGGTCCTTCGTGTCCTGCCTGCACGCCTCCGCTCCTCAGGGTCCTTTCTGGCATGTCTGCTCTTGGGCATCCCGAGCCAGCCACACCCCACCTGTGCTGGGAAGCTTCCTGTCACCCCAGGCTGTCTGCTTGGGGAGCTGGCCTTTCCTGCTCGACTGTGACATTCTGTCTCATCGGGGACCGCGGACCGCGTTAGGGGCCGGCACTCGTCGCATGCACTGTGCCCGGCTGTGTGTGGCCTGGATCACTTCCCCTGCGGCCCTGCACGGTGCCCGGGAGAAGGGTGCACAGCACACCTCAACCCCCCTCGCCCCTGCCACAGACCCTTGTTTCAGCCCCGGGATGGGGTGAGATCAGAGAGTCTAGGTTCCACCGCCCGATTCGTGGCCACCTCCTCCCTCAGCGCAAGGTCCGGGGAGCGTGTGCAGGCCCGGATGCTGGGCGCCCCCGCCGTGGCGGCCCCTCAGCGCGGGGTCCGGGAGCGCGGGGCAGGCCCGGGCGCCCCCGCCGTGGCGGCCCCTCAGCGGCTCAGCTTGAGCGTGCCCCCCGCCCTGCAGGCCCCCGAGCTGCTGGAGCAGCAGAAGTACACGGTGACAGTGGACTACTGGAGCTTCGGCACCTTGGCCTTCGAGTGCATCACTGGCTTCCGGCCTTTCCTGCCCAACTGGCAGCCGGTGCAGTGGTGAGTGAGCCTGGGCCCGCCCCCCGGGAGGGTGTCCCCCGCCTTTGCCAGACACCGCCTCGCCTTCCCGGTCTCGTGGGGCGGCCCAGGCCGGGCCTGAGACCCCTGTGACCTGTCACCCCGAGAAAGTCCTGTGGGGACCCGGCGTGAGCACAGCCTGAGCTCCGAGAGCCCTGGCTTCTGAACCTTAATAGCCTTAAATCCAGTCTGTGTAAATGACTGCTCTGCGCAGGGCAGGAAGCCAGTGTGTTTACAGAGTGAATGAGTGAGTGGTGGTAAACAAGCAAAGGGCATGTTTACGTGACAGATACCGAGACGTATGTAGATGAAAGTTTACTGTTGACCAATTCTACTGCTCCTCAGTACAAAGTTTTTTTTTTTTCTTTTTACATATGGCAGTATACACGTTTCAGGGCTGTTCTCTTATATCATCCCACCCTCGCCTTCTCCCACGTAGTCCAATGGTCTGTTCTTGATATCTGTGTTTCTTTCCCTGGTTTGCATATAGAATCATTTTTACCATCGTCATAAATTCCATATATATGTGTTAATATACTGTTATTGATAAAAGAATGAAACTAGAACACTTTCCAATACCATACACAAAAATAAACTCAAAGTGGATTAAAGATCTAAACGTAAGACCAGAAACTATGAAATTTGGTTTTAAAAGCATCAGACAGTGAACCGGGTACACTGCTGAAAAGATACTTTCTAATAAGGAATATGATCAAGGTTTTAAATACTACTCTGTGTTTTTAAACTTTTCTTCTAATTGTATTACTAATATGTGGTTCATTATATACATAAAAGTTAAGCATTACTGAAATGCATCATTTAAAAGCTAATGTCCTCTTGACCCAGTTAGGGTTCATTCGCAGTGATTCCTTGAGGGGCCACACACTAACTGAAGCGATAGTACCGTTGTCCAGAATTCTTTGTCTCCAGTCTTAGTGTTTGGAGCAGCGCTAAGTTCACGGGGTTCATCCTTCAGAAAGCAGAAGAGGGAAAGGTCATCCCTCGCCACCTGCTTGGTTTCCCCCCGACCCACAGATGCCTGGCACTGTTGGCTTTGGGTCCACCTCGGGGATGTTTCCTACACCCACAAGTGAGCGGGCATGTATCTGCCTGCTGGCTCATTGGTGGATTTCACCCCTTCTCACCTCGGTGATGATGTCGCAGGCACGCCGCCCTGTGAGTGCTCCTCCAGGGTTTTTACACTGAGAATCTCCTCCCGCCGCCACTAACATTTCTCCGTCTCCAGACTCTTCTTCTGTGTGCCTGTGTTTGTTCAAAAACCAAAGTAGGTTACCAGACGTACTCTCAGAGAACCTGCCTTTCACACTTAACTGAAACAGCTCCGGGAAATCCCGGTGCATCCACAGTTGTTTCCCTGGGATAAGTTCCTAGAAATGGGCTCAACATACCAGATGCTGCACGTGCTCAGGGTTTTGGCTTGTACTAGCAGCGTGCTCCGCAGGAAGGCTGCGAAACAGCATCTCCAGCAGGGACATGCAAAGGTCCTCTCCCCCTGCCCCTTTGTGGGGCAGCTCTGGCTGATGTCACGTTTCTCAGTATCTTCCTGGAAGTACCAGAAACACAGGCTCTCTCAAAGGACACAGGTACTCACATCATGAGAATGTTTATTTGTAAGACCAAGACGTAGCCTTTGAAATCCGTTCAAGAAGAGTAGCTTTCTGTGACGCAGTCCAGTTCGGTCACCGTTTACACACCAGACACAGGAAAGGATGAACCAGGCTCCGTCTCCGTGCCCGAGGGGCCTGGTGACGTGGCGGAGGGCGCCCTCCCGTGGAGACTGATGGTAGCACAAGCAGCGCCCTGAGCTGGGCTCCGCCGCGCTGACTTAGCTCCTAGCGTTAAGTCACACCGCATCGTGCGACCATCACAACAGTGACTTTAAACTGTACACGCGTCGTGTTTTTAACTCACCGAGGGATGACTGCAGTTCTGTTCAAATGTTGAGCGTTTCCATTATTTATAGCAAGGTGAATCAGAATCCATCAGAACTAGAGGAAATGCCGTTTGAAACCATCCCTGATGGCCCTGCTGTCTGCAGAGCCAGCCTCCCTCACGTTGCTGGGAGGCCAGGTGACCACTTCCAAGCACGCGTCTCTGAAACCCGAGAGTCTGTGAGACGTGCCTGTCTGGTCTGCCTGTAATGCCTTAGGCAACTTTAACAATTTCACTCTCATCTCAAATGGCAGGTAGATAGTAATTTCAGAACAAATGCAATTTGAGCTTTATTATCCTATCATAAAGCTGCTTTGAAGGACCAGTCTTGAAAATACATTTTAGGACCAGCCTAAGCAGTAAGCATTTCACTCACAGTGTCCTTTCATTTATCTGTGTAATTTCCCGTAGACAGACTTGAGTTTCTATCAGAGCACCATCCCACCGTGTGTGATGACAGCCTGACTTCCAGGAGGCAGGTTCGAGCCACACCCTGGATCTTCCAGGCTCTGTGTGCTCCACATGGGTCAGTTTACCCCCCCTGCCAATGAGACTTCAGGCTAAAGCATTTTCCATCTGAATCTCTAACGTCTTTCTGGAAAGGAAGGACGCGGACATTGAGTAGCAGGAGCAGCTGCTCTTGGCTCCAAGCCCCTGGTTCCGTCTTTCTCTAGTGGTGTGACTTCCGGCAGGCCGTTTCCTCACCTGGTGAGGGTGGGGGGTGGGGGGCTGAAAACTGCCCACCCCACAGAAGTCTCGGGTGGAGAAGGGTGCATTCACTGTCAGCGCTGGATTCTCTGCGAAGCATTGTTCAGACTCCTGTCATCACCCTTGTCGCTGAGAATACGTGAAGCCAGTTTAAAATCGTTTTTCCTTAAACACTAATTCAGATACGTCTAAAGGGTCTCCTAGTTGGAAAACGTTAGCGCTTCACTTGCCTTCAGAAGTCAGGCATAGCCATTGCATTTAGAGGGAAGTGCGTGGTGTGTGTGCAGGTGGCACGTGAAGGAACCGTGGTGCAGACGTCCTGTCTTCATTCTCTGTGTTAGATGGAAAGTAAAAGAACAAGCCGGATGGGCCGGGGTGAGGTCAGGAGACAGCGGTACAAGCCTGCGGGTTCCTGACTCTCACTGGGCAGTACCGACGCCCTTAACCTCCCAAAGAAGCGTCCCAGCGGGTTGCTGGGCCTCACAAGTGGTTCGGTAGACCCCTGTGGGATCCTGTCTGGTTGTCAAGTGGAAGGTCACCCGTGTAAGGGGCTGTTGGGCGCCCGCTGACATCAGGGTCACTACACGCAGCGCGACAGTCCCCCCACATCCACAGGCACTCCAAAGTCCGGCAGAAGAGCGAGATGGACATCGTGGTGAGCGAGGACCTGAACGGGGCCGTGAAGTTCTCCAGCTCGCTGCCGCACCCCAACAACCTCAACAGGTATGTCCCCAGCCTCTCCTCCTCCACCTCTGTGGCCTGTCCTTCCTTTCTAAAGATGGGGGTGGGGGCTGACGTCCCCGGCAGCTCTGACCCCCGGTCCTGCCGTCGTCCATCTCGGTCTTAGCACACCGTCCCCACCCCACCCATCTGGAGTTACCTCTTCGGTTCCCAGCATACTTGTTGCCCTCCTGACCCGTGGTGGCTCTGCCTTGCAGGCGTTTGGTCTGGCAGAGGGCTTAGCTCCTGGTCAGCTGTAAACCTCTGAAGGGTAGGGAATGGCCCCTTGTGCTCTTTGTCCATCCTTCTTCAGGCTGGCACTGTGTTTTTGCCAACAAATAAACCTTTGCATTTTGAACAGCATAGCAGTCTGGTCTCAGAGCCAGAATATGAGCCGTCAGGTCATCTTACCAGAACCGGGAGATGGTTCAGGAGACAGCAGCCGGCAGCCCCACGCCGAGGCACACGGCTCAGTTTCCATGAGTCTTTGGAGGATGGGGAGGGGGTCCCCTGTTGAGCTGAGCTGGAACTTCCTGGAAGGATCTGGACCGATAGGCAGGGCAGGTTGATGAAGAAGGCTCTTCAAGGGGAAAAGACTTGGGGGCGGCCAGGGAGAGGCAGTGGGTAGCGATGTTGGCGTCTGGAGGGCTTCTGTTGGGGGACAGGAATGGGTGCTGGGGGCACCCAGCAGTGCAGTGTGGACCCCTCAGACGCTTCCCAGGAAGCGACTGACAATGTGGATCGAACCGGCGGTGTGGGGCCAGATCGTCAGGCAGTGCTCCTGCTGGGGGAGGGGGCTGCTCAATGCCTGGAAAGCTGCCTGGAGGGTCTCGCATGGCCCTCTGCCCAGAGGCCCCTGACGGGAGGGTGTTTGTGCAGATCCAGTGGAGGAAGGGGGTGGGGGTCGAGCCCCAGAGCAATTCATGTTGTTAGGGGAAGGCTCACCCTTCCTCAGGGTGGTTAAGCCTCAGGGATCACTTTGGCCCCGAACCGCGATGGTCACATGGGGCGGGAGAAGCGTGCGTGCTTTTCAGTACCCACGTGTGCCGGGAAGCTGGCGCTGGGCCTCGCGCACGTGCGTGGGTGCGCACACACATGGGACGAGAAGCTGGTGCTGGGCCTCGCACACGCACATGCACGCACACGTCGGGCAGGAAGCTGGCGCTGGGCCTTGGGCACGTGCGTGAGTGCACACACACACGTCGGGCAGGAAGCTGGCGCTGGGCCTCACGCACGCACACGTCTGGCGGGAATCTGGTGCTGGGCCTCGTGCACCTGCGTGGGTGCGCACAGACATGGGATGGGAAGCTGGCACTGGGCCTCGTGCATGCACATGCACGCACACACATGGGACGAGAAGCTGGCGCTGGGCCTCGCGCACGCACACGTGGGATGGGAAGCTGGCGCTGGGCCCCGTGCACATGCGCGCACACGCACACACCGCCCCCGCCCCCTCAGTGTCCTGGCCCAGCGGCTGGAGAAGTGGCTGCAGCTGATGCTGACGTGGCACCCGCGCCAGAGGGGCACGGACCCCGTCTACGGGCCCAACGGCTGCTTCAAGGCCCTGGACGACATCTTGAACTTGAAGGTGAGCCTGTACCTAGTCCGCCCCAGGCCGTGGGCCCCCTGACCCCTGTGAGGGTGTGATGGGACCCTTGCTGACTGATGGGTTGTGAGGCCGTCTCCAGGGACGCACAGGAGGGGAAAGACTCCGGGGGGCGGACCCCGGGCGGGGCCTCCGAGAAGCCGGGCCAGCAGGCAGGCGTCCCTGTCGAGCCATGCCTCCCGTGACCCTCCCGTGACCCCCGGGGTTTTTGCAGCTGCTTCATGTCCTGAACATGGTCACGGGCACCCTGCACACCTACCCCGTGACCGAGGACGAGAGCCTGCAGAGCCTGAAAGCCCGCATCCGCCAGGACACAGGCATCCTCGAGGAGGACCAGGAGCTGCTACAGGAGGCGGGGCTGGCCCTGATCCCCGACAAGCCCGCCGCCCAGTGCCTCTCGGATGGCAAGGTGAGCCCGGCCTCCTGTGGGCGCCAGGCGGCCACCCGTTCCGAGGTGGGAACGCGAGATCCTGCGGACTTGGTAGGAGACACGGATCGCCCCACACTTTAGCTGTACCTTCCAGACCACTGGGAGTGCCTTTTGCTCTTGCTGCCAAAGCGACGCTTCATTCTTCCACGTCAACCGAAACTGTTTTTGACCCCGTCATGTGCGGTACCATGCTGACCACTGCACAAAATGAGCTGCAAATTTAACACAGGGGAAGAGGCATTGGACAGTAAAGGAGATGGCAGGCATCTGAGTGACACGGTAAAGACAGAGGATAGAGCAGAATGTACTGTGCTGTAGATGAGGTGTGCGTCAGGTAATAAGTGTAAAGGGAACAGCGAGGGCAGTAGAGGCCAGAGGCCCTGGGAGAGGCCTGGTGGGCACCTGGCGTGTCCTGGCCGAGCATGCTCTGCAGTCTCCCGTTTCTTGGGGGACGGTGGGGTGGGGGGTGCGAGACCTCATTTTGCCTCTGGTCCCTTTACAGCTGAATGAGGGCCGCACGCTGGACATGGACCTCGTTTTCCTCTTTGACAACAGCAGGGTCACCTATGAAAGCCAGGTCTCCCCACAGCCCCAGCCTGAAAGCGTCAGCTGCATCCGTAAGCATGGCCTATTCTTCTAAAAAAATGATCCCTTATAGCTCTTGGAACAAAGCTAGGGGGAGAGCCCTGGCCCAAGCGAGGGGTCCTCCCCAAGCAGGCGAGTCCACCCGGTCCTCAGACAGCCGTCTTCAGTCGTACATGTGAGAAGCAGCCCCACCGGAGGCAGGACAGAGCATCTTCAGTTAATTTCAGCCTCATCTAAACAGGGGACAGAGAAGATGGCCCACAGGCTGTTGACCTTGAATCGCAAAACCATTTTATTTGTGAAACTGTCTTTGTACGTTAGTAATTAATATATGCACAAGATACCAAAAGGTACAATAGAACAATACGGTGAAGAGTAAGCTCCTCCGTGTCCCCAGTTTCCCAGGGAAAACTGCCACCAGACTCCTGAGTCTTCCTTCCAAGGTGTTCTGTGCATCTGTAAATTTGGACGTGTGTGTACCCCGGGGCGCAAAAGTGAGCAACAGGAAGCAGGCTCAACACCCAAGGCGGTTGTGTAATAGCCGAGCCGTTACATAACCGAGCGGTGTGGCTGAGCCAGCAGGCTCCAGGGGTGGGATGCTGTCGTCCACCGCAGGCACTGCGCCCTGACCATCGCCTGTGTTTCCATTCAGTGCAAGAGCCCAAGAGGAACCTCCCGTTCTTTCAACTGCGGAAGGTGTGGGGCCAAGTCTGGCACAGCATCCAGGCCCTGAAGGAAGACTGCAGCCGCCTGCAGCAGGGCCAGCGCGCAGCCATGTAGGTGCCCAGCTGCAGGGCACCACGTGCCCAGAGTGCCCGGTGGCCTGGCCATGGGGCGGGGGCCGAGGCGGGGCCCCAGGGTCAGCCGCTATCGGGAGGGGCAGGAGGGAAGACGCTGCTCTGGAAGGGCGGGAAGCCATCGGTGGGCAGGATGGTGGGAGGGCCTGTTAGACCCAACAGGCACATGTGGTCAGCGCGCGCACCAGGGTTGTGGACGGGGTGGGGGGCGGCTGGCCAGAGGGCTGGCCCAGCTCCACTGTGGGTTGGCCACCCTGCCAGGCCAGGCTGACTCTTTCCCCAGGTTGTGGCTGGTTTGGGTTCCTTTGCATGGCACTTCACCTAATTCTAGTTTCGGAGCAGAGCCTCACCCATCGCTACGGGCCAGGAAATTGTCGTGATGGTTATAAGTGGCTGCACTTGTTGTGATTATACTAATTATAGCAGGGGCCTGCCAAGGTGTTGGAGGCCACTTTTACTATGGTCCGGGAAGTGGTACCTGGATCCCAAACACGCCCATGGTGTGTCTCTTGGGGGCCCCTGCAGGATGAATCTGCTGCGGAACAACAGCTGTCTGTCCAAGATGAAGAACTCCATGGCCTCCATGTCTCAGCAGCTCAAGGCCAAGCTGGACTTCTTTAAGACCAGCATCCAGATCGACCTGGAGAAGTACAGGGAGCAGACAGAGTTTGGGATCAGTGAGTGTGTCCTTTGCAATCAATCTGGAGAGACCATTAAACTCCTTTCTCAAGTTTTTTTTTTTTTTTTTGTCCTCTTATAATGGAGTGCCTTTTCACTTTCTTGGTTTTGGGGTGTTTTCATTATTTTTAACTTTTGTTTTCCCCTCCGTGTTTTTCCTCCAGCGTCGGACAAGCTGCTGCTAGCCTGGAGGGAGATGGAGCAGGCCGTGGAGCTCTGCGGACGGGTAGGAGGCTCCCCGGGTTCCCAGCCCCGCCGAGGGCACCCTCTTCCCTGCCATCTTTCCCCTTTCTCACTGAGCGCTTGGTCCAGCTTTTGTGTCAAAAATCACATTTTCCTCACCAGGCTCTCTGCCCTCAGCTAGTACTTGCTGGAAGGAGGTAGGGGGTGGTGGGCAGAGGTCCCCAGTGTGGCCGGTCCGGGAGCCATACAGGTCTGAGTCAGGCTTACGACGTGACACGTCCTGGGGAGTACAGACGTCTCCCCGCGAGAAGGGCCCTTGGATAAAGGAGCAGCACTCGGTCATGTCAGAAGTTGCCCTGACTTCCTCCTCGGGACACTGAGCCCGTAGGAAGGAACAGGTCCGAAGGGGCAAGTCTGAGGGCTGTGAATCAGATGCCACTGAACAGTGTTGATCATGAGGCCAGGCAGGGAGGTGGGGTGCCCCTGTGGACCTCACTCAGGGGGAAGCCTGGACCCCAAGGTCTTTTCCTGGACTCTTCCACCATCTGCCCAGTGAACTCGGGCAGGGAGCCTCCCCTCCGTGTCGAAGCGTCTGTTCCTATAAATTGGTGCCGATGCCCCTTGTTCGAGGTGGGTGACCCCTTGTTCAGGCACAGGGACGCGAGCCACCACTCCACTCCTGCCCCCGGCTCCCCACGATCTCTGTCCTCGTGGACGTAACCCCTGAGATCCAGGGCGAGTTAGGAGAGGGGAGCGTGCCCCGGCTCGTCTCCACACCAGGGCCAGGCCAGGTCCTCTCAGGCCCCGTCGCATCTCGTCCTAGTTTCCGGTGGGGGAGACTGCAGCTTGAGGCCAGGGTGACCTGCCCCAGGGCCACAGAGCTGGTGGGTGGCAGGCCCAGATCCCGGCCGCAGACTCCCAAGGCCGTGTCCCTTCTAGCCGGGCAGCTGAAGGCCCATGGTGAGGCTCGGGAGTCCCTGGCCGAGTCCGTCGGGGCTCAGTCTCAGCGCGGCTCTGTCTCCAGGAGGACGAGGTGAAGCACTTGGTGGAGCGGATGATGGCCCTGCAGACAGATATCGTGGACCTGCAGCGCAGCCCCATGGGCCGGAAGCAGGGCGGGACGCTGGACGACCTGTGAGTGTGTGCGTGTGTCTGTGCCTGGGCGGGCGGGCAGGCTGTTCAGGCGCAGTTCCACTGGAGCATGCCCTCCCGTGCAGCCTAATCCCAGGGAGGTCCTCTCGGCACGTGTGGAAGCTGGGCCTGGGCAAACCTCCGTCCCTCTGAGCCTCACCTGAGACGGAAGAGCTGTGTCTGACCTCACAGTTGTGGGGACCAGTTCAGATAATGCCCTGAGCCATGGTTCGTGAACTCCAAAGCATCAGGTCAGATGCCCGGCTGCCCAGCATACCCCAACCCGGGCGTGGCCTGAGAAGCAGGAAGTAGGACGGGAAGGAGCCAGGTAAGTCTTAGAAGGTGGAACCTTGACTCTTCATTTGAGTCGTGATCAGGACTTGGCCTCAGCTCCAGGGACCCTCTCTGGGCAGAGTAGCCCCTCCTGCATTCCAGGAGCAGACGAGGGTGCCAGGAGAGCCTCCCTGGGGCTCAGCCAGGCCTCTGATGCTTCTGCCAGGATTGTTAGGACCGGAGGCTCCAGTCTTTGAAATCTGATTATCTGTAGCCTATATTTTGTCAAAACTTCCCTGGTGGCTCAGACGGTAAAGCGTCTGTCTACAATGTGGGAGACCCAGGTTCGATCCTTGGGTCGGGAAGATCCCCTGGAGAAGGAAATGGCAATCCATTCTGGTACTATTGCCTGGAAAATCCCATGGACAGAGGAGCCTGGTGGGCTACAGCCCACGGGGTCACAGAGAGTCGGACACGACTGAGCGACCTCCCTTCACTATTCAGTGTTTTATCGTACTCTGGTTTTCACACAAAAGTCAACCCCTGGAAACGCCAGTCCACCTCACTGTGTTCTGGCCCTGGGGAGGGCGTGTCTGCTCCTGACTCGAGTTTCAGAGGCCACGTTGTCTGAACTCAGGACCCACACCTCTGAATTGCGGGGGCCAGGCGGGTGGGGAACGCTGAGGGACAGAGGAGGCTTCTCTCCTGAGGACTCTCAGGAAGTCTTGACCATGAGCTTTGAGTTGGTGTTTCGACAGTGAGCCGGGCCTTCCTCTGTCGTGGGTTTCGCCCATGACATCCCCAGGGAGTGTGCTTGCCTCCGGCCGGGACGTGCTGCCCGCCCAGCTTCCAGGAGTTGCTGATGCTGCCGGCAGTAGCTCTGGCGCTGATGGAGCCGCTGCCTTCTGTGTTTCAGAGAAGAACAGGCGCGGGAGCTTTACCGCAGGCTGAGGGAGAAACCGAGAGGTGAGTGGGCCGCCTCCCGGGTCCCCCACTGCCCGGGCACCAGACCGGCCCCCCACAGACCGTGCGGCTCCGTCCCGCTTTGCAGACCAACGGACTGACGGTGACAGTCAGGAAATGGTGCGGCTGCTCCTCCAGGCAATCCAAGGCTTTGAGAAGAAAGTGCGAGTGATTTACACGCAGCTCAGGTATCAGGCCGCAGTCCCCTCGGAGGGTGGAACGAGGAGAGGCCCCATCCCCTCCCCTGGGCCCTGGAGGAGCTCCTGCCCGCTGCAGCCAAGCGGAGTCATCCCCGCCGGGGCCTGCGTCCTGCTCCCCTCAACCCGGGCGTGCTGGAGCTCGTCGCACTTGGTCTTCACAGTAAGACCGTGGTCTGCAAGCAGAAGGCCCTGGAGCTGCTGCCCAAGGTGGAGGAGGTGGTCAGCCTGATGAGCGAGGACGAGAAGACGGTGGTGCGGCTGCAGGAGAAACGGCAGAAGGAGCTCTGGAATCTCCTGAAGATCGCGTGTGTGAGTGAGCCCGGGCAGGCCCGTCCTGGAGGCGGCAGGGTCGGTGTCCGTGCATGAGGTGGGCCGGGCCCCCTGGGGAGGCTCAAGGGGAGAATCCCTTCTCGCCGCTTCTCAGACGCCACTGGCTCCAGCACTCACTTCGGTCTCTGCCTGACTCCATATGGCCCTCTTCTCTAGTCTCTCCCTCGCTTTAAAATTTGTTTCTTTTTGGTGGCACTGGGTCTCTGTGGCTGCAGTCACACTTTCTCTAGCTGCGGTGAGCAGGGGCTGCGCTCGAGTCGGCGGCACGCAGGCTTCCTATCGCGATGACTTCTCTGGTTGTGGAGCACAGGCTCCAGGGTGCGCGGGCTTAGCTGTTCTACTGCACGTGGAGTCTTCCTGGACCAGGGGCTGAACCCGTGTCCTCTGCACAGGCAGGCGGACTGTCATCCGCTGTACCACCAGGGAAGTCCTCTTCTGTGTCTCTTGTAAAAACATTTGACCCTGGGTTTAGGTACCACCCAGATAATCCAGAGTGATCTCATCACAGGATCCTTAGCTACATCTG
The DNA here is from genome assembly GCF_014754425.2 of Oryx dammah. NCBI lineage: Eukaryota > Metazoa > Chordata > Mammalia > Artiodactyla > Bovidae > Oryx > Oryx dammah. The sequence continues at coordinate 35,829,447 of NW_024070191.1, forward strand.
CAAAGATGCTTTTTCCAAACGAGATCACACCCCAGGTTCCTGGAGACCTGCGTGTAGCCCCTGAGTGGCGTGCCTGCCAGGCTCTGAGCCAGGCCTGTGCCGTGCAGCGCTCAGCCCGCTCTGCGAGTGCCCACCATCCCGATGTGGCTGTGATCCCACTGAGTGCTGCTCAGAGAGAAACCGCAGCACAGAAGAGAGCCCAGGACAGAGACTGGAGAAGAGCCAAGAAAAGCTTGGAATCGAGCTGGCAGGCAGCAGGGAGGCTGAGGACGCCTCTTCTGCTCCCCAGGTGGCGCAAGTCACGGGAAGTCACCTAGGACCTCCTTGTGTTTCTTTTCTTGGGAAGATTAAATGCACCTTCCTTCTCGTTTCCTTGTAAGGGTTTGTTGAGCAAACCAGCTAATGAGATAGAAGCCTCAGGGCCTTCCCTGGTGGTCCAGTGGTAAAGAATCCACCTTCCAACACAGGGGACGAGGGTTCGTTCACTGGTCAGGAAACTAAGATCCCACATGCCACAGGGCAACTAAGTCCTCCTGCCACAACGAGAGAAGCCTGTAACTGCAATCAAGAGCCTGCAGAGCCAAAAAACACAAAATTAAATAGCCAGTGGTTGATGAAAAAAAAAGGAATAGAACCCTCAAATCTCTCTGTATTTAGAACCCCCCAAATTTAAAATTAAATGGCCAATGGTTGATTAAAAAAAGAAAAGAAATAGAATCCTCAAATCTCTGTGTTTAGAACCCTCAATCAAAAAGTTATACCTGCAGATGCAGAAGCAGTTTCTAAGCTGAAACGCAAACCATCAGATGGCGATGTTGCCTGATTTCTGCAGGAAGAGCGTGTGTCTCGTGGCCAGGTGTTTTCATGAGAAAACACCCTGCCGTGGAAGCAGAGTCTCAGTCATCCCTCTGCCCCCAGACCACTGACTCTCATTCCGGTTTTGCCCTCTAGAGCAAGGTCCGGGGTCCCGTCAGCGGGAGCCCGGACAGCATGAACGCCTCCCGCCTGAGTCACCCCAGCCAGCTGATGTCTCAGCCCTGTGCAGCTCCCGACAGCTTGCCCGAGGCCGCTGAGAAGAGGTGAGTCCTCATCTGTGGCGCCCAGTGCCGAAGTCCGGGGCACGTCGGGAGGTCGTGGGCGTGGAAGCGTGGGTCTCCCGGTGGTGGCGCCATGCACGCCCCTTGGCATCTGTCCCCCGTGCCGGGCGCCATGGGCGTGGATGTGGTGTGTTGCTCATAGCATTGCTTGTGGCTTGCCCAGCCAGGTGTCCTTATCTGAGGCCAAGTTGCTCTTGCTGGATGGGAGCCTTCCGTCCAGTGCTGGCCAGCCCTGTGCTGTCCCCTCATCCATCCCTCGCTATCTGCTCATAGAAGCAGGTCCCCGAGGGTGTCCTCTGGTCACCGCGCCCCAGTCACGCATTGCCGGTCCCTCCTGTGGTCCCTCCTCCCCTCACCCCCCGCTCACCCCTCCCCGCCCTGCCTGCTGCGCACACCCCTGCTGCAGAGCTGGGAATGCAGCCTCAGAGCCCTTCCCGTGAGGTTTTCACTCTCTGCTTCCAGCCCAGTGCTGCCCCCAGGCCCCCTCTGGTCAAATCCGTCTTCACGGGAGACTGTTTTGATCGAGTTATTCTTCTGGATATTCAGGGACCAGCCATGGCAGCCAGCTACCTTGGGGCCAAGGCTGAGCCTTTTCCAGCCTCCAAGCGTCCTCTCCAGGCTCACCCCTGCTCCCAGACAGCTCCTGGCTCTGCCCGGGGGTCTTGGAGCCTGGTCCAGACCAGCAGCATCAGTGGGTTCTGGGCTCTCACTGGACATGCAGGTTCGAGATCGGCAGCCCCGGGTAACCAGGCCGGGCCGACCCCCCTGCATCCTGGCGCCCCAGGTCCTCAACTCTGCTGACGCCCTCCCCAGGGTGTCTTCCCTCTGCCCTGGCTCTGCCTCCCACCCCCTCCGTGGCCCAGACACACACGCACAGATCGCTGTTCCTGAGACACCTGTGTGGCTTTTTGTTTCTGGTTCAGCCTCACACCCATTTCTTCAGAGCCTTCCCTTGCTGGGCCCCAGGCACTGGAGACGGTGAAAATTGATTCCTAAGGGTAGATCTACAGACTAGAGAGGAGACTTGGTTGCTGAGGGAGAGGAATGACTGACAGCGGGTACAGGGTTTCCCCTTGGGTGATGAAAATGGTCGAGGACTAGACCTCTGCGATGGTTGCATGACGCTGTAAGTGCACCAGAAGCGTGTGGTTTTGCACCTTCCACGGGTGAACTTTATGGTTTGTGACTATATCTCAGTAAAGCTGTTTTCAAGAAGTCCTTTTCCTGTACTTGGGGAGTTTGTATCCTGTACTGTTTTGGGTTTTTTTTTTTTTTTTCTATTTCTCTTTTTGGCCCCTTGGCTTGCAGAATGTATTTCCCTAATCAGGGACTGAACCTGGGCCCTCGACAGTGAAAGTGCAGGGTCCTAACCACTGGACCACCAGAGAATTCCCCGTGTTGGATTCTTAATTCTCTCCCCAACTTCCAGTTAGCTCCTTGAGGGTGGTAACCAGGTCCGGGGCCTCTGGGGCCAGCCCAGAGCCTGGTGCCTGGGCAGTGGCCGGCCGGTGGATGAGTCGGGGCTCTGCTCCTCCCACTAGCGCCCCCTTTGCGGTGAGAGGAGGAACTGCGGGGCCCTTCCTGTTGGGTTTGTCCCCGTTCCTCCACGAGATCCTCAAAGCTCTAGGAAAGGCGTCCTGGGGGCTCAGGTTGCCATCTGTCTGCCCACGTCCTGGAGCTGAGGTTAGAACAAGACAGATGGCTTGCTTTGCTGTCGCCTTTCTTAGCCACGGCCTGTTCTCGGGACGTGTGCATTTCTCATCATAGGAAAGGCGAGAGTGCAGCAGATGAAATAGTTCCTAGAACACGCTGCTCCCAGTCTCAGAGAGCTGAGGACACCTGGGGAATTCTCGTGGTCTCTATGCCTTTGTCAGTTTCAAGAACTGTGAAACAGGTGATCTGGGAGAGATTTTCAGATTGTGGCAGTTTAGAGAGAGCCTAAGAAATCCCTTTGGCTCTGAACTTTTTTATTAGGCCAGACCTCTGCTTTCTCATGTTGTGAATGGCGATGCTCACGGCTGGGTTCGAGCTTCCATAACAGTGCTCAAGAAGAACAGATGAAATTGCTGAGGCAGTGTCATATATTTTAAGACACTCAGTATCAGAATAATTGTTCAATTTTTTAAATCTTTCCAGAAGCCCTTTAACATATTTGTACGTAGTAATATATTACTTTCGAAAAGTTCACACTGACCACGTTCTAATAATCCAGTCGTTTTCTTTAGTGAAGACCTGGTGGCTGAAGCTCACACCCTGTGCACCCAGCTGGAGAACGCCCTGCAGGACACCATGAAGGAGCAGGACCAGAGTTTGAGGGTAATGGCCCGCGGGGAGCCCCGCTGCTCCACACCTTTTCTTTTCTGCAGCAAACGAGAAGCTGAGAGAGAGGCGACGCCCTGCCGCCTAGATCTCAGTGTACCCTTGGGGTTTTCTGGTACAACCTTCATATTCATCGTGATAACAGGGCTGACGACTGTTGAACGAGCACAGGTACCTTACGTGCTCTGCCTCCTCTCATCCTCACTGCGCTTGGTCCTTATGAGGCTGGTAGCATCCCCGGGGGAAGGCCTCTCTCCCGCTCTTCTCTTCTGTGCCGTTGCTGGGCATGCACGTCAGAGGTGCGGTGCTGGGCTCCAGGGACAAAGCTGTCACCACCCCATCTCTCAGGGACTCGGAGCTTAGGGACTCAGCAAGCCCAGCTCTAGGGAAGCTGATCTAAAGAAAAATGAGTCCAAGTGCAGAGACATCGAGGCAAAGCTGAACTTTCTGAGAGGATGCTTAATCGTTCGCTTGGGTCTTTTAATGGCCATTTCCTCCAATACAGTCCCGCACTAGCGTTGCCGAAACTTCTCAGTTTGGGGAAGGATCGGAGGGGTCACTGCCAATGGTAATCACCTCTTATTTCTTCAAGTGTCATCCTGCTGTTTGGGGCTTTCCGTGTCTCCTCCTTGCTGCTCTTCCTCCTCTGGGCCCTGTATGTTTTGACCCTTGCACTGCCTATTTGCTTCTGCCGGAGGAAAAGGAAGTCTGGCCAGGTGGTTCCACCTGGTTAGCCTGGAGGTGGAGAGCTAAGATGAGCCCTGGGCACCTGGGCGTTCAGTGAGCATAGGTCAGTGCTGTGAGCTGCAGGAATAACACTTAAATTGCCTGGCCAGAGTCTCAGGGGCTCCACGCCCATCTGAAGATAAGCTCCTGCACGGTCTTGAAGACATAGCTCCGGCTCTGGGGTCCTTTGCAGAAACTCGACTGTCAATGAAAGGCTCTAGCCTTCCTTCTAAATCGTGCTGCTTGCCTCCCAAAGAAGAAAACCAGGTACCTGGGTGGCCGCGGGGTTGTTAATGAGCCCGTTGACTTTCAGTCTCTAGACTGGAGCTGGTTGCAGTCGGAGGAGGAGGAACAGCAGGGCCTGGAGCGGGCCTCGTGACGGTGGGCGGCACTTGCCCAAGGCCCCAGCGTCATCGTGCCCGGCGTTCTTGGCACCCAGACAGAGATCGCGCTCCTCCAGCAGCCGTGACGGTCACTGTAGACTGAAGGCATGGCCCTCCGTGGGCACATCCAGCAGTTCGTCCGCTCGCTGGATTTCCTCTGCTGCAGAGGCCCAGCGGACGTGGATGCGAGGGGGCGGCGTGTAGATGTCGCCGGGGCCGCCACTGCCCCTGCGAGGGGAGAGGAGTGCTCCAGGCTCAGTGGCCACACCCGACTGACTCCCAAGATGAAGTCTGAGCAGCGCTCGGTGCCAGCTGTCTCCTCCTGACCCTTCCTGCTCTCCAGAGGAGGTCTGTCGGCATAGCTCGAGTTTCTGGATTCAGCTTCTCTTGAGCAGACCTCGAAACCCCGGATCCTGCCCTGTCCCATCCTCCTTTCTCCTCTGATCTCACTGCTGCTAACGTTTGTCCTTCCACCTGCGATCTGCAGCCAGGCTGCGGTCCTTCCAGCCAGCGTGACTGTCTGGAGCCAGGAGGGAAAAGCATCTCCCTTCCTGCGGGTCCCAAAGAGTCCCTGGGAGCGAGCTGCCTTGGAGAAGAAGGAAAGACGGAAAGGGTGTCTGTCACCCATGAGCCTGCTGACCCCCTGTGCCCACAGCCCTGCCCTGTGTGCGGCCATAGGGGGACGGGGGAGGTCCCGCCCCTCATATCCTCTCGCGGTATTATTTACTGAATGTATTTAAAAAACAGATTCTCTATTTTGCAGCATGACTCAGATCCCACTGTATTTTTATAATACCTCTGGTTAGGACTTAACAAACTCAAAAACCCAACTGCAATGGAACATTTGATGAAATCGAACGGTGCCAGGGCCCACGCTGCCTCTCTGCTGTCTCACAAAAGCTTCTCTGTGTAACAGAGGGACAGCACGGTGAGCTCAGATGATCCCAGGCAGGCAAGTTTGGTTGGAGAAGAAAGCCAGACAAGAAGAGTTTCACAGAGTGCCTTCCGTGGAGGCGGTTCTGTGGGTTCCATGTACAGGAAGTTTGGACAACAATGGTTCATGCTTTAAGTGCCTCTTAGAAATTCACATTGTGCACTGGTTTACTGAAGGATGGAAAGTCCCATGATAATGAAGTGAAGTGAAGTCGCTCAGTCATGTCCAACTCTTTGCGACCCCATGGACTAGTACGCTCCTCCATCCATGGGATTTTCCAGGCAAGAGTACTGGAGTGGGTTGCCATTTCCTTCTCCCGTGATAATAAACTGGTTTAATTCTGCCTAAATCCGCTGTTTCCCCAACTTGCTTGACAATGACACCTTTTATTTTTCTCTCGTGTGCATGTAACATTGATGAACAGCCCAAAGAACTGGAGAGTGATAAACCATGATTTAGAAAACACTGGTGAGGAACACAGTGGGAATTTAGACCCGAATGGTAGGCTGGGGTGGGGTCAGATTAGGGAGGGAATGAGTGTTGAGCTAAGAATCAGGGGCCAATTTTAATGGCAGTTGGAAGTCACTGAAGAATTTTGAGTAAAGAAACATCACCAAAATTCATGCTTCAAAAGAGTAACATAGGGACTTCCCTAGTGGTGCAGTGGAATCCGCCTTCCAGTGCAGGAAACATGAATTCGATCCCTGGTCGAGGAACTAAGATCCTGCATGCCAGGGGGCAGCTAAGCCCACACACCACAACTGGAGAGACTGCAGGGAAAGATTTGGCATGCAGCAACTAAGACCCAATGCAGCCAAATAAATAGAACATTTTAAATTTAAAAAAATGATGAGTAATATAACTAGAAAATGCTAGTAGGTTGAAAAAATGAAAACCCTGGAGGTTGGAGTTCTAGAAAGTGGAGCAGATGCACCTCCCCACGTCCTAGTGCAGCTGAGACCCTTGGACGTTATTTATAAACGAAGAAGATTCTGAAAGGTAGTGAGAAGGATGCAGAGCAGCGGGGACTTTGGCCCTGAGTGGTGGCACGTGGTTTGTTCCCCGGGGATTCGTCTCGCCCCCTGCGTCCCTGGCGGGGGCTGGGAGCACCAGCCAGTGACACCAGCAGAGACGCTGCTCTCCAGCTCTATTAGGCTCCTAGGTCTGCTGTAACAAATCACCACAAACTCCATGGCTCAACACACGTCTATTCTCACAGGTCTGGAGGCTGGAAGCCTGAAATCAAGTGCTCCAAAGTCTCTAGGGGTCATTCTGTTCCTTGCTTCCTCCCGCTTCTGGTGAATCCAGGAGACCCTTGACTTGTGGCCGCTTCGCTGCTTCTGTGGTTGTATTGCCATCACTTCTCTGTCTCTCACATCTCTCCTATGTGCCTTTTAGAAAATCAGATGTGCCTTGTGATCAAATTCAAGGCTGATCTGGATAAGGATACGTGTCTCTTTCCAAGACCCTTATCTTATGTTCTGCAATATAAGGCAATATTTATAGATTCTGGGGATTGGGATGTGGACATTTCTTCCTGGGGGCCACCACTGAACCCATATAGCCCCTCCCCCAAAATTCATGGTATCAAGAATGACTTAGAAAAGAGAAGAGCAAAATAAAAGCAAGCAGAATGAACGAAGCAATAAGCATCAGAGCAGAAATCAAAGACACTGACAAATAGGAAAACAATACAATCAATAAATGAGCTGATTCTTTGATACGTTCAAAGGTGGAAGACACAAACGATAGATATCAGGAATGAAACAATGAAATTACTGATGTTGCAAATACCAAAAGAATAGTACAGGAATACTATGAACAACTATGCATATAAATTTAGAATAAATGAACCAATTACTTGAAAAACAATCTACCACAACTCATCAAATTTGAAATAATATGAATAGCAATATAGCTATGAAATATATTGAATTTATAAATTAAAAACCTCTGAAAAAGATCTCTGGCCCAAATGGTTACATTGGAAAGTTCTACCAATAAAAAAATTAACACTTATTCTGCACTATCTCTTCCAGAAAATAGAATTTGGAGGAAATATACCTACCTCCCAATTCATTTTATGAAGGCATTACCATGGTACCAAAGTAGACAAAAACAGTACAGAAAACGAAAACACATAAAGATGCAAAAATCCTTAACAGAAGAATAATGAAAAATCCGCCGTATTATAACCCATGACCAAGTGTGGGTTTTTTTCATGGATATGAAGCTGGTTCAATATTTGGAAATCCATTAGTGTAATCACACAGAGGCTAAAGAAGAAATATCACACCGTCATATCAATTGATGCAGAAAATCTCAGGACAGTGTTCAATACCGATTCAAGATAAAAGTCTCAGAAAAACAGAACTAGAAGGGAACGTCAACTGAATAAGTAGTATCTACAAAAAACCAACAACTGCCACTTTACTTAATGGTGAAAGACTGACTGTTTTCCCCTTCCAATTCAAATAAAGCAGGAACATCCTCTCTCACTTCTGTTAGTTAACATAGTACTAGAGGTGTTAGCACAATAAGGCAAGAGAAGGAAATAAAAGACATAGGGATTGGAAATGATGAGATGAAACTGTCCTTATTTGCAGATGGCGTGATGGTTTATGTTGTTTTCCAGTCGCTCAGTTGTATCCAACTCTTTGCAACCCTGTGGACTGCAGCATACCAGGCTTCCCTGCCCTTCACTGTCTCCTGGAGCTTGCTCAAACCCATATCCATTGAGTTGGTGATGCCATCCAACCATCTCATCCTCTGTCGTCCCCTTCTCCTCCTGCCCCCAATCCTTCCCAGCATGAGGGTCTTTTCCAATGAGTCAGCTCTTCACATCCAGTGGCCAGAGTATTGGAGTTTCAGCTTTAGTGTCAGTCCTTCCAGTGAACATCCAGGACTGATTTCCTTTAGGATGGACTGGTTGGATCTCCTTGCAGTCCAAGGGACTCTCAAGAGTCTTCTCCAACACCACAGTTCAAAAGCATCAATTCTTCAGCGCTCAGCTTTCTTTATACTCCAACTCTCACATCCATACATGACTACTGGAAAAACCATAGCTTTGACTTTATGGACCTTTGTCGGCAAAGTGATGTCTCTGCTTTTCAATACTCTGTTTAGGTTTGTCATAGCTTTTCTTCCAAGGAGCAAGCGTCTTTTAATTTCATGGCTGCAGTCACCATCTGCAGTGATTCTGGAGCCCAAGAATGTCTGTTGTTTCCCAATCTATTTGCTTGGTAGAAATTCCAAAGAATCTACAAAAGCTCTCCTAAAACTAAAGAGTGACAGGATACAAGATAAACATTCAAAATTCTATACTAGATGAGCACATGAAAACTAAAATTGAAAATACACTAGGATTTATAATTAACCCAAAACCAAATTAATATTTAGATGTATTAGTATCCAATATCCAAATAGCTCATATACCTCAATATATATATTTTTGAAATAAGCAACCTGATTTAAAAAATGGGTAGAAGACCTGAAGAGAAATTTTTCCAAAAAGGAAATGCAGAGAGCCAACAGGCACATGAAAAGGTGCTCAGCTAATCATCAGGGAAATGCAGATCAAAACCACAGTGAAATATCACCTCACATCTGTCAGAGTGGCTGTCACCAAAAAGAACACAAATAAATGTTGGCAAGTGTGTGGAGCAGAGGGAACTCCAGTACACTGTTGGTGGGAAAGTAAATTGGTACAGCCACTGTGGAAAACAGTATGGAGGCTTTTCAGAAAAACTGAAAATAGTACTACCATGTGACCCAGAAATTCCACTTCTGGGTATATATATGAAAAAAAACACACTAATTACAAAAAGTACACATGCATCTCAGTGTTCATAGCAGCAACATTTGTGATTGTCAAGATATGGAAGCAACGTAAACGTCCATCAGCAGATAAATGGGTAAAGAAAATGTGGTACATATGCAATGGAATACTATAAAAAAGAATGGGATTTTGCCACTTGCAGCAACATGGATGTCCTTAGAAGATATTATGCTGAGTGAAATAAGTCAGAGAAAAATACAGCATGATATGACTTACATGTGGAATCTAAATAAAGTACCACAAACCTGTGACTGTAACAAAAAAGAAATAGGCTCACAGATGCAGAGAACAAACCAGTGGCTATAATAGGGAAAGGGAAGCGGGGAGGGACAGCGTACGGGAGAGGAGGTGTCCACACACACGACCGGTGTGAGACAGGCTCAGGGACGTACTGTGCACACAGGGAATGGAGCCCACATTTTGTAATAAGTATAAATGGAGTGTAACCTTTAACACTGTATAAAAAAAATAATAGATCCCAAGAACCACCCCCCCAAAAAAAAACTAAGTGTAAACCTAACAAAACATGTTTAGGACTTGCATGCTGAAAACTAAAAATGAGAATGAAGGAATCCAAAGGACTAAATAAATGAAATATTATTGAGAAATATCATGTTCATGGATTGGATGACCTAGTGATTTCAAGTATCAGTTCTTCCCACATTAATAGTCAGGCTGAACAATTTCTATCAAAATCCAAGCAATACTTTTTGTAGGTATAGGCAAGATCATTCTAAAATTTACCTGGAGCTTAGGAGCTAAAATAATTGTGAAAGAGAAGAGTGAACTGAAAGTAATGCCACTACCCAGTTTCAAGACATTATAGTCAAGACTGTGTGGTGTTAGATAAATAGATGCATCATAGATCAATTGAGCAGAATAGAGGACTGAGAAATAGCCCCACACAAGTGCAACCAGCTGATTTTTGACAAAGGTGCAAAAGTAACTCAATGGAGAAAGGACAGTGTTTTGTTTTGTTTTTTTTTAGCCATACCACATGCCTTGCAGGATCTTAGCTCCCTGACCAGGGATTGAACCCCAGGCCACAAGAGTGAGAGTCAAGTCCTAACCCCTGGACCACCAGGGAATCCTGAAGGATAGTCTTTTTAACAAATAGTTGGATTTCCATTAGCAAAAAAAAAAAAAAAAAATCATAGAGTTAAGTATAAAATGTAAAACTGATAAGAAAAATACATAAATTTTTCAGGGTGTAGAGCTTGGTGAAGTTTTCAGGCATTATTTCAAAACTATGGTCCATAAAATTTTAAAAATCAATAAAGTAGACTCCATCAAAATTGAGAACTTTTTCTCTGTGAAAGATACTTAAGGGAATGAAAAGCTATAGACTTGGAGAAAATATTTGCAAACCATATAGTTCACAAAGGATTCCTCTAGAATATATAAAGAATTCTCAGAGTATCTTTTTAAATTAACAATCTCAATAGAAATTAGACAAAAGCCATGGAGAGACATTTCACAAAAAACAAATATATATATATACACACATGAATGGCAGTCATGTAAATAGATGTTCATTACAACTGATTACTGCTGCCGCTGCTGCTAAGTCACTTCAGTCGTGTCTGACTCTGTGCGACCCCATAGACGGCAGCCCGCCAGGGTCCCCCATCCCTGGGATTCTCCAGGCAAGAACACTGGAGTGGGTTGCCATTTGCTTCTCCAATGCATGAAAGCGAAAAGTGAAAGTGAAGTCACTCAGTCGTGTCCAAATCTTAGCGACCCCATGGACTGCAGCCTTCCAGGCTCCTCCAGCCATGGGATTGTCCAGGCAAGAGTACTGGAGTGGGTTGCCATTGCCTTCTCCGAACTGGTCACTAGAGAAATGCAAATTAAAATGATCCATGATAAGATATTATCACTTATCAAAATGGCTAACTTTAAAAATAGTGACAATATGAAGTGAACCCATGGGAAACAGAGTCACTCATACATTGCCTGTAAATCGGTGCTCTGGCATGGTTTGGCAGTTTCTTAGGAAAAACTAAATGGATACCATATGACTTAGCGATCAATCATATCCCTGGCATTTATCCTAGAGAAATCTTAGGAGGTCCACACAGAAGGGTGTTCATTGCAGCTTTATTTTTAATGGCTAACAACTGGAAACAACACTTCCCACAACAGGTGAATAGTTAAACTATGATACATCACAGCTTGGAGATCTCAGGAATAAAAAAGCACGAACTATTGGTACGGGCAACAATTTGGATGAATCTCAAGGACATTATTTCAAGTGAAAAAACAGCTGGTCTCAAACGGTCACACAACTGTGTAGTTCCATTTATAGTATCTTTCTCAGAATGACTGTTATGAAATGGAGAATACAAGGAAATAAGTGATTTCCTGGAATTAGGAATGTTGGAGGGTGGATATTTAGGCATAATCCAAAGGAGTTGCTCATGTTATAGTAGAATTCTGTATCTTAATTCTGGTGTGTGCGTGCAGGCATGCCTAGTCACTTCAGTCATGTCTGACTCTTTGCGACCCCATGGACTGTAACCTGCCAGACTGCTCTGTCCATGGGATTCTCCAGGCAAGAATACGGGAGTGGGGTGCCATGCCCTCCTCCAGGGGGGCTTCCTGACCCAGGGATTGAACCTGGGTCGCCCACATTGCAGGTGGATTCTTTACTGTCTGAGCCACCAGGGGACCCCATGATTACTGGAGTGGGGTAACATGCCTTCTTCCAGGGGACTTTCCGAATCCAGGGATTGAACCCAGGTCTCCCACACGGAAGGCAGATTCGATACCGTCTGAGCCACCAGGGAAGCCCCAGCCATTATACAAATCCGCATGTGATACTGTGACCTAGAGCTACACGCACACATTCACTCAGTGTCAGTTCCCTGGTTTTGAGAAAAACAGCAGCAGCAGGTTTATAGATCCTTCTGTAGTATATTTGCAGCTTCTTGCAAATCTTGTAATTGTTGGAAACTTTCCGTGGATCTATAGTTATTTTAAAATTAAAAAAGTTTTAACAGCAAAAGATCCCTGGAGGTGGAAGCCCAGTTTTGTGGATGGATGTTGGTGAGGGGGCAGTTTGGGGAGAAGAGGCAGAGATGGTAATGATGGAAAAGGAAAGACTGTGAGTGATGTGGACATTTAGGAATATGTTCTAAGTACATGCAAGAAGTGCTTAGCCACATGGATGAGCCTAGAGATGCTCATATTAAGTGAAATAAGTCAGACAGAGAAAGACAAATACTCTGTGTTCTTGTTTTTATGTGGAATCTAACAACAAAGTGAACAAATGTATGTAACAAAACAGAGACAGACTCAAAGATAGAGAGAGGGAACTAGTGATTACCAGAGGGGAGGGATATGATAGGGGTAGGGAATTAAAAGGTACAAAGTGCAGTTGCTCAGTCGCCGGGGTCCAGCCCCCACAGGATCCAGGGAAACCCAAAGGAGAAACGGCGTCGGCGATTGATTGAGAGAGAGAGAGATAGACAAGAATGTTGTAGATAAGAAACTAGAGGAGAGGAGAAAAGAGGCTGGAGTTCCTTGGTTTATACAGAAAATCAATAAAGTCTCAAGACAAGAGACTTGCACCATCTACGTGAGGCCACAGGTGCCCTCCCGGTCTCTCAAGGGAGTGAAGGCGCAGGACGCCTTCCCGTTCAGGTCTTAGAAACCCAGGCAAATAAGTAGACACGGCGGATCTCTGTACTTCAGATGGGAACTAGCCAGAAAAAGAGAGTAAGAGGAGGAAAATGATTGACACGAGGAGATCAAGCTGCTTTGATGAGCAAGATCCATAGCTTTATTTTTAAATGGTAGTTATATACCTTTTTTGTACGTAGAGGGAAATGAAAGATGCAAGGTCATACAGAGTCTGCCCAACATTCCAGCAGTATTGCTCTTATCGAAACCATGATTTTTCTGCATACCTTTTTCACAAAAGATGTTGTGTACAGTATCTTCTGGCCTTGGAGGCCTGTGAACATTTTATGACCCTCTTTTGATAAAGGCTGCTCAACCAAAAAACTTGTTTTCCCTCAAAGTGTTTTTTCTTTATAGTTTTAATCTATGTCAGCCTCAGAAAATACCAAACAGAGTTACGTTTTTCACAGAGCAAAGGTGCAATGAGTTATAAGAAAGAACCAATTAGCTCAAAAGTTTGATATGGTTAAATTCAAGGCTACACTTGTTTTTCTAGCATTCTCACTATGTTAACTAATGCATTCCCAGGTGCACAGTGGATAAGAGATATGGGAACTTAGCAACAAGCATTGGCCTAATAATGAAATCTTACATTAACACTAGCACTACTCTAATAACTTTTAACTCTTTCAAACACTCTATGTTTAGGCTTTTCATGCTTCTCACAGTTGGGAGGCTGTAAATAATTTTATGCATAGCTGCAAGAGTCTGGATAACCTGCCAAGCAAGCTAGAATGCTAATAGAGGGGGTTTGATTTGAAATGTTCCTCTCATGTCCAGGAGACTTATTAGCTAGAGCCCTAAGTTGATTTTTTTCAAAAAACAGTGGTCAGGGTTGGCCCCCTGTTAATGTCAGAGGAGTTGGGGAAAGTTGTAAAACAGTAAAACAGACAGATTCTGGTTTTGGGGTAGATGCTCAAAAAAGCCTAGGGAGCCCCTTGAGTTCTGAAGCCTTGCTTAACAGTTCTCTTCCACATGACTTTGTCATGGGTGGGATCTCCCATGGCGGCTCCCAGCACTCAGTCATGTCTCACTCTCGGCCACCCCGTGGACTGTAGCCCACCAGGCTCCTCCGTCCATGGGATTCTCCAGGCAAGAATACTGGAGCGGGTTGCCATTTCCTTCTCCAGGGGATCTTCCCAACCCAGGTCTCCCACATTGCAGGCAGATGCTTTAACCTCTGAGCCACCAGGAAAGCCCAAAAGGTACAAACTATTATGTATAAAATAAGCTACAAGGAGCTATTGTACAGCACAGGGGATATAGCCATTATTCTGCAATCCCCTTAAATAAAAGTTAATCTTTAAAAATTGTGAATCACTATGTTGTCCACTTGTAACTAGTATAATATTGTAAGCCAACTATACTTCAAAAAAAAAAAAAACAAAAAAACAGTGCTCATTATGACCATAATTCCTCATCTTCTTTCAAAGTAACCACCAAATTCTTATGGGTTTGTAAGAACAGACTGTGGCCAAAAAAAAAGGCAAGACTGTTTGTCAATGAAATACAAACCAAAGGACCGTCAATCACATGTGCCAGGCAATGCCATTGAAGGTGAGAGAGACTGCGGGGTCCCTCTGAACAGCTGAAAAAATTCAGAGCAACAAGAGGTGGTGTGACTCATCCATTGGTCATAGGGGATTAGCATTATGATATTGTGCCATTTGGTTGATGGCATTTTTTTTCCTTGGTGGTACTGGGTTGGCCAAAAGGTCCGTTCAGTCTTTTTCCGTAAGGTGGTTCTGGTAGCACTTCGTTGTCTTTAACTTCATTCAAAATAATTTTGTTGCATCATACTGTGACAGCTGTCACACCATCCTGCATTAAAAAAAAGAAACCACAATTGGTGAATTTTTATGTAGCCATTTAAATATTGAAGATGGAAGAAAAAAGGAACATTTTCAGCATATGCTGCTTTATTATTTAAAGGTAAAAATGCAACTAAACACAAGCAGTCTGTGCAGTGTATAGAGAACGTGCTCTGACTGATCAAACGTGTTAAAAGTGGTTTGTGAAGTTCTGTGCTGGAGATTTCTTACGGGATGATGCTCCACAGTCAGGTAGACCAGTTGAAGTTTATAGCAATCAAATTGAGACATTAATTGAGAACAATCACTATTATACCACGTGGGAGACTGCCGGGGACCAGCCCCCACAGGATCCAGGGAAACCTGAAGGAGAAACAGCAGCGGTGATTGATTTAGAGAGAGATAAGGAAAGAATGTTGAAGATAAGAAAATAGAGAGAAAGAGGCTGATATTCCTTGATTTACATAGAAAGCCAGTAAAACCCCGAGACAAGAAGTTTGCCCCGTTCACAGAGGCCACAGGTGCCCTCTTGGTCTCCCGAGGGTGTGAAGATGCAGAATGTCTTCCCGTTCAGGTCTTAGAAACCCGGGCAGATAAGTGAACGCAGGGAGCCACTATGCTCCAAGGGATCAGCCTGAAAAAGAGAGGGAGGGGGAGAGAATGATTGACACGGGGAGACCAAGCCGCTTCGGTGAGCGAGGCCCAATAGCTTTATTTTTAATGCCAAAACCAATACAGAATTGTAAAGTTAAAAAAAGTAAATTATATAAAAGGTACTTTTATACCTTGCCTTATACATAGAGGGAAATGAAAGATGCAAGGTCATACAGAGTCAGGCCAAACATTCCAGCAGTTTTGCCCTTATCGAATCCAGGGTTTTGTCTGCATACCTTTCCCACAAATGATCTTGTGTAGAGTATCTTCTGGCCTTGGAGGCCTCTGAACATTTTATGACCTCTTTTGATAAAGGCTGCTCAACCAGAAAACCTATTTTCCCTCAAAGTGCTTTTTCTTTATATTTCTAATCTATGTCAGCCTCAGAAAATGGTAAACATTTTTCACAGAGCAAAGGTGCACTGAGTTGCAAGAAAGAACCACCATCTCTGTGTGGCAAAGAAGGATGAAGCCCCTTCTTCCATGGGGGAGCTTAAAATCCATGTTGGCAGGAGGGAGAGTAGGACAGGGAGCAGGTAACAGGTAGGTCACATGTGTATGTTTCAAATACTTTTCTTTTTTGAAAAAAACTTACTTATTCGGCTGTGATGGGTCTTAGTTGCAGCCCGCAAATTTCTCTAGTTGCAGTGCCCAGGCTCTAGATCTCACCAGCTCAAGTAGTTGCAGGCGAAGGGCTAATGCCCTGCAGCATGTGGGATAATCCTTCCCCATCCAGAGACTGAACCTGTTTCTCCTGCACTGGAAGGCGGATACTCAACCTGGGATCACCCGGGAAGTCCCTCAAATATTTTTCATGCTGAGATGCAAATAAAAGGCAAGAATGGAACAGAGAGTGCCCGAGCGTCGGTTGTGACAAGGATTCGGCCCCTGGGCGGGGACTGAAGCGAGGAGCAGAAGGAAGCCAGGCAGCTGCCTGAACAACGGGAGAGGAGCCCTGAAGCAGGCACCTGTGTGCACACGTGTGTCCCAGACAAAGGGGAAGGTGACAAGAAGCGAAGCAGGGGAATTAGGAGGAGGTGGATCACATGAGGCAAACCAGA
Source organism: Oryx dammah (assembly GCF_014754425.2). NCBI lineage: Eukaryota > Metazoa > Chordata > Mammalia > Artiodactyla > Bovidae > Oryx > Oryx dammah. The sequence continues at coordinate 35,845,954 of NW_024070191.1, forward strand.
CAAGACTCACTGACAGATTGGATGTGGGGTACAAAAAGGGCAGTTAAGAACGGCTCCACAGGTTTTGGCCTGATGGCAGGGCAGATTAAATGTCATTAACTCAGACGGGGAAGAGTTAAGGAGCAGTTAGTGGGGGCAAGAAGTAAGAATTTGTAGGACAGTTTATTGTCAAATGTCTATGATGATGGACAGGGAGGATGTCCACTATCTGGTTTGATATATGAGACTGGAACTCAAGGAAGATCAGGGCTAGAAATAGAAAAGGAGTCTTCAAACTAGACATGTCATTTTTTTTTTTTTTTAGTTTTTAATTGGAGGATAATTGCTTTGCAATGCTGTGGTGGTCTCTATGGTACATCAACTCGAATTAGTCATGATTATATATACATAGCCCCCTCCCTTCTGAGCCTCCCTCCACGCCCCATCCCACCCTTCCAGGTCATCACAGAGTGCCAGGCTGGGAGACCTGGCATTTAAAAGGGCGTTTAAAACCGGACAAGGTGGAAAAGCCAGTTAGAGGATCAAGGCTGCAGGCACTTTCCCAAGAAGGTTGGTGGGTGGAGGAGAAGCCGGGAACCAGCACAGACACACAAGACAGCTAAGGAGCAGTGAGTAAGGAGAGCAAGGAAGAAGGAAAACCCACAACATGGACTAACTTAGAAGCCAGTAAAGACAAACTACAGCAAGAAGACAGTGACCGGTTGGGTCAAATGTTACTGGTTGGTCCAAGAAGATAAGGTTGGTCCAGAGTACTGATTATTTTCCTTGGGTTTTCTGAAACTGATTAAAAAAAAATATATATATATATATATATACACACACACACACACATATAAAGAGTGATCTCACAATTTCCCAAACTTGTAACTTTCATCATTTAGAGGTGAATGCAAACTTTTTTTTAGTGAGAAATAACCATCCTTCAGAACAAAATAATAAGAATGAAATCTGGAATAGAGATTGCATAGGAAAAAAGAGAATAGAGACTATCTAAATGTTCTCAAGGGACTTAAGGTGTTGAGAAGCTTCAGAATAACGTTTAAAGGCCAAGGATAAGCTGCTGCTGCTGCTGCTTGGCCGCTTCAGTCGTGTCCGACTCTGTGTGACCCCAGAGACGGCAGCCCACCAGACTCCCCCGTCCTTGGGATTCTCCAGGCAAGAACACAGGAGTGGGTTGCCATTTCCTTCTCCAATGCATGAAAGTGAAAAGTGAAAGTGAAGTCGTTCAGTCGTGTCTGACTCTTCTAGACACCGTGGACTGTAGCCTACCAGGCTCCTCTGTCCACAGGATTTCCCAGGCAAGAGTACTGGAGTGAAGGTTACCATTGCCTTTTCCTTCTTTGATGTTAATTATTTTCTATTCTCCTTTTATACATTTCTCAGATTTTGCTACAGTGTTGATATATCATTTTGTTAAGTTTTTAATTTATACAGAGAGCAATTGCCGGGCATTGACAGTTGAGTATGAACCTCAGAAGTTACTCTTGTAAATAAAATATTGCTGATGTCACATTTTCACTTCTCAAGCAGGCTTGTAAATTTCTGAGATAGAGGTCATCATGTTGTAATGGCAGTTGCATTGCTCATTAGCTAGGTTAAGGGATTGTCAGTGGTTTTTTCACTTTGGCCCCTAGCACAAATGCGTTAGTTGCTCAGTCCTGTCCGACTCTTTGTGACCCCATGGACGTAGGCCACCAGGCTCCTCTGTCCATGGGATTCTCCGGGCAAGAATATTGGAGTGGGTTGCCATTTCCTTCTCCACTTAGCACAAATGGAGGGGAATAAAACATAAAATATCCTTGGACACTGGTTGGCATATCTGCTAACGAGTCTGGTGTGGGAGGCTTTCCCGGGATCCGCGGGTTTTGGTCCAGGCTCCCGCAGGAGGCTTACCGGAGCTCTCTGCAGTGCGGGCTCACACAAGCATCGGACAATAAGTCTGACGCTGGTGTTGCCCCTACTCACACGTAAAGCACGTGATGCATTCGGTAACTCATCATTATACACAGATGGTGTGTATCCTACCCCCACCCCATCATCTTACATAACCCCATCATCTGAAGTTTTGACTTAAGAATCAAAACCCGACTTCCCCTCCTAGGGAGAGGATTGAAGACAGGTCCAACGCCTTACGTCAGGAACCCAGGTCTTCCCAGAGAAACCCCACTGCCTTATAATCCCGGGGCACCCAGATCCCCACCTCCACACCGAAGCTCCGCTCGGGCTTCCTTCTCGTCCCGCTCACTCCAGGTTCCTTTTACTGGCTGGCGGTGCAAGCCCCGCCCCTGGCCCCGCTCCTAACCACGCCTCCACCCATAGGGCTCCGACGATGCCTCTAGTCCCGCCCCGGAACCGCCCCCAGATCGTGACGTCACGCAGGCGCCGCGCGACGCGCCCCCTGTCAGAGGCGGCCATTGTTCAGCCGGTCGCGGTGGCTTTGCCGCTGCTGGGCTGGTCCTGCCCCCTCGGCGAGTCCCGGCGTCTCCTCAGAGCTGGGAGAGGGGGCTGTCCTGGGCAGTGAGCTCTCCGTGGTTCTCGGGCGCGGGCCGCCATGAGCAAACGGAAGGCGCCGCAGGAGACTCTCAACGGGGGTATCACCGACATGCTCACAGGTTAGTCCGGCGGGCGCCGCCGTCTTTCTCCTTTGCTGCCTCCCCGCCGCCTTCCCTTCCTTCCCTGCCGTCCTGACAGCCCAGGAGGAGTCGGCCGCTCGCAGCGCCGGGTCTTCGGTGCCGGCCTTCGCTCCGCCGCCGGTGGCCGGTTGTTAGCGCTGCTGGGGACCCTCGAGTGCGCTTGGGCTGCCTTGACCTGGTGTGCCCGCGGGGGATCGCTGGTGCCTTAAGAGGTTGTTAATGCCTCCTTCTAGGAAAGTCGGTTCTTGTTTGTTTACTCGTGGCTCTTGTTCACCCGGACCTCTTGTTGCCTTTTCAGAACTCGCAAACTTTGAGAAGAACGTGAACCAGGCTATCCACAAATACAATGCCTACAGGTGGGACGGTGCAAGCGTTCTCTGGTAGCATGCGTTCTGGGATATGTGGCAGTTGACGGGGCTGAGGGTCCCCGTGGATATTTGAAACATCTGCAGAAGGAGAAAAGAAAAAAAAAAAGCAAGAACTGAGGGTATTGACTCTGGTGGCACCTTCCTGCGATATTTCGGGGAGAGCTCTGTAGGATCCGTTTTGATTGGTTCCCAGTTCTGATTGAAAATAGGTTAACCCCATCAACAAATGTAAATTACTGAAAATGTAGTTTGATTTCAGGCCCTGATGAAAGACAGTGAGGCCTGTGTTGTGAAATGGATGTGGGCCAAGGGAATGTGTTCCATCTGGTTGGTCAGTGGGTGTTCTGTCAATTTTTGGATCCCTTCCTTGTCCATTTCACCAGGGCCCTTATCCCGGCCATTAATGCCCCATCCATCTGCTTCTGCACCCTTAACCTGGAAGCATGTCCAGTCCCAACTCTTAAGAGCAACAAAGCAGTCGTCTTCACTTTCCTCAGTCCTTGAGCTAGCACCTTTCTCTTTTCTCCACTTTACAGTTAACCTTGAAGAATCTGTGCTCCTTCTCTTGTTTTCTACATCCCCAGCCATTCTTTATCTCATTGCACTGTCATTTCCTTCCTGCCGTTTCACCCACATCGCATCTTACTGAGCTCTCGGTGACGTTCTCCTTGACCTCCACAATGGCGCAACGTTCTGTTCTTTCTTACCTTTTAATGCCCTTAACCTTTTTTTCTCACTTCTGTAGTTTGCAGTCTTACCGTTCTTGGCTTTGAATACCAGTCCGTAACTCCAAATCTGTTGTTCACAGAAATTTTCTCCAGGTTTTCAAGCCTATGTTACCTTTGTCTCTTCCCTTTCAAAGCTAAACTCATCTTCCTTCTTTCCTTCCCACTCAACATAACTAAAAACTGTTTACACTCCCTTTCTTTACCTCTTGTGAATTTCTAGATAAAGTAATTATACTGTAGTCCACACATTTGATGATCTGAAAATTAGGTATCCAACCCTATATTCTGTTTGAGTCTTAGCAGGTTCAGAATGGAGGTGTTTGGTCTTGAAGGAGCCCAAAGTGAAAGATAAGTGAGAGAAGGAACAATCTAGAGAAAGGAAACAAAATGAGCCAGGGCATTGAGACATGAGGGGTATTTCATTTTCTAGGGAGTCAGTAATTCAGTTTGTTTACGGGATATAGTCTGAGTGGGAAATAAGTCTGGAAAAGCAGGTGATGCCTTACACCCCTGAAGGCTCCTCCCCACCCCTCAGTTCCCATACATATTTCTTTTGATGTGGCCAAAGTATTCTCTTGAAAAATAGTTACCTGATCTTGTCATTCTCCCACATTAAATAATTAAATGTTTTCTCTTTCCTTTGATAAAGCCCTAAAGCGTCATACATACAAAAGGCCTTTCATGATTTAACCCTTCTTCCCTTTCAGGCTTTGTGTCATAGGGCCAATTATGTGGAACTATTTGTCTTTGCTGAAACAATTTCATCCACAGATTGCGCTCAACCTACCTTTCCAGACTCATTATCAGTAATACGCTAATAGAGAAGTCAGAAGAAATCTAGATCTAAAGGTTACATGTGCTAGAATAGAATGAAAAACGAAGGTCCAAAGACTATCCAGTATTTATGCTTCAGACTTAGAAGCGCTGCTCTGTATGGGCATCAGTGCTTATCTACATTTAGCATTGAAATTATAGACAGGATACCATCAGAGAGCTCCCAGGGTGGACCCAGTCTGTCACCCGATTACTGAACGGGGTGTATGTAGAGATGGCAAGGATCCCAAGTCAGTGCTTTAAGTGGAACTGAAACGGGAGCAGTGAAAAAACAACTGGTACCTGGACACGGGGATACAGCTTTAAGCCATGAATTTTAAAATAACCATCCATAAGCCAGTTTAGTATGTACTACATATGAATATTAGTTTGAATATTACTAGCTGCACATTTTTTATGAAAGATTATTATGAACAGTTTCTAAAAACTAGCTATTTTAAAGGCTTCCCTGGTGGCTCAGCTGGTAAAGAAACCACCTGCTATGCGGGAGACCTGGGTTTGATCCCTGGGTTGGGAAGATCCCCTGGAGAAGGGAGAGGCTACCCACTCCAGTTTTCTGGCCTAGAGAATTCCATGGACTGTGTAGTCCGTGGGGTTGGCAAAGAGTGGGACACAACTGAGCGACTTTCATTTTGCTTCACCTCTGGTGGCTCAGACGGTAAAGAATCTGCCTGCAATGTGGGAGACCTGGGTTCGATACCTGGGTTGAGAAGATCGCCTGGAACAGGGCATGGCAACCCACTCCAGTATTCTTGCCTGGAGAATCCCCATGGACAGAGGAGCCTGGCGGACTACAGTCCATGGGGTCGCAAAGAGTTGGACACAACTGAGTGACTTTGCACACGGCGCATAAATGTATATATGTGTGTATAGAGTCAGACACGACGGAGCAACTAAGTATAGGACAGCACAAATATTTTAAAAAGGCTCAGTGACATTTTCCACTTAATCCCCAAAAGGAAAGACTGCTGGCTTCCTAGATCACCCTAGTTTTACATATACGATTAAATTTTTGTTATTCTCAAGTGTGAGGATCTTCAGGATACTTCCTTTTAAAAGTTAGAGATGTGGATGATCTGTCAGCTCGTTGAGCTTTTTAAGTTCTACACAGATGTGGGAAATTAGTTATCTTGGTGAAAGTTTAAGCTGCTTATTTGCTTGTATGTATAAGAAAAATTAACTGCCTCACTGGATTTCTAACTGGTTTTCCTTTTTTTTCCCCCTTATAGAAAAGCAGCATCTGTGATAGCAAAGTACCCACACAAAATAAAGAGTGGAGCGGAAGCTAAGAAACTGGTAAGTTTAGTGAGCAAGTTGATCGAAGAGTTCACACATGTACCAGTTTGGTGGTTTCCCACAAAACGAAATTTGCCTCTGAAACTGCCCTTGACCCAAACAGGCAAATTTCAGTGCTTTCTTGGAATAATATTAATGCTATCTCCGGCCTACTTTTTCACACTCCGAGTGTGTTTATTGGAGAAGGGGGTGGGTTAAAAAGTTTTTTAATAGATGTAATTACAGTTTACCTTGCCATGTATGCGTGTGTTCGTTTTCACATTGATTTTCAGCTTGAGAGTTGGTCCTTAAGAAGAGCGTGGTGACAGATTGGTACTGGCGCATCTGCTCACTCGCTATTCCTTCTGATGCCCATGTATAGGGATTTCTGTGAGTTAGAGTTACTCTTCCCAAGGAGCTCTTACTTACTAATAATAAGCTCATGAGTAAGCCCCTTTGCATAGTATGACATTTAGCCCTGTTCTCTGTAATTTCCATGAAACCCTGTAACCTGGTAGTGTCACAGTTTCTAGAGGTTTACCTGCATTTCTTGGTAATTTGCATTAACATCACTCGCTAACAGTATCTTAGGGAAGTCTTTGTATTGATAAAAGATTGTAAGTTCCTCAAGATTAAGGACCATATCTTATGCATTTGTTGTTAAAAATGCCAAACGGACATGACTTTTTGAGAAGTTGAGGTTCTGATAGCTGCCACCTTCTTTTATTCTTTACCTACCTGTGTAGGTCTCACAAAAGCCCTCTAGAATTTAGGTATTAGTATCTGACTGTCCTTAATTTTCTCATGAGAGCCTGTAGAGTGTGACCTATAACTCTCTTCTATTTTCACTTTTCAGAGTTATAATATTAGCATCAATCTAATACATCTTATGATTGAGTGACAGACCCACATTAATTATGTGTCACATGTTCACCTTTTGTTTATTACTCACAAGTTATGCTCGGGGGTTTTAAATCCTTTGTGCCACTAACAGTTCTCAACTTCAGTAAATCCTCCCCACAGAGACTAGCCTAACACGTTTTAAATACCTTGGACTTTAATTCTGAGTTTCTCTCTTGGTGAATTGACTCAGTTTTACCACTTGTGCTTCCCTTTTATCACTTTGAATTTCTTTCTTTATGGTAATTGCAGATAGCCTGCTCATTTGTTAGAGGCAAACTTTTGACAAGTTCTGCTGCATCTCATCCCAAATCTGAGCTCATGGTATATCTCTAACAAAAATGTAGAAATATCCAAAATTCCTTTTGCATAAGACTGGATTTTCACTGTTAATTTAAAAAGCACAGACCTACTCTCTGGCGCATGTGAGTGCTTCTCAGTAATCTAGAAACTTGAAATTTCCAGAATGAGAGTTTTGCCTTTTGTTCCTTAATATTAGGTTTAGAAAGTAGCTTAGGCCAAAAGTGCTTCAGATCTGTATGTATCTTTTGCTTTAGGAGATGAGAAACGCAAGCAGTTTCCCCTTTTTGTTCTACTTCTTTTATTCACTCCTACCTATATTTGCTATTTTCAGAGCTTGACTATGCATTCAGTGGTCTTTGGACACTTATTTAAACATTAAATCAATTAAGAATATAGAAGGGTGAATTTCAGACTAAGAGTAGGAAATAACTGGCACATGTTATATTTGTTGAACACTTAACTAAAAAGGACCAATAAACATGAAGAAAAGTTCAATGTCACTAGTACATCAAAGTTGCAAATTCAATTATATAGTGCCCACCAAATTAGCAAGTACACAGTGTGGACAACAGTGTGCAGAGAAAGACACTCATTTATTGCTGATCGAAGTGTTGGTTATTTATAGCTTTTCTGAAGGATAATGAGGCAGAATGTTGGCAAAACGTGTGTGTGTGTTTTGTCCCAGCAGTTCCACTTTGAGCAGTTCATCCTGAGGAAACCAGTAGAGAGATATTTATACAAGGATTCACTAGCTCATAAATTTTGAGCATCTGTATGCCAGGTATTCATCCAGGTGCTAGAGATAAAGCAGTGAAAAGATAGAATCTCTGCTGTCTTAGAGCTTATATTCTAGAGCAGTGCTATGCAGTATATATTTACTGAACGTGAGTCACATTTAACTAGTGAGCTCTCATTGCTGTTGAGTCGGTAAGTCGTGTCCAACTCTTTGTGACCCCATAGACTGTAGCCCACCAGGCTCCTTTCTCCATGGAATTTTCCAGGCGAGAATACTGGAGTAGGTTGCCATTTCCTTCTCTAGGGGATCTTCCCGACGCAGGAATTGAACTTGGAACTCCTGCATTGGCAGGCAGATTCTTTACCACTGTGACACCAGGGAAGCCCAGTGAGCTCTTAAAATGTGGCTAATATGACTGAGGAATTTATAGTTTTGATTACTGTGAACTTAAGTAGTCACATGGAGCTGGTCACTGTCACACTGGCCTGTGCAGGTTACAGCATTGGTTCTCAAAGTGTGGTACCCAGACCAGCAGCCTCTGCATTGCCTGGGAACTTGTTAGAAATGCAGTCTGTTGCATCAGAAACTCTAGGGCAGGACATGGCATGCTGTTTTAACACCTTCCCCAGGTTGTGCTGGGGTATGCAGAAGCTTGAGAAAGCTTCCTCTATTCCAGAGGAAGTCCACAACAGCATTGTTATAATATCAGAAATTGGAACCGTCCAAATGTTCTCCTGTAGGGCATTTTTAAGTAAATTATGATACGTTCATACAGTGAAACACTATGAAGTCATTAAAGTGGTTGTAGTTATATTTATTTATTGGTATGTGAATTTGTTCATGATGTAGTTTTAAGTCAAAGCACTTTACAAAGCAGTGTGATTCTATTTTTGTAAGAAAGAAGTAGGTATATATACACACATATATATACGCTTGTATATATACATACACAGGTAACTTTCCATGTCTGTGTATGTGTATGTATGTGTATATACTGATTGCAAAAAAGTCAGTATATAGCAGATGTTAAGTGGCAAGATTATAGTTTATTTTAATTTTCAGAGTGATGAAATTAACAAATGATACTAATATTTTTCTTTATTCAGCTCTGTAGTTTCTAATTTTTCTACAATAAAAGTAAATTTTTAAAAAAGCAAGAGTCATTTAAAATTGTCTTATTAGGGCTTTTCACTTGGCAGTCATTTAAGCATTTTGTCTTTGGGAGAATATATTTTTTTACTGGTGCTCAGTTACCTGTGTCCTTTGGAAAATGATCATGTAATGGTCATTGTTTTTTTGTTTCTCATTTTTTACTTTATCTTCTAGTGATTTGGTAAGCATTATATTTATGTGACTTTTGTATTTTTTATTTTCTATGTAGCCTGGAGTAGGAACAAAAATTGCTGAAAAAATTGATGAGTTTTTAGCTACTGGAAAATTGCGTAAACTGGAAAAGGTAAAATTTTTACTTATTTGTTTATTTGATAATTAGGACAACTATTGTGTAGCACCATTGCAGAGTAGGTGATATCATCCCCCTCCATGAGACTCAGTAGGTTAAGGAAGGAGCAGTTTATGGCTCTCTAAGTGTCCTGTATTTTAAATTTTAAATATCGCTCCTCTAAAATGTTCACTTATTTTATGTGACATTTAAGAGACTGTTAGCCTCTGTAATAGGATTATTTCTTTATTTTCATTACCAGTTAGAAGGGAGATATAAACTTAAACTAAGTGATTGTTATCTTTTAGAGTTTTTATCCTTAAATCTTCCCAAGCATTTTTTATGGTTTTATTTTATTCTGGTGATAGTAATTGTATCACTTCTGGACTTTTATGAATAAGTCTTTAAAAAATATTGGATGAGTGAGAAATGAGCCATCTTCATCTGCTTTCTTACTCACTTGTAACCACTGAGGTTATACATGAATACTTCTGCATGGGTTATTCAGGCAAATGTAATGGCCCTTAATAAGTCTCTTAGCAGACTAGTGTATTTCTAGTAAGATTGTTTGAGTCTTCAAAGCATTCCTAAATCGTTAGACTTTTTTTTTTTCCCTTAAAGATTCGGCAGGATGATACGAGTTCATCCATCAATTTCCTGACTCGAGTTAGTGGCATTGGGTAAGAATTCTTTTTTAAGCAGATAGGGTTGGTTTAATTTTTTGTGTGTCAGCCGAACTAAAGAAGTCGCTGTTTCTCTTTAAAACCTGTGTCTTTCCATCTCTGTGCCTCTGCCCACGCACTTCGCTCTTCCATACTTTATATGTTTGAAGCTGGTTCTTCAGTTGCTGCCTCGACTCTAAGAGTGCCATTCAAGGCACCTGTCAGCTCCCTGATGAATCCAGTTTCTGGCTGAGTCCCCAGCCAGAAATACTCTTTCCTTCCTCTGAGCTCTGTTAGCACTTCTTCTGTGGGCGTATTATCACTCCCTCCAAATTATGTCTCTTCTGCCTCTCTGGTCATATTTATCTTAAACATTTAAAATGCCTTTTTTTTCCCTATAGCACAGTGCATATGAGTTTGGAACAAGCAGTCAAGTATTTCTTAATGGAGGCACCTTTATCTTAAATTTAACACCAAAATGTTAAGATTAACACCAAAATGTTAGGACTGCAGCACTTTACTTAACTATTGTCTTGATAGATTGAGGCATAGGTATATGATGATTGTTTCTTAATGGCAACATTTTCGGTAAAAGTTATTTTAAAATATTTTAAATTCTTAAACCTAGTATATAGAAAAGGCCCCCAAACAATTATCGATATAAAAGGTTAACATTTGTTTTACAGAGCGTCTGTTACATCGTTCTCCTTCCAGGCAAGAAAGCTGAGTTCGGAAACTGAGATGGCTGTGGCAGGGTCAGAATCAGGGCCCAGGCCGCCGAGCTTTCAATTCAGATACATTATTCCTGTGCCATGTTGGCTTTCCACTGTGATTATCAGGTTCTGTGCCTTACAGTTTCTGTACCAAGGCTCTTTGTCATTAAAATCTCAGTTTGTTTATCATCTGAGAGGCCTTCCCTCATCACCCAATCTAAAGAAGACCAGCCACTCTGTCATGGTACCCTATTCTAATTCATCTACCTGGTATTTTCTTTGTTTATGTATCTACTTATTGTCTCTCTCTACCCACTGGAGTGTCAATAGGTAAGAGCAGGGCCCTTACTTGTCTTATTCCTGCAGTAGTTTCAGCACCTAGAGGAGTGAAGTCACTCAGTCGTGTCCGACTCTTTGCGATCTGACCCACAATAAGCCCTTATTAAATCTCATTTGCAAGAATGAATAGTTTTCAAGGGCCTGTATGTCTGGTTTATGAGTAAAGTACATAGGCATTATGACCTCTAGCTGCTTGGACGTCTTTTTCATGTCTAAGTTCATGACTGTCTTCCTAGATGAAGGCTTCAAGGATTTGAACATTACCAAAGTAACCACTTTGGGCTTTTGGGCTTCCCTGGTAGCTCAGCTGGTAAAGAATCTGCCTGCAGTGCAGGAGACTCCAATTCAATTCCTGGTTTGGGAAGATCCCCTGGAGAAGGATAGGCTACCTACTCCAGTATTCTTGGGCTTCCCTGGTGGCTCAGCTGGTAAAAAATCCGCCTGCAATGTGGGAGACCTGGGTTGGGAAGATCCCCTGGAGAAGGGAATGGCTACCCACCCCAGTATTCTGACCTGGAGGATTCCACGGACTGTATAGTCCAAGGGGTCGCCAAGAGGTGGACACGACTGAGCGACTTTCACAAAGTAACCACACAATAGTTGAGCAGCTCTTTTTTAGCTCACCAGTAACTTTTATGTTTGACAAGAGACAACATTACTGGTTATTTGTTATAAGGATCCTGAGTTTCACTTGATATTGAGATGGTGTTTTTCTTTCTTTGTAGTCCATCTGCCGCAAGGAAGTTTGTAGATGAAGGAATTAAGACATTAGAAGGTGAGTCTGAACAATTGGTCACTAATTTCAGGTCAGATATGGTCCCGAAGGACTGGTGATGCTGTAACAAACTGAAACTTGAAAAAAAACCTTTCTCAGTTAGTAGACACGAATGACGTGCGTGCTCAGTCCTCAGTCCTGTCTGACTCCGCGGCCTCATGCACTGCAGCCTGCCAGGTTCCTCTGTCCATGGAATTTTCCAGGCAAGAATACTGGAGTAGGTTGTCATTTCCTGCTGCAGGGAGATATGAATGATAAGGTTTTCTTTTTAACTATACAGTAAAGAGTCGATGTAAAGTGTAGTTTATATTCCCATTTTAACTGTGTTTTGTTCTATAATTCAGAAGAAAATCAAGAAGAGCAAGGGGAGGCATCTCCGTTTAAAGATGGTAACTTCACTTGCAGATTTTTAGATGATTTTAATTGCTTTTGTTTCTTTAATAAAATTTTAGACCATTGAAATCCTGTACATTCAGCCTTTAAGCCAAGTCATGTATATTGAGAAAAATTCTGTTAAGGGGCTTGCAATTCTTATTGAAGGAATTTTTGCTTTCAAAGAAGTGATAAAAATAGAAGTCAAGAAATTGTAAGACATTTTCCTTAAACCTAATATAGCAATCTTTTAAACATCATCTGTCTCTTCATGCTTTCAAGGGTATGTACGATATTGATTCGTTACAGCCCATCCCTGGCATTTGGGGATTAATATTTATGGGCTCAACTATTTATAAGCAACCCTAATGATGAAGTGGACAGAGATTTGGGGAGACTGACCTGGGATTGCATCCAGCTTCCACCAGTTTCTTAGAATAGATGACTGTGAAGCTCCAGGTTCCCAGCTACAAAATAGTTTCATAGTATCTCATGTGATTTAATGCAGTAATGTCTGTAAAAACTTAGCAAAGTGCTTGGTACCTAAAAATAATAACTGACTCTTAAAAGATATGACTAATTAGTCATAGTATTAAGTTAAGAATTTGTGTGAATCTCATAGCTAAGAGTGAACTTGTTCTATACTTGCATCTCATGGAGGGTTAGTGCTTTTCTGCGTGTGGCATATATCATTTGTCTGAATAAAATATTGGTTAAGGAGGCCAAGAGTTTGTTCCTCAGAGGTATTCAGTTGCGTTACGTAGGAGTGTCAAGGATCTGCAGTGATGGTTTTAGATTAGTTCACTGGTCACAGATGCGTAATGTAATAGCTGTTGGATCTCTCTCTATATGTATAACAAACTCAATATTTCTGTTGCATTTTCAGTCATATACTTAATTTTTTGTGTGCACAAAACGATGATAAACATTACATGCTCAGTGGGTCATAAAGGTGCTTATCTTTCTCTATTTTATATCTCCAGAGAGACTTTGTGAGCATCAGGTGACCATCTTGTTGTTGTTGTTCAGTTGGGAAGCTGTGTCCGACTCTTTGTGACCTCTTGGGTTGTAGCTCCCTGGGCTCCTCTGTCCATGGGATTTCACAGGCAAGAATACTGGAGTGGGTAGCCATTCCAAGATCTCCAGGAGATCTTCCGGACTCAGGGGTTAACCCCTGTTTCCTGCATTGGCAGTCAGATTCTTTACCACTGAGCCCCCAGGAAAGCCCAGGAGCGACCATAGGCATTGCTTCTGAATCATACTTATCCTCTCATTTCTTTAACAAGGCTCATGCCTGTGCTCGTACCCACGAAGGGACCATCCAGATGGATCTGAGTCACTTTCAATTTAAGACATGACAGTTTTTCTGATGAAAAAATGACAATAATACGGCTCCTTTCAACAGAATTTTTAGCACAGTGGCTGCACAAATCAGTACACAGAGTATTAACTCACTGAAAGAGTGAATGAACAAATGAACAGTATGAATGACTTTCTGTGGCTGCTGTTAATTATAAATTAAGCAATATAAGTCCTTAGAAAGGTGGTGGCCACCACTGGTGACTCAGCGGTAAAGAATCCACCTGCCAATGCAGGAGACATGGGTTCAATTCCTGGTCCAGGAAGATTCCCTGGAGGAAGAAATGGCAACCCACTCCAGTATTCTTGCCAGGAAAACCCTCAAAAAGAGTTGGACCCAACTTAGCGACTGGACAATAATGGAAGGTCCTTACAAGGCTGCTTTTTGCTGTACTCAGTGAAAGTTTGTATGCTCTTGGTATGTTTTATGGACTGTTTTGTATAACTATAATTGAAATTCTGTCTCAGTAAATAAAAATGATTATGAAATCAACTGTTAGGTTTTACTACATTGACTTGAAGTCACCTTTATCAAGTCCTTAGTATCTGAAAGTTTTTTTCATTGTCTTTTCAAAGTCATTCCAGTGTTTCTCTAGGTAGTCCTTTGAAGAAAGGATCACTGAATTTAGCATTTTTCCCCCAAAATTGGAAAATGTTTTTTTCCCCAGAAATTAGCACCTTAACTTTATTTATCTTCTATACAGATCTCAGAAAAAATGAAGATAAATTGAACCATCATCAACGAGTTGGGCTAAAGTAAGATAGCAAATTTTCTTTTGACACTTGAAGTGTAAAAGTAAAAACATTTATAGCCATTCATCTGTACCCCATAAGTCTTCAGACTTAGCTAAACACAAATCATTTTACTGTTCAAAAACGTTAAGGTTGTTGCATACTCCTGTAGAGGGTATCCTTGTATTCATTCACACGTGGTGTGTGTGTGTGTGTGTGTGTGTGTGTGTGTGTGTGTGTGTGTGTGTTTGGTTCCCTCATTCCCTTGACTTTGGCTGAGAGCGTCCTCCTAAAATACACAGAATGGGGGGTGTCAGTCGGTCAGGGTGTTTGTCTCTTGCACGCATTGTTGCAGGCACTGCACTCAGCAGAGGTTAGGGTACAAACAGCCTCATTGTAGCTCTCAAGAGTTTTAGTCTCCCTGAGAAGATGGGCCATGACTGTAAAACACTTAATTGTTTAAAAAAGGAATAGGAGAAATACCCCAAACACCTAAATAACAGAATAGGAATAACTAGTAGACATGTCATCGGGCAGCATGGGTAATGTCTTTGTCAAGTGTGAAATACAGACCCCCCCCTTTCTAACTATTTAGAGCACGCAGTACATCAGCCATCTCTACCCTAAGCTTATATCTGCTCTGATCTTGTATTGTCTTGTGGGCCATTCAGTCCTAATAACTTTCTGAACTTGCCTGATGATGCCTTAGCACAATATTTGAAAATTTATCCTGACCTTCCAAAACTTCAAATCAGTGAGACATCAGGATGGTGTGGGTCCCACTCTCCTTGCATATACAGTAAATGGACATCTTCTGAAGAACTTGCTTGTTGTGAGAATTGGTTTTGAACAGTTTATTTATCATTCTTGGATGTTACTTAATAAAGAATTTGCCTGCCAGTGCAGGAGATGTGGGTTTGATCCCTGGTCCGGAAAGATCTCTTGGAAAAGGAGTTGGTAACCCACTCAGTTGGAATGCCAACTCATTCAGTTATTTTTGCCTGGAAAATCCCATGGACAGACGAGCCTGGGGTCCATGAGGTTGCAAAGAGTCGGACACAACTTAGTGACTGAACAACAATGTTTTAATAACATTATTGAAATATCATTTCATATACCATATACTTTACCCATTTAAAGGTATACAAGTCAATGAGTTTTTGAAGTATATTCCCAGAGTTGTACAACCATCACTATAGTCAATTTTAGAGCATTTTTATTATCCCCAGAAAAGCCCGAATCCATTAGTGGTCACTCCCCATTTCTCCCTAGCTGCCCTTCCTTCCCCCAGCCCCT
Source organism: Oryx dammah (assembly GCF_014754425.2). Taxonomy (NCBI): domain Eukaryota; kingdom Metazoa; phylum Chordata; class Mammalia; order Artiodactyla; family Bovidae; genus Oryx; species Oryx dammah. Next base: position 35,861,420 of record NW_024070191.1, read on the forward strand.
GGAACCACTGTTCTACTTTCTGTGTCTAATAGATTTGGCTATTCTGGATATTTCATGTAAATGAAATAATATAATATTTGGCCTTTTGTGACTGACTTTCACTTAGCATAATGTTGTCTCAGTTTATCCATATTGTAGGATCATATTTTAAAATATTTATACAAGTATTTTTCAGGATTTAAAAGCAGTAAATTGCAATCCCTGAATTTGCTGGTAGGGAGCTGTCTAACTTGAATCCATACTAAAATATATGTATTTACTCTTGAAATGTGAAGCTTATTTAAAATGAATTTGAATGGAATATCTGCAATATCAGTAAGTGTGACACTTTACGGGTTTTGATCCAAGTTAAGGAGTAAACCTTTCCTCACACTGCCTCCCCCCACCCCGTGCAATTTTACTCTTAATGAATTTTCGTCTTCATTTTTTAAATATCTGCTTGTATAAAGATGCTCGATAAGGTAAACAATTTAATGTTAAGATTTAAATTTTACAAAAAATCTTTTGTCTACTTATTCTATCTTTATAGATATTTTGAGGACTTTGAGAAAAGAATTCCTCGTGAAGAAATGTTACAAATGCAAGTAAGAGTGCCCTGAATTATATTCTTTAGTTAGAATTGAGAATGTCACTTGGTGAAAAGCCATTTTTAGAATACTAACTTAATTTTTCTTCTATTAGGATATTGTACTAAGTGAAGTTAAAAAAGTGGATTCTGAATACATTGCTACAGTCTGTGGCAGTTTCAGAAGAGGTAACACACTTCCTAATCTTAGGTTGTTTATGCCTTGATGTTAAAGCTGGCTAATGCATGCAGAAAACATGGATTAAAAAGATGTAACTTGTGTTACTTCATAGGTTTGCTAAGACCTTGTAGTATTAACTAAGTTTATGAGTAAATTAGAGGAATATATGAGTAAATTCGGAGAAGGCAATGGCACCCCACTCCAGTACTCTTGCCTGGAAAATCCCCCGGATGGAGGAGCCTGGTGGGCTGCAGTCCATGGAGTCACTAAGAGTCAGACACAACTGAGTGACTTCACTTTCACTTTTCACTTTGACGCATTGGAGAAGGAAATGGCAACCCACTCCAGTGTTCTTGCCTGGAGAATCCCAGGGACAGGGGAGCCTGGTGGGCTGCCATCTCTGGGGTCACATAGAGTTGGACACGACTGAAGCAACTTAGCAGCAGCAGCAGCATGAGTAAATTAGAGGAAGTTCATCCTGATTTTATGATAGGATGGGGTTTTTTCCTGCTGTTTTGGTTTCTGGGCTGCGTTGGGTCTTCATTGCTGCACATGGCTTTCGCTGGTTGCGGCGAGTGGCAGCCACTCCCAGTGGTGAGCAGGCTTCTTGTTGCAGTGTTTTTTCTTGTCCCAGAGCACAGGCTCTAGGCATGCAGGCTCAGTGGTTGTAGCACACGGGCTAAGTTGTTCTATGGCCTGTGGGATCTTCCCAGACCAGGATCAAACCCATGTCCCTTGCATTGGCAGGCGAACTCTTAACCACTGGACCACTGGGGAAGTCAGTCCAGCATGGGCTTTTTTGATGACCAGTTTTAATAAAATTTATAACATAATTTTATTATAATATTATAAAGAACCTGCCTGCCAGTGCAAGAGACATAAGAAACATGGGTTTGATCCCTGGCTCAGGAAGATCCCCTGGAGGAGGGCATGGCAGTCTACTCTACTATTCTTGCCTGGAGAATCCCATGGACAGAGAAGGGCAGGCTACATACAGTCCATAGGGTCACAAGGAGTCGGACACAACTGAAGTGACTTAGCACTCACATAACATAATTTTAGGTGTATCAAATACTAGTAGTTGTTGTCTGGCTAGATGCTAGTGAAGCTGTGGGCAGGTTTTTTGCTTCTTGTTTTACTTTAATTTTCAAAGTTTTCTATAATGAATTAAAGTTTAATGACTCAGGAACACCAGTTTAAAACCAGAACAACCAGATTCTTTGCATCTTGATTTACTCTGTGAATATGAGCAAAGTAAGAACCACTCAATCCAAAATTTTGGAAGGGTAACCTAAAATTTAAAATTGTTATTTTTGATCAGTGTGTCTTAACTCATTGTGACCCCATGGAATGTAGCACATCAGGCTTCCCTGTCCTTCACCATCTCCTAGAGCTTGCCCAAACTCACGTCCATTGAATTCGGTGATGCCATCCAACTATCTCATCCTCAATCCCCTTCTCCTCCTGCCCTCAATATTTCCCAGCATCAGGATCTTCTCTAGTGAGTCCGCTCTTCACATCAGGTGGCCAAAGTATTGGAGCTTCAGCTTCAGCATCAGTCTTTCCAATGAATATTCAGGGCTAATTTCCTTTAAGATTGACTGGTTTGATCTCCTTGCAGTCCAAGGGATTCTCAAGAGTCTTTTCGAACACCATGGTTCAAAAGCATCAATTCTTTGGTGCTCAGCCTTCTTTATGATCCAACCTAGTTTACCCCTATTATCTTACAAAGTTGAAAAGGAAAAACTTTATATAAACTTTGGAATAGATGTCCGACTAAATCCATGGCCACCTCTAGAGTTCTGGTTAGGAAGTGGTAATAGGCTGTCAAGAATTCTGGGAAGCTGCTCAGATAGTCTAGGATTCTTATCTATGACACCATAATAGTAATGGTTAACAGTATTCTTTAAATGAATGCATTAGTAAGAATTGAAGTGAATTTTCTGATTAATACAGGGTTATATTATTGAGAGTCTTAGACATTTATTTAGTGTTCATAGATGTATTTTAAAGCTATATTTAAATATTGTTTTTATCATTATTGAGTAATTTCTTAGCTGCATTTTTAATAACATAACTGATTTTATACAATGCGTATCTAATGTCAGTTACTGTTGTTATCTGAGATTCTGTTGTTTACATCAATAAACCTGAATACTTGGACAGAAAGTTGACCTCTTTTAACTAATTCTGAATGTGAAACACAGTGAAATAGAAAGTTAGGCAATAAGTTAAGGCTCTTCTATGTGTCATCACCTCAGTTCAATATTTGCCTCACTGCTACGTTTACAAGGGGAACCCCATACATGATTTTTGCTGTTATAGGTGCAGAGTCCAGTGGTGACATGGATGTCCTTCTCACCCATCCAAGCTTTACCTCTGAGTCAGCCAAACAGGTACCTCTGAACTTATAGGCAAAGGTGATCAGTCTTAACACAGCAATGAATATCATTTTCTAAGAGATAGTTGGATATTTTCAGAATGAGTTTTTGTTTTAATTTTTCTGAAAGTCAGGTACTGATTGAATTCTATGAAAGACAAAAAGTTAATTGTTGAAAGGAATGCATATTGTTTTTCCACAGAAAACTGACAGAACAGCCTAAGATTTGAAAAAGATAAAATTTAGTAAGATACTTCCAGAGTTATTTATTACCTAGCATAGATACTTTAGAAATATCCAGTAAAATATTCAGGCTTTAACATAGAAGTATTTTGCTATTTAAAATATTGTATTAAGAAACTTTACCTCTATTAGGAGACCCATGAAGGCAAATGTTTTTTATTTTGGAATATATACCTTTTAAAGATAAGCAGGTAACTTTTTTTTATGAAACAGGTAAAGACAAATGATGTCTGTTTGGAGGTGTCAAGGTATTCGTGAAAAGCAGTGGTTTCATTTGATAAGGTGAATTTTCTGTTAGAAAAAAAAGTGGTCAGAGCATAGGAAAACTAGGCATTTATGCAGAGAGCATCGGAAAACTCATGTTAAAAACGCTTTCTTGTTCTAACAGGGTAATTGCTTTTTTTTTTTTTCTTATCTCTGATTATGATTCTACAGCCCAAACTGTTACATCGTGTTGTGGAGCAGTTACAAAAGGTCCGTTTTATTACAGACACTCTGTCAAAGGGTGAAACAAAGTTCATGGTGAGTATTCGCTTGAGTTAACACATTTGAAGAACAAGTGTGGTGACCAGTAACTGTTCTGAGTGTGACCTCACTGTAGCTTAGTGTCCGTCAGTAAATAGGACATTCTGGACCTTAGAGGGGATATATTCTCTAATCTGAGAATGTTTTAATAAAGAGTCATTCAAAATTCCCCACTTGTAAATAATCTGTGCCATTGGAATAGGTGGTGGTAGTGGTTGTTCAGTCGCTAAGTTGTGACTCTTTGAAGCCCTATGGTCTGCAGCACACCAGGCTTCCCTGTCCTTCGATATCTCCCTTATTTTGCTCAAAATCGTGTCCATTGAGTCACTGATACCATCCAACCATCTCATCCTCTGTCACCCTCTTCTCCTCCTGCCTTCAGTCTTTCCCAGCATCAGGGTGTTTTCCAGTGAGTCGGGTCTTCGCATCAGGTGGCCAAAGCATTGGAGCTTCAGCTTCAACACAAGTCCTTTCAAAGAGTATTCAGGGTTGATTTCCTTTAGGATTGACTGGCTGGATCTCCTTGCTGTCCAAGGGACTTTCAAGAGTCTTCTCCAGCACCACAGTTAGAAAGCATCAGTTCTTCAGTGCTCAGCCTTCTTTATGGTCCAATTCTCAAATCTGTACATGGCTACTGGAAAAAGCCATGACTTTAACTATATGGACCTTTGTCAGCAAAGTAATGTCTCAGCTTTTTAATATAGTGTCTAGGTTTGTCATAGCTTTTTCTTCCAAGGAGCAAGCATCTTTTAATTTCATGGCTGCAGCCACCAACCACAGTGATTTTGGAGCCCAAGAAAATAGTATCTGCCACTTTTTCCACTTTTTCCTCATCTATTTGCCATGAAGTGATGGGACCAGATGCCATGATCTTAGTTTTTTGAATATTGATTCTTAAGCCAGCTTTTTCACTCTCTTCTTTCACCCTCATCAAGATAATGGAATAGGTAATTAGGCATAATCTGCTCTTTTTAAAATATCCATAATGACTTTGACACATTATGTTTTTTCCCTAAAATAGCAAATATTCTTTGACTCAGAATGTATTAATAATTGAGATTAGAATTGTCTGAAGAGTATTATCTGTGACAGCACGAAAGAAGAAAGGCATTAGGGTCAGTGATGGAACGTCCAGGGAAAGAGCCATGCGGTGTGAGATGGTAGGTGGGGAGCAGCGCCTGCAGAGCATCACGGAGAAACTGGGAGGCAGGGAGAAATCTTAGGGCTAAGGTGACAGACCACCTTCATCTGCTGCTCCCTTAAATATGGCATGTGGACCCTGTCTTCTCCATGCTCCCTTTTTTGTGAGCTGTGCAACTGAAAGGAAAGAGCCTGTACTTCTGGAGCGTGGATTAGGCTAAAGTTAGCAAGAGTCTCAGTGTGTAGATTCGACAGTCTTAGCTGAAAGTCGAAGGTGGTTGAGACAGAAAATTGAAATGCCACGTCATTTAGAAACTAGACCGTGGTTGCCAGGGCCTGGGCAGGGTGGCAGGGAGGTGGGAGGGAGTGCTCCGTGGGGACAGTGTCGGCTGCAGACGATGATACAGTTCTGGAGATGAATGGTGGTGATGGTTACACCGTGTGAATGTGCTCTGTGCTGTTGAACTACATACTTTAAAATGGTCCATCTTGTGTAATTTAATCACATGTGCAGAAAATGTTGTTAAGTTCGTGTGATTTTAATGGGCTATGAGAGTGTATTGTCTAAGTTGGCCACACTTAATCAATATTTTCAAAAGAACTTTGGGAAAGGTAAAAATAAAAATCCCAATCAGTTTTAGGGAATTAAATTTTTATCAACTCTCCTGAGTCTGTCAGGTTTTGTGCTTTTAACTCTGTGTCCAAAAGTGTATGCACCCAAGATATTAATAAAAATAGGGTTTGTATGTGCCCTATGAACATTCTTTGGGATTTGGTTTGTCTTTAATTCCCTCAAAATGAATGTGCACAAATCTTATACTTAAAGAACATTCAGTCAGATAAAACTCTAAAAGTAATATGTGCTGGACAAGTTTGGGTTTTTTTGTTTTGTTTTTAAGTAGTAAGAAAGTGTACTGGTATGCCTGCGCATATTTGGGGAACTCTTGTGGCCTAAGTGGCTTCCTGCAATAGTCATGTTTGTGAAAGGCAGTGAGCTATCTCCTGGGGAACTGCACCAGCTGTTTTCAGAATGAGCCACCAGGAAGGTGTTTATTTCAGTAAAAAAAGCAGAAGCTTTTTTTTTACAGTCTGAACAGCATTCTGCTGTGCCCAAAGAGACCCAGAGGGAAGACCAGCAGAGGCTGTAGTAATCCGGCTAGCAAGAATACAAGGACAAATTACAAGCTGGCGGGCTGGGTGTAACCTGTGAAGGCAGGTGGGCAGCCAAGTACGTGAATGCTGGGAGTTGCTGGTGGTAGTGGAATTCCTAGTAGCTTCTCAAAGAGAATCCTTTGCTAGGAAGGTCATGGGCAGCCAAACCCCAGTGCTGCTGCAGGGTTAGCCACGTCAGCCTTTACAGAACCTGTGCTGTATGAGAGGCAGGGCCACTCCCCCATCCTGGAGTATGGGCTGGAGCGGTGGGAATCTTGGCTCTCTCTTGCCTTCCTGTCCTCGTATATACCTGGCAGCACATGTACAGACTTGCTAGAAAGGGAATCCTCCCAAACCGATTCCCAGAAGAAAACAGGTTGAGAAATAAGAAAGCAGGTTTTTTTTTGTTTGCTTTTAAAGTATAGAAGACTTTAATGACCGTAAGATCAAGAGACTAGGGCCTTTTTGTTGTGACATAAGCGTCCATCTAAGTGGGTTTGTGTATAAAGTTCAGGCAGTGGACATGTGCTTCCTGTATTTACTGAAGCTTAGAAAAGGCTACGTGTGAGCCTGCTGTCTTGACATTTGTCGTTCATATTTGTTAGGATGAGAAGCACTCCCCGTCAACTTTGAACTCGTTTTGTTGTGGAGGCAGTAAGAAGTGGTTTGTATCTGGTGGCCAAGATGGGGGTGGGTGTTAGCGTGCTGCCTTGTGGTCAGTAGATCTGGGTACAGAGGTTGTAAGGTCTGAGCTCCATTGCCAGTTCTTTGCACAATGTTGGCAAATTGCTTTACTCCTGTAAGGCTTTAATTTTCTTATCTATAAAATTATATCCTTGCCCTCTGTCAAAGGACTCTGCACACAGGTGATATTTAGGCCATATATGTGGAAACTTTGAAGCGTCTGTACCAATATCTTTTGAAGATACTGAATCTTTGAAGAGTTGTGCAGACTGTTATACTAGGATAACATATAATAATAATATAAAAATAGTGTGTTTCTGTTTGGAAATAGATCAATGAGAGGAAGGCAGTCGTCTAGAAGGTATAACATTGGGAACAGAAGAAGGGATGGACAGAGGGTGGTGCTGTGAAAAAACAAAGTGGGGAGAAGGGCTATTGGTCAGACAAGAGACTGTATTCAGTCGGTTCACCAAACACAGTGTGTAGCATCACAGCGTTCTAGGCTCTGCCCCGGGAGCAAGGGATAGATCAGTGAATTTGAGTGCTACTTTTATTTGATGGGCGTGGAAGGGACTGCTTGTCCACAGTGAGTATATTAAGTAGGTGAGTTGCATAGCAGGTTAAGATAATAAGTGTGTGCTCAGTCACTTCAGTCGTGTCAGACTCTTTGCAACCCCGTGGACTGTAGCCCACCAGGCCCCTCTCTCCATGAGATTCTTCAGGCAAGAATACTGGTGTGGGTTGCCCTGTCCTCCTCCAGGGGATCTTCCTGACCCAGGGATCCAACCCAGGTGTCGTACACCTCCTGCATTGGCAGGCAGGTTCTTTACTGCTAGTACCATCTAGGGAGTTCAGGAGAAGGTATTAAATAAGATGACCTTACTGAGATGACACCCAGGGAGAGGCTTGAGGTGAGGGAGTTAGCCCAGCAAATCTCTGGGGGAAGGATGGCAGGCAGGAGTCAGGGCAGTGACTCTGGGCACAGAACATTAGTGAAGATCACCAAAGAAGTTTTAAGATCTCTGGGTTTCTGAAAGGAAATTGGCTGCAAAATGAATTCAGCTTATGAAGTAGAATAAACTCCACTCTATATTGATCCAGTTGATTTCAGAATATCTTGTTGCTATAATCACTGACTAAATAGTTTGAAAGATACAACCTTCTCTATGTTTTTAAAGTTATCTTTAAAACATGAATTCCTTTAAATTAATAGTAATGAAACCTTAAGAAAGTCAGGGTTATTCCAGATCTTCTTGTGGACTCATGGTCTTTAGTTAATTCAACTATTCTTCCTGTGCATATAATAACATTTGGAAGAAAAACCAATTTCCTCTGCATTTAGATACCTTTCTATATAGATGAGTACCACTCATATCTTAGCGTTTTTCTGCAGGTTTGGCCTCAGAAGATGATTTTCTGTGATCACAGTGAGGATTTCAGGGGACAATAGGAGAAACCTCGGCCACAGAGAGGAATGGAGGAGGCTTTATTTCAGAGTCAGCATGAAGCTACCTTATTGAAATGCCAAACAAAACTAATCCACTCACTCTAATAAAGACTTTACAGTGATACAGAGAAATTCTTTAACACCAGCACTTCAGAAAAAGTGCAGGAAATGAAATTTAGCCTTGAGGAAAGGAACAAAGCCACTAGGTGAATCCTGTTACTGATGTGACAGATAGCAAGATCATTGCCCATGGCACTCAAACCTCCATATCAGCAAGGTAATACCTCATGGTAATTCCATCTGAGTTGTGTTAGTGCCTGAGAAGGTAGGTTTCATATTTGAAGATAAACAGGATTCGTTAATCTCTCAGCCAGAGGAGTTGCTAAAGAAAATAACCATTTTAGATTTTGATTTTTATGTGTTGCTGAGTGAAACGTACGGCTTTTAGTGACGTGTGTACCAGCTCGACTGCCCTTCAGAACCGGAAGCTTGTAACTTGTGTATTTTTCTCGGAATGTGGCGTGTTTGAAGCTTTAAATTTGAAAAATGGCAATGTTTTTCTTTTTTACATATTTTACATATGGGTTGTTGCCCAGCCCATAAACTTTCCCCATTTTTCTGGAAAAGGAAAAGATAACAAAACAGACCTTGATAATTGTTGTTTAAAAACTACCGAAGTATAAGGAAACTCTCCCATAGAGAAGGAATAAAACGGTCCTCTATCTTTTAATTTTTTTCTTAATTGTACTCTCTCTGTCTTCTCTAATTTCTGGATGATATCTCCAACTTCCAATTCTTCTATAATATTTTTTATTTTGATTTAAATCCTTTCCTAGAGTTTTCTTTTTCTGTAGAATTCTGTCCTTGTATCATGGATAAAATATCTGTAATCTGAGAAGATTACTGGTAGCTTTTGTGTGTGTTTTCGTCTTCCTGAATAATCCTGGTTTCTTCTAAGTTGCTTGTTTCCGTTTGTTCTGGTCTTTCGTGCTTTCCTTGATTATTTTCTTGTTTAGAGTCACAGAAGAGCCAGATGACACATCACCTGCTGTTCCCTGTGCTCTTTAGTAATCACGAAGTATTACAGTACAGGGGGTAATAATATAGACCAGAGAAAAGTTACCTTACAGGTTTTCACAGTGCTAAAACCACCTCCGTTTAAAGCAGAAGTAAATTCACACTTAACAATATTTGACTAGAATTAAGCCGGAAGTTTTTAAAAAAATCTTTACACGTTATTTTAAATATCCATTTTAGGGTGTTTGTCAGCTTCCCAGTAAAAACGATGAAAAGGAATATCCACACAGGAGAATAGATATCAGGTATTGTTCAAAATTTGTTGCTGACCTATTAACTACTCCTTTCTTTTCTCCTTCCCCCCCCGCCCCCCACCCCGGGTATATCTTGGAATTTGCATAAATATCCAGGATTCCTTTTCATTCTGCAGTCCCATGCTACTGCTAAGTCATTTTAGTCATCTCCAACTCTTTGTGGCTCTATGGACTGTAGCCCGCCAGGCTTCTCTGTCCATGGGATTCTCCAGGCAAGAATAATGGAGTGGGTTGCCGTTTCCTTCTCCGGGGGATCTTCCTGACCCCGT
>NW_024070191.1:35871346-35928552 GCF_014754425.2 Oryx dammah
GAGGTGGGCTGTTAGGGTTTCTGGCATACTTTCAACCGTCTGCACTCATCAGTGTAGGAGACTTGGGTGGTTTCCTTTTCAACTGAAATGCACCTGTGTTCTAGAGTGGATCACAAGGTCCTTTCACCCCCTTTGTTACGGCAAGGCCCTTTTGCACAGTCCACTTTGCTTTATTCTCATTGTTGCTGTTTAGTTCGCTAAGTAGTTGTCAACTGTTTGCGACACTGTGGACTGTAGCCCGCCAGGCTCCTCTGTCCATGGGACGCTCCAGGCAAGAATACTGGAGTGGGCTGCCATGCCCTTCTCCAGGGCATCTTCCTGACCCAGTGATCAAACTGCAGTGTTCTGCCTGGGAGACAGATTGTTTCCTACTGAACCAGCTGGGAAGCCCTTTATTCACTGTACTGACTGTAATTTAATAGTAAAGACACCGCAGGGAGGAGGACAGACACCTAAAGAACTGAGTGGAGACCAGCTTCCATTCTTCTCTTCAGCTTGTCTTCTACGCCGTCACCGCTCATGGTTTCATCATTTGAGTCTTTCTCTTCCTCCTCCTTGCTCTGCACTCTCTCTGTCACATCCTTCTGCACCCCTTTAACTCACCCACTTACTCCTCCTCTTCTCCCCTGTGCCGTCAGAGCCTGGTGGCCTCATAGCCTGATGACCAGCCCTCCAGGCCAAGAAGCGGCCTCCACCCTGCAGGGTGGGGCTGGGGGGGTTGTGACCAGTGCAGGGTCTTTCTGTGGCAGCTGTAAGCAGGAGGCCAGAGGGTTGTGAAGGGAGAGTGTAGAACCGAGCCCCCCACCCACCGTGTATGACTTTGCAGGACAGAGTGGACCTGAGCAGTGGCCCCCCCACACACCCCGTCGCCTGTTTCAGGGGAGGAGCACACAAAGGGGAATCCAACCAGCCTGCGGACGAGATGGGGTCTGCACCCTAACTGGGATCTGATTCTTCCTCCTCAAAGGCGGCGGGTGAGTCCCACAATATTAGGAGACCCCAGACCTGCCTGGAGTCCCAATTCTAAAGAAGCAAATTTTAAAAAAGAACAGCTCTGGTGACTACAGTTAACAGTTCTGTGCTGTGAACTGGAAAGTTCCTGTGAAAGCAGAGCATCAGTGCTCTCACATATTAACAAAATGATAACTATCGGGGGGTGAAAGGCCTCCTCCCTTAACCTGGATGTGTCACACCGCCACACTGTACACCTGAAACTTACATAGTTTCGTGTCAATTACACCTCAGTAAAGCTGTCCTGAGCTCTGCACACAGAGTACCCACTGGAGGGGAGAGGCTGTGGGCCTTGACCCTCCCTGGGGTGCTCTCCAGAGATCCCAAGTAGTAGAATCCCTTCCCAAGGTCCAGACTCTGCACCCCTTCACGGTGAGTCTGCATCTGGCTTTTCTGTCGACCTGGGAGTTGTGTTGTATGTGACTCACTGGGTGTGATCTGTCTCCTGTCTGAGGTGAACCCTGGGAGTGGTCCAAGCCTCCTCAGAACTTTGACCACAGAAAGCCATGTGGTGGGGCCCCTTGGGCGGGCCTCATCCAGATAGTTTATTTCTGGGGAATCTCCATTTTAAAGATGAAGACACCGAGGCTCAGAGAGGTCAGGTAACTTGCCGAAGCTTACACAGCTAGTGAGTTGCAGACCTCTGATTTAACGCAAATGTTCTGGTTCCCAAGTTTATTCCTTCCTGCACACCACACTCCACAGTTCACTAACCAAAGGCCATTCTCCAAACATCAAGTTCCCTGAAACATAGCTATATATTCACCAAAGGGACACTGCTTCTTTCTATTTTCAGGTTACATAGGAATATGTCACCCTCCTTTTTCTTAACTTATCCTTTGTGTAAAGTGATCATAGTGCTTTACTAGCAAGTGGTTAAGATGAGCTAATTTCCAGGTTGTGTAAGCCAGGCTGTACCCAAATCCACAAGTGGAACGTTGACAAAATTGGTTTCCTCATAAAAACAATTTGTAAATATTTCCTGCCCTTTTGACGTTCAACTTGGACTCTAACTTGGGTAGGGAAGCCCCATAACTGTATTCACAATCGTATGGAAAGCTTGGATGAGGCTCTGGGGGCAAGGGAAGGGCTCGGCTCATCACCCTGACTCCCATCTGCAGCACTCACCTGCAGGGTCAGCTTTTCTTTACCTCATTTCTTTGTGCCCCCTTGTGGTCAAGAGTGACATGAGCGCCCAGAAGGCCCAACGTGAATTCCAGGGACTGATCTCAGCTACTGCTGCTGCTGCTCCTGCTAAGTCACTTCAGTCGTGTTCGACTCTGTGCGACCCCAGAGATGGCAGCCCACCAGGCTCCCCTGTCCCTGGGATTTTCCAGGCAAGAACACTGGAGTGGGTTGCCATTTCCTTCTCCAATGCATGAAAGTGAAAGGTGAAAGTGAAGTCGCTCAGTCGTGTCCGACTCTTAGTGACCCCATGGACTGCAGCCTACGAGGCTCCTCCATCCATAGGATTTCCCAGGCAAGAGTACTGGAGTGGGTCAGCTGCAGTTCCCAGTTTTGGGTGGAAATTCCCCAGGGCACAGCTGTCCCCTTCTCGTGAACCTAGGTACTTCCCCACCTTGTGAAAGTCAGTTTAACTTTTCTAATTATAACAAACACATTTCCAAATTTTAGAAATTTTGGAAAATACAGAAAAGTGTGAAGAAAATAAAAATCACGTATACTCTGACCCAGCAGAGAGAGTCACTGTCAGATTTTGGACACATTTTCCCAACATTTCTTCTATGCACATACATACATACACACACACACACACACACACACACACACACACACACACACACACATATACAGCAACTATTTAGTTAATATATAATGTATGTATTATCAATCTATCACCGGTCCAGAGTTAAGCCATTGCCAATGTCCACGTCTATGGGGCTTCCCTGGTGGCTCAGATGGTAAAGAAACCACCTGCAGTGAAGGAGACCTTGCTTTTTCTTTAAGTAAAATTGTAACACATGTATACACACACACACGCAAGGAGTTACACTGTCCTTAAACTTTCGTCCCCCTAACCACACTTTTTTTAAACTGGGCCTTTCCCTCAGATTACCAGATACTAGCAGAACACATGGTTGAACCATATCCAAAAATATGAGTGTATTACAATTTAATGAATCCTCTAAGTGTCAGCCATTCAACTCAGTTCAGTTCAGTCGCTCAGTCATGTCCACCTCTTTGTGACCCCATGGACTACAGTATAGCACGCCAGGCTTCCCTGTCCGTCACCAGCTCCCAGAGCTTTCTCAAACTCATTGCCATCGAGTTGGTGATGCCATCCAACCATCCCATCCTCTGTCATCCCCTTCTCCTGTCTTCAATCTTTCCCAGCTTCAGAGTCTTTTCCAATGAGTCAGTTCTTTGCATCAGGTGGCCAAGTATTGGAGTTTCAGCTTCAGCATCAGCCCTTCCAATGAATATTCAGGACTGATTTCCTTTAGAATGGACTGGTTGGATCTCCTTGCAGTCCAAGGGACTCTCAAGAGTCTTCTCCAACACCACAGTTCAAAAGCATCAATTGGTTTTTAATTTCCTGCTGCTGTAATTCATTCAAGCTACTCAAGATGAACCTCTGCACAAGTCTATTGCCTTGAGGCAAGTTGTCAGACCTGGAGATTAAGGGTACCACATACACCCTGAACATATAACAACATAGTCTTGGCTCTCTGTCTCTGTGCCTTGGAAGCCATTCCTCTCCTTCACCTGACCCATCCCTGGCACAGTGAGGGGCTTTCACCTCCAGGGCCCCGAGATCTGCTGCCCCCTAGAGGAGGCTCACGGACAGGGCTAGTATCTCCTCTTCAAAGATGCCAAGGGGTCCTCACCCTTCATCACAATTCTGGAGTCTTTGAAAGTTTCTGAACTGTGGTGTTGGAGAGGACTCTTGATAAGTCCCCTGGACTGCAAGAAGATCCAACCAGTCCATCCTAAAGGAAATCAGTCCTGAATATTCATTGGAAGCACCGATGCTGAAGCCGAAACTCTAATACCTTGGCCACCTGATGCGAAGAACTGACTCACTGGAAAAGATCAATGCTTTCTTGATGCTGAGAAAGATTGAAGGTGGGAGGAGAAGGGGATGACAGAGGATGAGATGGTTGGATGGCATCACCAATGCAATGGACATGAGTTTGAGCAAGCTCCGGGCATTGGTGATGGACAGGCGAAGGCTGGCATGCTGCATTCCATGGGGTCACAAAGAGTTGGACACGACTGAGTGACTGAATTGAAAACAAACAAGTGGGCCCCTTTTCTTTAAAGAAACAGAATTAAATAACGTTGCTGGCTTCAGGATCTTAATTTTCCTTACACTTAGGGCAATTGAGATACCAAATCTTCACTGTAGGGTTTCCTTTCTCCATTTTTTGTTTTTTTTTTTTTCTTTCATTTTTGGGAGTAAAACTATACTAACCCTTTGAGATTTTCTCTCACAAAGGTAATGAAGGCAGACAGAGCAGGTTATCTTGACTAGAGCAGGTGACCTGTGTTGGAAACCTGCTCACCAGGGCCTCTGGACACACACAGAATAGACGCTTCCGGGTTTGTGCTCATCCGTCAGTTCTGAGCATGGTGCCCTGTACGTAGTAAGCACTTAGCAAATGTCCCACAAAAGAAGGAATCTAAAGTACCTTCCCTGCCCTAAAATTCTGGTTCTAGACATTTTATAGGAAAAGGATGCCAGGTGATTAGGATTTGAACTGAGAAAGTCCTTTCTATGCCTCCCAAGATTCAGAACCCAGTGTGGGTGGGCAGGGTGTGAGAACTAGCTGTAGTTTGAAGGTGGCCGAGGCCAGAGGCTTAATGTGAATGTTGAGAGTAACTGTGGATCCTGCTAAGCCAGCAGGGTCAGAGTGATGGGAAACAAAGGAATGATTCCCTCTGCAGCTGCTGTTGTCCAGAACAATTTCTTTTACCGCCTTCCTGCATGTTGGGAGAGAGGGGAGGTCCTCTGTGTGTGAACTGGGACTGGTATTATCAGGTCCCTTCAGAAGGAAAGATTTTGGATGAAGAAGCTCAAGGAAGGAATGTTGCCAACTTCCTGTTGGGAGTGGTTTTTATAGACTTTAATGACCTGCTGGGCCTGACAAAGGCCAGGTCTGTGCCAAAGTGCAGGTTGGAGTTGTAATTTTAATATTCATCTGGATGTGAATAAATCTAAGTTGGCTTGCATGGCTTTTCATCGCCTATAGCATATGAATTTTCATCTGTGTTATTAACTAATGAACATTTTCCATGTGCCAGGTGGATCACTGTGTACTCTGGATACATCACCATCTTTACTATCGACTACAGTCCCAGATATGGGGGAGACTGGTTGGCTGCTGTCTATGGGGTCGCAGAGTCGGACACGACTGAAGCGACTTAGCAGCAGCAGCAGCACAATCCTCTGAAGTAGACCTTATTTGGTTCTGTCTCACAGATGTCGAAACAGAGACGTAGAGTTGTTCGCCAACAACCACAGGGTTGGCAGGTCTGAGGTGCCAACCCAGCATCTTTTGACTCCAAAACTCATTTTATTTAGCCCACTAAACTTATATTGCTTTGCCAATGACATTGATCATTTTTGGCCTCATTTTCCAAGTCTCACATTATGAGGCCTTTGGGAGCAAGCGTCTTACTTATCTTTTCTTAGCCTGAAATGCTTAAACACAGCAGGGAAATCATCTTTGGCTCTGGTTTCAAGAAGCAACCTGGTATTATGTTCTGAGTATCAAAGACTTTGTGGGGTTTTCTTTTTTTCTTTTTATCTTGAAAAATAATTTCAGACTTACAAGAAAGATTCAAGAATAATGCAATGAAGATCCATAGATCCTCCACCTAGATACACCAATTGTTAACATTTTGAATGTTTTTTTCCTGACCATTTGAGAGTTTGTTGCAGATACCTGCTATGTCACTTATGAATAACTTAATCTCCTAAAAAACAGGCCATTTATCCATACATGCGTGTTAGCATGCAAGTTCTGTCGCATCCGACTCTTTGCAACCCCATGGACTACAGCCCATCAGGATCCTCCGTAGATGGGTTGCCGGTACCCTCCTCCAGGGGATCTTCCTGACCCAGGCATTGAACCCGCATCTCTGTATCTTCTGTATTGCACAAGGATTCTTTAACGCTGAGCCACCAGCAAAGTCCCCATTTCTGTATAATCAAGATATAATCATTACCCTCAGGAAATTTAACATTGTTGCAATACTAATACAGTCGACATTCAAATTTTCTCAATTGTTCCAATAATGACCCTCAATAGCTGCTTTTTGTTTTTTGATCCAGGGTGCAGTTTAGGATTACTTGATTCTCAGGGTCATATCTTTCTTTTGTCTCCTTTAATCTAGAACACTTGGCTAGTCTTAACAGTTCATGAAGTTCGCGTTTTTAGAAGAGACCAGGTGGTTGTTTTGCAGAAATGTCCCTCAACTGGATTTGTCTGTTTCCTCTGGAACGGAGAGAAAGCACTTCTTGGGCGAGTCATTCTCACACAAGACGTCAGTCTGTACCACCCCCGGCGCTGCGCAGTTCCATCACTCGGTCTAGGCGACGCGTTTGATGTGAAGGTTACCCTTTTCTTTTCGCTAAGTCATCTGTGGGATAATAGTTTGGAACTGAACGAATATCCTCAACCGTCCAGCATCTACTGATGAGTTCTGCGTGACCCAGTTCTTGGTGGCTCCAAATTGGGGATTTTGTAATTTCTCGTACGTTTATGAGTCGGAATTCTTCTCTAAAAGAGAGCTGTCCCTCATTCACCTCCTCTCTCCCTCTGGATTACATCTTTAAGTCATGCCACTTACCCCTTGGGGACCTATGTTTCCCATCGTTAAGATGAGGTGACCTAAGGGCCACATTCTTGAATTTCAGTCACTCTGAGACGGAATCCCCTCACAGGTCTGTCAAGCGTCCGCCGGAGAAAAACGCGGCAGGGGGCGACCCCTCCGCGGGCAAGGGTCGCCAGTGGGCTCCGCGCCTTCTCGCGAGAGCAGCCCCTCAGGGGATAAAGGCGCGGGCCCTGCGCCTGCGCGCCCACGTCCATCCCGTCTGCCCCCGCGCACCGCCCTCCACGGCGCGCGCGCGCACTCGGACAGTTGGAGGTGTTGGGCCGCCTCGGGCTCGCGGCGCGCGCCCCCGGCGCGACTCTCCGGCGCAGCCGCGGCGCGGGGTTCGGGGCTCGGGGCGCGCAGGCGCCGCGGGCGTGGGGCCGCGCAGGCGCGGACGGCGTTGGTCCGAAGAAGACCTTCAGCGGTGCCCTGGCGGAGCGGACAGGCCCCTCCTAGCGGAGCGGACGGGCCCTCCGGTCGGAGGTGAGGCGATCCAGGGCCGCAGGCTGGCGGCCGGGCGGGGGCCGGCCGGGCGGGCGGCCGTCTGGCAGGGACCCGCGGGAGGCGGCTAACGGAGGCAGGGCCGCCGAACGGGGCGCGGGCCCGCGGGCGGGGGCAGCGGGAACCGGCCCCTCCGGGGACGGGCGGGCCGCGCCGCCACCTGCGCCTCGGCCGGGCCGGTCCCCGGGAGGCTGGCTTCGAGGGAAGGCGGGTCCGGGAATCCCCGAGCCCCGGCTTCCTCTCCGGCCTCGGCATCCAGCATCAGGGGGCCCCTCTGCTCCCTTCCCCTGAGGGGAGGGTGCTGGACGTCCAGCTGAGGGGGGCGAGGCGAGCTGGCTGTCCCCACGGTGATGCTGTTGTAGCCACCGCTCCCCCACCCCCGACCCCGGCACCTCCCCTCGCTCCTCGCCCCCGCCTGCGGCTCCCGCAGCCCGGGGGCGCCGTGCACGTCCACGGAAGAGTGAATCGGCAGAGCCGCGGCAATGTGTTGGAACGTGATGTGTCTGGGGCTTCTCGAGTTTTTGCTTGCTCATACCAGCAGTGCATTTCCCATCGGGATCGTGGGCCTGGAAAAGAAAGCTTGAACTGGGCACAGTTGAGTTCAGACGACCCCCACCCCCACCCCCCACTCCCCCAACACGACTTTTGCAGAGTGTCTAGCAAGTGCTTTTGAAAAAGAAGCAAAATTCTAAAAGACTGTAATGGGTCCCTAGATGGAGGTTTCCAAACACTTAAGTGTATCTTTCCTTTTTTTTTTTTTTTTAAAGAGCACAGTAAAGCTTTAACGTTTTTAATATTTGAGTACCGTAGGCCTGGTTTTTATACTTCACCTCTCAAGTTATGGGCTTCAGGCAGAATTTCAACAGGTACCACCGTCGTTTGTGATCATAAAGAGTAATATCAGATTGCAGTTGGCAGTGTGTAAAAGGTCTCAGTTTGATGGTTGGGACACAAAGGACTTGTGTTGTAAACTAATTGCTCTGGAAAGGAACTTGGACACCTTGTGGCCTAGAACAAAGTTTTATTATGGTATGACTCAGTACATTTATCTTCATCTTTACTCTTTCCACTTTATATATATTCTCATCTTAACTCTTTCCACTTGATATATATTCTTAAACTCTTATCCTAATGTCTGTCATATTGGACAGGTTTAGGTTAAGGAACACATTTTAAATGAATTCACAGTGAAGAAGTGCACCATAAAGTGTGTGTTGTGTTCAGGTGTGGTGGAATAGGCAGAAACTTACTAGCAGGAGGCCAGGCTAAGAGCTCCGCTAAATAGAAATAAATAGGTTTGAACGTGTAGGTGGTTGAGGTGGTTGAGGCGTAGAAATTGCAAGGGCTCGCTGCTGCTCTGGATTTTACTGGGGGTAGTAATAGGGTTAACAGGGGCTTCCCAGGTGGCTCATTGGTAAAGAATCCACCTGGCAAGACAGGAAACGCAGGAGAGGCCGGGTCAGTCCCTGGGTGGGGAAGATCCCCTGGAGGAAATGGCAACCCACTCCAGTACTCTTGCCTAGAGAATCCCACAGACAGAGGAGCCTGGCAACTTAGCATGCACAGTGGGGCTAATGGGATTGCTTGAGGTGCTCCAGCGTGACTTTTGAGGATGCTGCTGGAAGAGATTTCCTGTTGTGCAGAAAGGGCAAAGGAATGGTATATTCAGCAGTGTTGATTGGCCTCAGAATTTTGAAGTGAGGGTCACGTTGGCAGTAGAGAAGCTGGGTGAATCCTCAGGCAAGATGAAGTGAAGCACCTAGCATTTTTGAAGACTGTAACTTTTAGAGTGTATACCGATTTTTGGTAAGCAGATTACTGCAGGTAGGATTTATCCTCTCTCTGGTTAATAGGTTAGATTATAACACTGTATTTTAAGAGTTTTGAGAGAGGGCGTATTCTGGATGAATACTCTTCAATTAGTGTGGTAATTCTTAAGAACTGCATTTCAGAGTGGCAAAAATGTTAACCCTGAAGATGTTAAAGTGCATCTGCTTTACAGATCCTCAGAAAATTTACTTTGTCATCTTATAGAGCTCTCTGGCTTTACAACTGCTCAAGACATGTTTTACTAAGGTACATTTTTGCATTCTTTTAAAAAGTGAAAGTCCAGTTTAACAGAACATCTGCTTCAGCCTTCAAGAAATTTCTCTTCTTTGAAATGCAATCAGAAAGATGACCTCCATGAATCTCATGAGAAACATCCTTTCATTCTCCAGGTTTCTGAAAAGCTCTTTTTAAAGGAGCAGCCTGCTCTCTCTGAACTTTGCTTGCCTTAGGGGTTAAGCATTAATGACGCAAAGCAAGAAACATTGTATATCTCTTCTTACAGAACTAAACACTTGAACAGTGAATAAGTACTAAATATTATTTATTCCCTTGTCCTTATTTTTCTTTATAAGATATGTGTAACACACCGACTTACTGTGACCTAGGAAAGGCTGCCAAAGATGTCTTCAACAAAGGATATGGTAAGTATGCTATTGTAAATGGCCACTGTGGGGTAAGCATTCATACTGAATGCCTAAGATATGGGAGATACCATGCTCAGTAAAATGAGGTTAAGTCAACATTAATCTATTTCACAGGATTTAAGGGGATAACTATTAGCAGGTTACTAGACTTCTTTTTTTAGAGCTGGAGTGCCACAAGTGTTAAAAGCCATTGTGTACATAAACACATATTTGCATATTTTATATTATCTGTGGGGTGAAATAGTATAACTCTGTAATATATATGCCTCCTTTGGTTAGCTCTGGGGACAGTTAAAGCAGGGAATGTGTTTTTCCTCCTCCAGATAATGGCACTGTTTTCATGAGCGTGAAAACCTAGCTTTTGACTTCTTTGGAGGAACATACAGTGTTTAAAACCAAGTAGACATTTAGTTTTGGTTTTAAAAATTTAGTCTTGAAATTTTAAAGTTTTTGTGCTGTACACATTTGATTTTTTTATTAACTAGTGATGTTAATTATGTATTTTAAGCTTGTATATATGTATAATTTCTAATAATTTTGGTTCTTAAAATAGTGCATTTTTCTTTCATCCATAGGTTTTTTTAACTTATATTTTTAAAATATGTCTTTATTATTTTGGCTTTAAAAATCACGCTTAATTTTTGTTAGCATTTTGTTGTAATTTTTGGTTACAATCCAATTTTTGTTAGAATTCTGTTAGAATTGAGTTTCTTGTGGCACTCTCACCTAACAGGAATACTGAATATTTTCCATATGAAATGTACTAGGGACTATTTTCATAATTTCTAAATTGCAAAGTCTGGAGTGCATGTCACATTTTGTACATCACTTATTTTGTGTGTGTGTGTGTGTCTCTAGGATTTGGCATGGTCAAAATAGATCTGAGAACCAAGTCATGTAGTGGAGTGGTAAGTACTTAATATACTGCTAATAGATGTAGCACAATTAAAGGACCCTGTTTGAGAATCATTGTTTAGTCAGGTGACTTGAAACAGCATACCTTTGGCGCTAAGCTGTCTTCCCTACAGCTTTGTCCTCCTCTCAGATTTCAGAGAGCCACTCAGCCACTTGAGCCCAAGGACAATCAAGTTGAATTTGCGGGGAGATCTTTGTTTGTCGTTATAAAAGTATGCTGAGTCTTAGTCTCAGAAAATACAGAATACATGTGTATACATATGTGTGTGTATATATTTTTTATGCTGTATTTTTATACTTTTGTGAATATGTATGTGGACACTAAAATCTTTGCTTTTTATTTGGTTCATGCAAATTTTGTTGCCCTTTTACAAAAACGAACTAACTTTAGTCTCTGTCCCATCATGATTAGTTGAAACAAATGTAGAAATACATGCAGAAGGTTAGTCAACTTTTATTAATGTTCATGAAGTCTTTTTTCCTGGAAGTTAGGAAATAAAGGATATATCACCATATTATCAGAGCATCACTAACCAGAGCTTTTATAAGTTTCAGCAAATAGATCAAATTTATATTCACCTTATTCTCTGATTTCTCCATATTGGCTGCATCTTTTTTTCTTTGGTATTTTCCTATTCAAACCAATGCAAATCTTATTTCTGGATATAATGATTTATTTAGAAGGGCAAGAAGCATGTGGAGTATTTATGGTGCTTTCTCATACTTCATCTAATCCTGGTTTGTCACTATTCTTTCCCTGGGTTTTCTAGTTATAAATAAATGTTTATGCCACTACCCTCCTAAGATGGGATTTTATTATGTAGTCTATTAAAACAGAAAAATCAAACTCATTTTAATTAGTATTTCAAATTTGCTCAAGGTAGTTTTGTGTTGAGAAAATCAACAACTAAAATTTTATCTCCTTTTCATGCTGCTGTTGTGTGTGAATATTCATTCAGATGGTAAGAAAAACAGTATATTTGTGTGCTTTGTTTTTATGGCTGTTTCTGTTCTTTAGTATTGGTTTAGGAAACATTTCATCCCTTGCTCCAGATTGCCTAGACCGTATCTTGGTCTTTTTGTGATGTGCCACTTATAACAGCACCATTTCCGTGATTGTTTTGTTGCGTACCAGCATTACAGCAGAACTGTAGATGTTAATGTGCATGTTATAAATATGTTTTGCACTGTGTGAGCTAATTATGAAATTAAACAAAAATTGGAGTAATTGTGAACCTGGAACTCAACTTAGGAAAATTATGGCCTTGTGTTTGAGATTTGGAGCTCTGGTATTTTAGATTTTTGACAAAGCTTCAGGCGAAGAAATACAGACTAAATACGCTTCTACCTTGTTTGCACCAAAATTAAGGTTTATATTTGCTATACTTACAAGTTTATAAAAGGTAAATGTGAAAAATGAAACACTCAGTAGCTGGATCTACTAAAAGAAAGTGATGTGAGTCGTTAAAACATGGCTGGCGTTTTGTCATGTTCTGCCAGGGCCTTGCCCTTAGTGTGCAGTGTGATAGTCTCTTTGAAAACTTGCTGTGCCGTGTAGATAAACAGATCACAGTTTCCCAGTTGTGTCATCAGCCTATAGAACGCGAGTTTGGGGGCAGGGCGTTTGGTGGAGGAAGGATTCATATTGCAGGTGGTAAGACAACTGGGGCAGGGTTGCTGGCGTTTCGTGACTGTTGGCAATATTTCCGAGATGGTCTTTAAAAACAGGGCCAATCAGAAATGTGGTTTCCTTGACAGTTCCTAGACTGTCAGTGACAGGTGCTGACTGTGTGCTTCCCCCTAGAAGGAGATGTATTTCTAATTGCTTACTGTCATATGACTGAGGGACACCTACCTAGGGAGGAGGATTTATTTTGAGCCATTCATAGTAACTATTTGACAGGGGAGAGGGAGGAAGAGGGATAACTTACACCATTCCATTTTGTTATGAAAAATGGCGAGATACTTTCAAATATTGAAATTGTTTACAGATCTGAAAATCTTACGGATAGTTTTGTGAGCAAAAGCAACACATTTTTTGTAACAGTGTGAATGTACTTAATACCAGTGTACTGTACACATAAAAATGGTTAATTTATGTTAAGTGTATTTCACCACAATGAAAATTTAAAAAATGTTTTTAATGCAGTAAAGTTCTGGCCCTATTAAAAGGAGGGTATCTAAAGCTTCCAGTGTTTGGGGATTTTTTAAAGACTTTAAAATTAACTAGTAGTTCAAAAGGTCTGATAGAGAACCAAGTCTTTTTCATGTCATGAAGTAAATGTTTAAGATTCGATGTTTTTGTCTTTTTAGGAAAGGCATTTTCAGTAAAGATATTTTTCTTTTAAAAGAGAGTTTGGGATTCCCATTTTAGTAAGAGGGTATATGGAACAGAAATATCAGTAAGAGAGGTGGAGTAATGTGAAGTTTGCAAAACTGGTTAAGATATCTAGAGATCAGAAGGAAAGGAGGAGAGCAGGAAGTAAGCTGCTGCAGAGTACGGTTGTGATAGAAAGTCCGTTGTATTGGTTTCTGCTGCATTGAATACTGTTTTCTGGAATGAATATTTTCTATTTGGTGAGCTGATTTTAATTATTTTTTTCTTACCAGGAATTTTCTACTTCTGGTCATGCTTACACTGATACAGGGAAAGCATCAGGCAACCTAGAGACCAAATACAAGATCTGTAACTATGGACTGACCTTCACCCAGAAGTGGAACACAGACAATACTCTTGGGACAGAAATCTCTTGGGAGAATAAGGTACGAGAGTGTTGGAAGTTATTTGCAGGGTGAACTTATCCTGGGGATGAGCTGATGAACAGACTTTGTCATCAGTTTGTGCACAGTATATATTTTGTCCAAATAGAATCTGAGCGAAGTCTTGCACACTGTCTGGTTGCTGTATTTTTTCTCTGCATGTGGCCTTATTTGTTATGTTTTATGTTTCTATAAAGTAAGATTTTGTTGGTCAGTACATAATTATGACATCTTTTGTTCTGACCAGTTCTACTTACTGTTAGATAGTTGGGCGTCTCCTGAGCAGACCAAGCTCTTTGCAGTGATTTAATTTTGCTTTTGTAATCATTGCAAAGCTGACTCCACAGAAAAATGTTTCTAAAAATTCTTTAATGTTTTCAAAGAAACTCTTTCAGCCGATGCTTGTCAAGTGCCTGCTACATTCAGGGCACTAGTTTTTGAGGTATGTCTCTATGCACATATTATATATAGATAATGCATCTGTATAGCTGAATAAGTTACTTAGGTTGGTTTGTTAACTGTCCAGTTACCATACTAATTTCAAAAGAGTATCACGATTATTTTGTCGCATTGGGATTTTGTTTTGTACTCTTAATTTACATTACTGGCCATTATAATTGGATCTGACCTGTATGTCTTAGCCCGTTTCGTGGTGAAGCTTGGGGTGAGGGGAGAGGGGTGGGGGCAGGGAAAAGGAAGAAGAGGCAATTTATGAAATAATCTAATGTTTGTCTTTCTTTAATGACTTCCTTATTAGCGAATAAGTTAGAGAAAACTTTAGAATTGGTTTCTCAAGTCAAGAAAAGAATTGAAAAATGCTAATTGTTAAATTTAAATCTTTATTTTTCAGTTGGCTGAAGGGTTGAAACTGACTCTTGATACCATATTTGTACCAAACACAGGGTAATTATCCCAACCCCGTTTTCTGAAATGGTCTTGTTTCTTGAAGGGATGGAAAGGTTTAGAGGAGGGAGCTCAGAAGGGGAGGCAAGCAGAGACCTGTGTGTGCAGGAGATGGGGAGGAAGACCGCCAGAGGCAGGGGGCAGTTTTCATTTGAAATCTGGGCAGATGAACAAGAACTTGTAAATCTAATTCAAAGAGGCACATTGTGGGGAAAATGTAGGAGCGAGAAGGGTCTGAGACTAGATGTTTTTAAGCTATCCCGAGGATGCTTGGATGTGAGGTCCTGCTGGGAAGTTAACATCTTTAGAAAAGTGTGTCGTCTCCTGGCAGCAGCACAGTGTAAAGAGCGGTTCTGCTCACTTGATTTCTTAGCCTTTGTAAATCCCCCAGCTTCTCTAGCTCAGTGTTTTCATCTGAAAAGTGAGGATTTTGTTGTTTCCTGCCTGCCTGTCTCTACAGGAGCGGCGCTAGGCGCTCGGTGGGCACGGTCCTGCTGAGCTGCGGCAGGCTCGCCCCTCCTGCCGCACACCTGCGTTGTCCGGGGCAAGGCTCTCATAAGAGGCCTGACTGCAATCGCCTTGGACTGTTCAGGACTAATTTTGTGTTTTCACAAAATTGTCCTTCAGAAGTGTACTCTTCTATCCCACATTGTCCAGGGAGACAACACTGACCTGAGGAAGATAAACATGCTTACCAAAAAATAAAGTACATTTCTCTCTGTGACAGGTCAATAATCTAAAATTTTGTTGGGTGTTACCTTTTGTACCATTTGGAAACATTTAAAGAAATTCGGTTGTGTGTCTATATACATATGCATTCAGGTTATTAATTTGGTACTGAAATATCTTGCACCTTTTTATACTTTTATGAAGTTAATCATGAAATACCTTATCATCTGAATGTAGAGAATAGGTAAAAAACAATATATATATTTCAAATCCTAGCAAAATTACATTTGTAGAGCTAAGTCATGTGAAACATTGTTAGTCTGTTTGTGCCTTCTACCAAAATAACATTTACATTGGGGGAGAAAAGGGATCTTACTCTCAAGATTCCTAGACGGCAGTAAAAGCTCATGTTGTTTTTGTTTGTTTTACAGAAAGAAGAGTGGGAAATTGAAGGCCTCATATAAACGGGATTGTTTCAGTCTTGGCAGTAATGTTGATATAGATTTTTCAGGACCAACCATCTATGGCTGGGCTGTGTTGGCCTTTGAAGGTTGGCTTGCTGGCTATCAGATGAGTTTTGACACAGCCAAATCCAAACTGTCACAGAATAATTTCGCCCTGGGTTACAAGGCCGCAGACTTCCAGCTGCACACTCATGTGTGAGTGTTCCAAGTTCAGAGTTCCTCCTTTAGTGCCGGTGCAGCCGCCCAGAAGGATGGTGGCTGTGACCATGGTGCGCAGATTGGCCGGGGGTGGTGCCTGCATGCAGTGAGGCCGTGGTGGACACCCGGCCTTGCTGTGCTGTCCTCGAAGTCAGCAGAGCACCGTGGGGCTTGGTGCCCTTGGCGCAGGTGCTCGCTGCTGGTCTCTGAGCCCGGAATGGAGAGAGCGAGGGCAAGGATTCCCTTTGATAAGAGGGGTCCTTTGGAGAGGTATTGCTGCTTCCTCTGGTTCCCTGCTCATCTTGGCAGTTTCTGGAAGCAGGTCTGTTTGGATCAGGAATAACCCCGTGGTTGATCAGAGAGTAGTGCCAGTGTAATTCTGTGGAGGTGTTCAGGTACCTTGGTGTGACCCCAGGTACCTGTGTTGTATTCAGGAGTAGCAGGGTCACCAGAGCAGTCCTGGGTTCAAGTCTGTAGGCTGCACCCTGTTGGTTACATGAATTTGAACTTGAAACTGTTACTTCATGTCTTGGCCTACTGGGCACTAACAGTGTCCCAGAAAGAGAAGGATTAGCTCTGTGTTTTTGAAGTGTTGCAGATTGCCGTCCACTCGACACTCTAATCCACTTACGATGACTAAAGTCACTAGCGGTGTAGACAGAGGCATTGAATTGGTGAAACAGTATTATTAGGAAAGCCATCACAGCTCAGGGGCTGACCTCTGAGATGCTGTGAGACAATACCCTGGGTCATGCCTGGTAGCTGTTGCATGGAAGGCGCTTTGTTATGCTAGGATTGTGTTTTGAATGAAATCCAGAATTGACTTGTACTACTGTATATATTTTTTCATAGAATCTTCGTAGAACTCTTATTTTGAAGTTTCTAAGTACTATGAACAACTGAGAGACATACAGATCATATTTTCTTAGGGTCTGCCTTTGTGCCTAGTCAAATGCTGTTTAAGAAATTTATATCATGTGGGGGAGCCACGTAAATGAATCAGATGTTACTGTGCTTTAATTACGTGGTTATAAATTATATAACTTATTTGACAGTCATTTATGCTAGAAGTTTACTGAAATCTGTAGTTATAAAACAAGACCCTGATTTAGATAGTCTTGGAATTTGTTTCCATATTGTAACAAACTAGATACTTAAGGGGGTTTTCTTGTGCCATGAAAACAGGAATGATGGCACCGAGTTCGGAGGCTCGATCTACCAGAAGGTGAATGAGAAGATTGAAACGTCGATAAACCTCGCATGGACAGCCGGCAGTAACAACACCCGCTTCGGCATCGCTGCTAAGTACAAGCTGGACTGCAGAACTTCTCTCTCTGTAAGGATGTGCTGAGTTCCAAGTGGACGTTGTGATGTGGTCCTGGTTTGCATGTTCTTTATTAACTTGGAGCTGGTCACTGTGTAGTGAGAGGAGCATCTCCCTTAAGTCAGGAAACATGGGTTTCAATCCTGGTTCCTCCTGTATTTGTTGTCTGACCTTCTCAAGTCATTTTATCTCTTGGCCTCAAAATTTTCTTATCTGTAGATTCCTGGGTTTCAATCACTTTTTCTGTTGCCGTTAGTGAAAGTGTCTCAGTTGTGTCGGATTCTTTGCGACCCCAAGGACTATACAGTCCATATACTTCTCCAGGCAAGAAAACTGGAGTGGGCAGCCTTTCCCTTCTCCAGGAGATCTTCCCAACCCAGGGATTGAACCCAGGTCTCCCGCATCGCAGGCGGAGTCTTTACCAGCTGAGCCACAAGGGAAGCCCAAGAATACTGGGGTGGGTAGCCTATCCCTTCATCAGGGGATCTTCCCGACCCAGGAATCGAACCGGGGTCTCCTGCATTGCAGGCGGATTCTTTACCAACTGAGCTATTAGGGAAGCCCAATTGCCATTAGTAATTCTTGTTACAGTGCTAATTGGGCTCTTAAATTTCAGGTCCTGTGCTAAGACTTTGTATGTATTATCTCATGTAGTCCTCACAACTGCTGTTGTTTGGTGAATAATACTGCCCTCCTCCCCCATTTTACAGACAAGGGAGCTGAGACTTAGAGTGGTCAGGTAACTGCTCAGGGTCATTCAGTAAGAGGCAGTATCAGGGTTTGATCCCAGATCGCTCTGTCACTAGAGTTCATTCTCTTAGCCCTGTCAGAGGTCGTAAAACTGGTATCTCAGAGGAATCCGGTGCACAGGGAGGGATGTTTGGCCACATGGTGTTTTAACATTCTGCTCGAGGCCTTTATGCTGCATGCTCAAGGTCCCCTCTGTCCCTACTAGTCCTACTGACTTCTTAAAAGATTTATCTTTTTATTAATTTAGCTTTCAGTTTCAGTAATTCTGGCTTGGTCCTAAGGTGTTTCAGCCTTGGAAATCTGATTCATGGAGTGGTGGTGTTGGCCTTGCATATTACGAGGTTGATTTTCTGTTTCTGTTTGATCTCTTTATCTTAGGCTAAAGTAAACAATGCCAGCCTGATTGGACTGGGTTACACTCAGACTCTTCGACCAGGTGAGTAATAGAGTGAATAACAGTGGGCTTGGAGAAGGTGCGTGAGGAATAATGAAAATTACAGACAAGCTGTAGTCACTTCAGGGAAATTCAGACAATTGTGTAACATTTGGTTGTTCCAAGTAAAACAGATTCATTGCTTTTGTTTAAAAATATGTGTGTGTATTTCTAAGTATAACTTGGTTCCTCTGGCTTGTGAGTTTGGTTGATCACTCATTATTCTTAAGTCTGAACTCCTTTAAGTAGAGTATGTCCTGACTGCTTTACAGATGAGGTGGTTATGGATCCCTAGTGTTAAGTTAGTAATAGCTGTAATCTCTCTGCCAGCTGAACCCATGCCGCTGACTCCACCCAGGGTTTCTAGGAAACACAAAATCTGATTGTGCTGCTCGTTACAAGTAATTGTGATCTTCTTCTTCTCAGGAGTGAAACTGACCCTGTCAGCTCTAATTGATGGAAAGAACTTCAATGCAGGAGGGCACAAGGTCGGTCTGGGATTTGAACTAGAAGCTTAATGTGGTTTTGAATAAAGCATCAGCTTTGTCCCTGGAGGTGAAGAGAAATGAACCCACTATGTTTTGGCCTTAAAATTCTTCTGTGAAATTTCAAAAGTGTGAACTTTTTATTCTTCCAAAGAATTGTACTCCTCCCCACACTGAAGCTTAGGTACCGAGTCCCTCCTAAGGGAGGTGCTTGAAGGCATGCCTGGAAGTCGCCACGTTCGTGCCACGTTTCAGTTCAGTTCTGCAGTGTTACTTTCAGTGTGTTCCTCAGCGACGGTGTAGTGTCATGCTCAGAGGAGACGACCGCCCCTCCAGTTGTCCATCGTGTCCTGCGTGTCCCACCCCACTGTTTGGTGACCTTGTAATATATTGGTCTCTGTACGGTAGTAGAATCTTTGGTTTCGCATCAGAGTAAAATAAACCCATCACATTTGGAACAGAAACCGACTGGACTTGCCAGGGCCCTCTTTGCTGTGACCGACTCTGCTGTGAGGACCGCTCACGGGCGGGCTCTGGTCCCAGCGGGTCTGTGCCCCTGCCCGTCGCCGCCACTTCTGTTGGCCTCCCTGCTGCTGCTGCTGCTGCTGCTCTGGGTGAGGCCGAGCCTCGTCCTGCTGGGCTCCTCGCTGCTGGTTGCAGTGAGAGAGTCTGTCCTCCTGGTAGTTCTGTAAAGTCCCTGGGGAGGAGCGAGAGTGTCAGTGGATGGCGAGGGGACAGCGGGGAAATGCTGCCAGGGCGAGGCCTGGGGACATGGCTTTTGATCTAGAAAACTGATGCCCAGAGGATGGAAATAGCAGTTTACAAGAGGAATGAGGAGACTGATATCTTCAGGGCTTACTGGTAAACTGTCTTTCTAAAAGTAGAATTCCAGAGGAAAAAAAAAAGCTTTTCACACTCTGCTGGTTGCAGCAGATTCAGTCAGTGTAGCTGCAAGTAAAGGTGGACCCTGCCATTCCGCCCTCCAGCCCCTCCCACTGTCACCAACAGTGTGACGTGCATCCTTGTGGATGCTGCCCAGTGTCTTTAGTGACGACGTCAGTGTCTATAAAATGTGAACACGCGTGTCTTGTCTTGTAGCACACTGCTCAAGTTAACAAGGCAGTTTTTCCATCTGTAGCTGCGCCTCGTATTTTCGGTTTTTCGCTTCTGAATCTGTAGTGCTCATTTACTCCCCCCTTTCCTGTACTCAGTTTGCTGTGCAGACGGTGCTGCACTGAGTACCTCTGTCCACGCCGTGAGTGGCCCCAGGGCACGCTGCCCAGTGGAGCCTTCTGTGGCAATGAAGATGGTGTATGTCCACACGACCCCATTGGGCAGCATGAAGTAGGTCAAGCGGAAGGGCTGTCTTTAATTCTTTTTCTTATAAAATCGCACAGCCACGTGCACAACTGTGGCTGCTGTTTTAGTGCAAGTCCACAGGGTCAGTGTCTGGCAGTTAGCTGCTGAGTCGTAGGTACTGTGCACATTCGGTCTGTAGTGCAAAGTCATCCTTTAGAAATCCGGTGCCAACCTGTGTTTCTACCAGTGGTGGTCAGGGTGCCTATTCCCCTGCATCTGCAAAAATGCTGAATGTTAACAGACTTAAAGATTTTTTACCACTTTTAGAGGAAAAATGTCTTAACAGTATTTCCCTAATGGCCAGTGAGATGGAGCTGTTTTCATGGGTCCACTGATACTTTATAATTCTCCGGTTGGCCTGTTCAGATTTCTCACTTTCCAAGTCAGTCATCTGAAGAACAACTGGACACGACGGCTTTTGGAAAATGTCAGTGCTGCAAGGCACTTCCCTGCCACCACCACAGGTTCTCTACGAGAATCCCAATTCCAGCCACCACTTCTAATGTCAGGTATCATCTGTGATACCAGCCACACGATCAAGTTTTATTTTCTCATTGTCTCTCTGGGTTGAACCGCCCTCAGGAGATTATAACAGAAAAGGAGAAGGGATGAGGGGGTAAACGACGAATTCATTCTGTGTAGGGGACGCCTGTGTCTTTCAGGGAGAACTCTGCAACCTGAGCGTGGATGGGACGCTGAGCTGGGCTGGCTGGGCCGCCCTGGTGGTTCCTGGGGTTAGAGGCTGTCACTGTGGGCATCTCTTCAGCCGGGCGGTTGTAAGGGCAGGGGATGGAAATGCTGGGGTCCGCGGAGACGCAGAAAACCGCCGAGGAGATGCTCCTCATGCACTTACATTAACTTGTCTGACGAGGGTAGTTGTATTTACGGCCTGAGGTAGGTGGGAAGGTTGCTGCAGGTCAGTGTTTTTTCCCTTCCTTGCGTGTTTTTTTTAAGTGATTTCTTCTTGTAGAGCCGAAGAGCAAGTCTTTGTGTCAATACGGTAACCCAGACATGAACAGAAGATTGTGGAGTTCAGCCTTTATTCCGCAGCTCCGTTGGATTGTACAGCTGCTGGGCTGTGATCTGAGTAACGCCGTCACGACAGTCGTAGCAGAAAGGAGAGCACGTTTGAGCTTCCGTGCCAGGCCCTGTGCTGGCCCCTTATAGTGACTGCAGGCATCTGGAGTGCAGTGGCCCAGGAGAGGGAGCCTCCGCAGTGCGCTGGTGCTGAGATGCTCACCAGCTCTGCTGTCCCCCGTAAAATGCCCCTCAGCACCTCCCCTCTGCTCCCCAGGTCCCCCTCCTCTCCTTCCCTACCCCCGGCCCCTGTTAGCCTTACATCTCCTGTGGCCTCACCATTATTTGACCTTCCCTTTTAACATCAATTGATTCTTGACCCTGCCGCCATCCTCAGTCTCGCCTCTGCAGCCTCACTCTCCGACCAGCTTGTTTGCCCTCCGGTGGGTGGCTGACCACCTACAGACCTTTGCTGTGAGCGGCCTGTCAGATGTGCTTCTCAGCTGCTCTGCGGGCTCTGAAACAGCATCTCCCCAGGGAAGCAGCGCTGTCACCATCCTGGCGCTCTTGGTGTCTCCGCCAACATTCTGCCTCTTCTGTGGAAGCCCCCCTGCCACCCCAGCTCCTGCCTCCTGGGCACACTTCCACGGGGGGCCAGTCACACCTCGTGTTGGTCGTTCTGCTCACCCACCTCCCCCGAGGATGAGCTCCAAGAGCCCTGCCTTCCTGTGTCCTGTGGCTAGGCCAGGACTTGGCACATGATGGGCACATAGTGGGCATTTATTCAGTGTATGTGGGCCTGAGTAAATGGTGGGCCTGGTCTGGGGTTTCTGCATCCAGACTGAGGTTCTCCTCTGGCAGTTACTCGTCTGGCCATCAAAGCGACACAGATAACTCCTGACCTTTCTGACAACTCTTTGGATTATGATATAATAAACACTCTGTGAGGTGACTTCACTGCTGCCATTTAAAAAGGTTCTGGAAAGACGGACACGATTGCAACTACATTTGACACCACTGGGTGCCACTCTTGTCTGCCAGCTGAAGGCGCCAGCCTAGCTGTGGGGTCCAGGCCTCCTGCCCTGGAGGTCAGTCTGTCTGGTTCCTTTTGACTTCCTCCCTCTCTTCCTCAGTAACCTCCCAGCTCACAGTCTGGAATTGACATTCAGTTTGGTTTAACCTCTAGATTGCTGGCCTTGGGAAATGACTAGCAAATGTATCCTGCTGTGGCTTTGTTGACGGTCTACAGTCTGTGCTTTGGGCAGGCTCTGCCCTGAAGAGAGACGGGAGGCTGGGCTGGGAGGCTGCATTCCCCAGGAGCCCTTCAGCTCCACGCCCCTGTCTCTGCACCGCAGAGCATGTGTTGACAAAACCTGAGCACAGTAAGATGTCAGGGATGCAAGAGGGTCCCTAGTCTGAGAAGTGTGCACATTTTTAGAGGAAGAGGCTGATTAACTCAAAGGAAAGACTCAGCATCCCATCCCCTTGGGAGGGTCCCTCCTCTGCCCTCATGGGAGCGAGAGGCCATCCCGGTTAGATAATTCGGGGGCGGCAGGGGGAAGGGGCAGCGGGCAAGGCTTGTCTCTGCACGCTGTTTCGTCACTGGCTAGTCTCAGTGCAGTGGCTGGAAAAGAGGATTGACAGGATTTCAGTTTTCTTAAATTTACTGTGAATTGATTTGTGGCCTAGCTTGTGAGCTATCCTGGAGATTGTTACTTGTGCACTTGAAACTAATGTGTATTCTGCCACTTTGGGATAGAATATTAGATATATAAACAACAATGCAGAGACTGGCCCAAAAGCCAGTGTTTCTGGGTTGATTTTCTGTCTATCCATTGATGTAAGTTAGGTGCTCAAGTCCCTTCCCGATACTATGTTAATGTTAGTTCCTCCCTTTATGTCCATTAATCTTTGCACTGTGGATTGAGCTGCTCCTATGTTGGGTGCATATATACTCACAGTTGTTACATCTTTTTGAATTGATCTTGGATGAATCCCTTTATTATGTTATGTCCTTGTCTTTTTTGTTAGTCTTTGAATTCTGTTTTGACTGATACGAGTATTGCTTTCCCAGCTTTCTCTGTCTCCATTTGTAGGGAGTACCTTTCTCCATCCTTTCAGCCTGTGTGTCTACATCTGAGACGATTCTCTTGCAGGGCCCCGTGTGGTTGTGACATTCATCTTGCTTCGTATCGGGGCCTCTGACACCCTGGCGGTGAGACTGAGACAGCAGCACTTCTGCCAGGACTCAGCTTGCTGACACCGTGTTGTGCTGTTATTTTTCTTACAAAGTTTAGGAGGAAACAGAACTTTATTTATAGTTTTATCAAAAGCAGAGCCATGAAAGGCCTAAAGTACCAGTTAAAAATCAGGGCAGGCAAGTCTCTCTGCGGAGAGGAGGAACTGTGTCCACCTGGCCAGCCCTCCTCCTCCCCTACCTTCCCAGCCCCAGAAGGAGACAGAGAGCACGGCTTCTGCCACAGAGGCTGGAAGTTTCCTTCGGAAGGTCCTGAGGCTCCAGGGAGCTGTGTCCTTGTTGTGTTCTTGGCTGCTTGAGCCAAGACGGGAGACAAGACGTGGGCTCTGGCCGGGTCCTCAGCCCTAGACGGGCGAGCTGCAGCCCCAGCGCTGCTGAGTCTGGCTGACTTAAGAGTGAAGCAGGGGGCTTCCCGGGTGGTCCCGTGGTTAGGAATCCACCTGCCAACCCCGGGGGCACAGGTTCAATCTAGTTGCTCGCTGCAGCTAGAGGAAGCCTGCTTGCAGCAACAAAGACCCAGTGTAACCAAACAAGAACAGTTTTAGAAAAGTTCCTTTTAAAAAAAAGTATGAAGCGGGAAGACTGAGCAGAGTGTGACAGGAGGTCCCATCGGGGACCAGCTCTCTTGGCAGATGGCTCAGCACTGAAGGCCAGTGTGTGTGAATGCATGGCCGGGCTGTGGGCCATTCTTTCCCCTCGTGTATTGTGGGCACAAACAGGTAACAGTGGTAAAATAAGAGGGAAAGAAAAAGGTATTTGAAAAATAAAAACAAACGAACTATAGCTTTTATTTTTGTGGAAACTCAGAAAAAACATAGGTATGTAGAAAAAGACTTCAGAGGCAAACTTTTGAGGGGCATTTTTAATTATAAATTTAATATGGTTGATTAATGAAAAATCACAATGAAGTACCGAGAAAGTGTTTGTCAATATAAAAGTTTAGCAGCATTTCCACAGTTTCAGGCTCTTGCATTAGTCGTACTTCCTCCCGCTATCAAAAAAAGAGAGGACTCCAGTGGGGACCACAGCAGAGCAACCACGGATGCTCCGCTCCGTGAAGGATGCTCCGCTTCCTCGAGGCAGTCCTCAAGTCCAGTGTTTTGCCTAACAGGCCAACCCTCCCCACTCCCGAATTTCCAGAAGGCCAGAGCACTTGCCTCATGACTGAGGTCAGAGTCCCATTCTTCAGGCTGCAGGGGAGGAGGGGGCGGGAGTTTAAGCTGGACTTGACATGTAGTGCTCGCTCATGCGTCCTCGCGTCGGTACCTCCTCTACGCTGACACCATCGAGGGGCCAGGATCTGGCACGGGCCGCAGTGGGGGGCTGGAAGTGGGACGTGCCCGTGGTGGGGGCTGGCATCGCACCATATACCCTGCTCCAGGTGGTGGTCTTGCCACACCCAGGGTTAATGCTGGGATTAGTGAGAAAGTGGGGGCGGGGGGGGCATAAACAGTATGAAAATATAATACTGGCAAACTATTCCGCTGCTTCTTTGGTACTTTCCAAAATTCTCTGATCAAAAAAGTATAAGGGGAGCACACCATTAAAAAATTACAGTTTTAAGTATTTACAGAAGCAATTCATGATATATTACATAATCAATACACAGTATATGAACAAATTCTTCAGTGAAAGCACTTGTGAACTCCTGTTCCAGTATGAGTCAACAGCACACGGACACCTTCCCAAACAGGCCTCCTTCATCCTGTGTCTCACTTACATTACAGTATATTAAACGGGGAAAAAAACACCGTCTTCCAATCTATACTTTCCTTTTAAAAGGTTCTTAAAATCTGCCGCTGAAATCGGTATGTACAAAGATTTGTTGAATATTGAAATCTAGGCAGGTAGCTCCACTCCCATCTCGAGCATGTCTGAAATAATACTAGCTATTATTCTATGTATACAATATATATTTAATATATAAGTAACCGCACCATGTTATGTCGCCACGATACCAGTTGAACGCACAGTATTATGTACAGTAGTTAAGTTAGCTCTGGACGATGACTCTACGCCTAGGTGGACAGTGTGGTCTGGAACATCTGAGAGGGGCGTGGAGGCGCTGGCCGGGGGACAGCCCGCGCATGGGCACGGCGTGTGCACGGTGTGTGCATGTGAGCCCACACCACCCACGCACACGCCCCAGACCATCCCTCGTTTGCTGGCCGCCAAGGAGCGATCACACGAATGGAAGGATCCCGTATATGAGGAGAGCCATGATAGCAGCGCTGAACAGCCCGGCCACGGGTACCGTCACGAACCAGGCCACAAAGATGTTGCGGAAGAGGCGCCAGTCCACGGCCTTCCGCGAGCGGATCCAGCCCACCGCCACCACCGAGCCCACCTGGAGGGACACAGACATTTCAGAGCAAGCCAAGGTAAGACGCAATCTACATTCAACCAGTAGTATAAGATGGCTAGTTTTTTCCCCTAAATCTGATGAAAAGCTTTTAAAAACACTTGTTAGATTTTAGCTATAATTATTTTAGGATTACTTTGTCCAGAGTACAGTTCTGAAGCACTTTTCCACGTGTATTCTGCTCTATTTGAATGGATGCTTAGCCAAGTAAATGTTTTCTGTTCTCCCTGTGCTTTATCAGCCAGCTGTGATGGCCCTTATTTTGAATATTCTCCAGGCAGGAGACTTGATTACAGTGGTGAACCCCTATAAGTACACAATGAAATGGCAGTAACGCACCCTTCTCCTAGAATAAAAGCATCATAAAACGTTGGAGCTGGAGATCTTGGCAAAGATCTAATCCATGTGGCTCAGTCTGTGGAAGATAAAACACTTCCAGAGGGTGTAGGGAGTAGAAGATTTTTAAGTCATGGCAGTTTGAGGACGAGAACTGAGGGCTCTTCATTTTAAACATTTCCTCCAATTGCTTTGCAGTCCTTGTACTTTACTGATTAAAAAAATTAATCAAATGGAACATAAATATTGGTTTCAAAATGTCAATCATGTTTCACAAATTATATAGAGATAGTTGAAAAGCAGGATGTTAACATGGATTCACTATTTCTCTGTACACTCGCAGTTCATTTTATGAAATTTACAAAGGAAAAATATGCACAACTTTTAAGTATCTAAAAATGGAAATCATGAGAAAGTATAAAGCCTAATATCTCACATCTCAGTCAAGCTCTGATGAAGCTCAGCGACATCATGAGGGTGCCCCTGGCCCCCAGGAGGGGCCCCTGAACATCTCCATGAAACAGGCTTTGTCTCCACTGACCCAGAATTATTTCAGAGTCAGCAGGGGCCAATGAGGTTCAAAGAGCAACTAGGGTGTATTCTGAGGTCAGCCAAAAAAACAAAATCCAACACTTCACTTGTTTATGGAAGCAAACTGGAACAGCAAAACCAGCAGCATATTTAAGGAAGTTAATCTGACATTTTGTCAACCCAAGCGGTGATTAGGAATTCCGTACCACCTCCAAGGAGCAAATAACAACCCATCTAAGGAGCATTAGATGATTGTTGTATGTAAACCCTTTGTCTAAAACCAGTTTCTAGTACACAGGAGACAATCGAGACGTTTCTGTTGCACAAAGACTAGCTAGGTCCTACTGGTCTTCAAATACAGTCAAGTCTACTAACACTGGCTTCTGAGATGAGACTCTCCTTGTTACAGTCCCTCTTCAGCTAGGCTGGATTATCTCTCACATAAGAGAACATACTCAACTTTTAGGGTTATCCACACTCTCTCTCTTAGAACACTTTTCTTAAACGCAGAAAATAGAATCATATTATTGCAAGTTTATGTAATAGGAGAAGTGGACAGTTACTATTAGTTGTTCAGTAGCTAAATTGTCTCTGACCCTTTGCAACCCCTTGGACTGCAGTGCGCCAGGCTTCCCTGCCCTTCACTATCTCTTGGAGTGTGCTCAAATTCATGTCCATTGAGTCAGTGATGCCATCTAACCATCTCATCCTCTGCTGCCCTCTCCTCCTTTTGCCTTCAGTCTTTCCCAGCATCGGGGTCTTTTCCAGTGAGTCGGCTCTTCACATCAAGTGGCCAAAGTTATCAGGTGCCCACTGTTAGTGAGTTACCCCAAAACACTCCTATTGCCATGCTTGTGTATTCCTTTATGTTATTTTTAATAAATATACCTATATTTATAAACAACAGGGAACACTACTGTTTCCTTTCTTTAAGAAAATAAGCATTTTCCCATAGTACTCGCACCTTTATGACCATCATAAAAAATGGTACACCCCTTAGGTGGATGTACCTTAATTTATTTAAACATTTCCAATTTCCCTCCAGTTTTTCCCTATTAGCAACAATGTCATGATTATACCAGAAAAGACCCCGATGCAGGGAAAATTTGAGGGCAGGAGGAGAAGAGGGCAACAGTTCATACAATCCAATATAAAAAGCAACATGATTAAAATATGGGCAAAAGACCTAAGTAGGCATTTTTCTCAAAAAGACATACAGATGGCCAGCAGACACATGAAAAGCTACTCAACATCACTAATCATCCAGGAAATACAAATCAGAACCATAATGAGCAATCACCTGTCAGAATGGCTATCATCAAAAAGACCACAGATAACAAATGCTGGCAAGGGTGTGGAGAAAAGGGAACTCCCATACAGTGCTGGAGGAAATGTAAATTGATGTATCCATTGTAGGGAGGTTCCATAAAAAATTGGAAATACAAACTACTGTGCGATCCAGCAATTCCACTCACGGGTATTTATCGAAAGAAAACTAAAACACTAATTTGAAAACGTGTGCACCCCAACATTATTTACATACAATAACAAAGATATGGAAGCAACCTAAGTGTCTATCAATAGATAAATGGATAAAGGAGAAATGGTATACACACACACACACAGGAATATTAGCCATAAAATAGAATGAAATTCTACCATTTGCAACAATATAGGTGAATCTGGAAGGTATTACACTTAGTGGAATAAGTCAGAGACCCAAATTTTGTATATTTTTACTTATATATGGAATCTAACAAAATAAGTATAACAAAAAAGAGAGTCATAGAATCAGAGAACAAATTAGTAGTAACCAGAGGGGAGTAAAATAGGTGAAGGGGGTTAAAGGGTACAAATCACTAGACATAAAATAAATTACAAGGATGTAATACACAGCATGGGGAATATAGTCAATATTTTATAATAACTTTGTATGGGGTATCATCTATAAAAATACCAAATTATTATGTTGTTCACCTAAAACTACAATATTTTACATCAATTATATTTAAAAAGTTAAGATAACACCTGATAATAGAAGGTCTCTTCATGTATTTTGCCCGTTTACATATTGGAATCTGAATGTATCTCACTGTATTGTTGCTCAGTTGCTGTATCTGACTGTCTGAGACCCCACGGACTGCAGCAGGCCAGGCCTCCCTGTCCCCAGCCATCTCCCAGAGTTTGCCCAAGTGCATGTCCACTGCATTGGTGATGCCATCCAACCATCTCATCCTCTCCTGCCCGCTTCTCCTCCTGCCCTCAATCTCTCCCAGCATCAGGGTCTTTTCCAATGAGTCAGCTCTTCACATCAGGTAGCCAAAGTACTGGAGCTTCAGCTTCACCATCAGTTCTTCCAAAGATTATTGAGGGTTGACTTCCTTTAGGACTGACATGTTTTATCTCCCTGCAGTCTGAGGGATTCTCCAGAGTCTTCTCCAGCACCACAGTTCAAAAGCATCAGTTTGTCGGTGCTCAGCCTTCTTTATAGTCCAACTCTCACATCCATACATGGCTACTGGAAAGACCATAGCTTGACTATACAGACCTTTGTTGGC
This sequence comes from Oryx dammah, assembly GCF_014754425.2. Lineage (NCBI taxonomy): Eukaryota > Metazoa > Chordata > Mammalia > Artiodactyla > Bovidae > Oryx > Oryx dammah. The sequence goes on from NW_024070191.1 coordinate 35,900,495, forward strand.
AAAGTCATGTCTCTGCTTAACACACTGTCTAGGTTTGTCATAGCTTTCCTGCCAAGAAGCAGTGGTCTTCTAATTTCATGGCTGCAGTCACCATCGCGGTGATTTTAGAGCCCAAGAGGAAGCCTGTCACCGCTTCTACCTTTTCCCCTGTATTTGCCATGAAGTGATGGGACCAGATGCCTCGATCTTAGTTTTTTTAATATTGAGTTTTGAGCTGGGTTTTTCACTCTCCTCCTTTGCCCTCAAGAGACTCTTTGGTTCTTCACTGTCTGCCATCAGAGTGGCATCATCTGCATATCTGAGGTTGACATTTCTCCCGGCACTCTTGATTCCAGCTTGTGCTTCGTCCAGCCAGGTATTTCACATGATGTGCTCTGTATATAAGTTATTCAAACAGGGTGACAATAAACAGCCTTGTTGTACTCCTTTCTCAATCCTGACTGAACCAGTCACTTGTTCCACATAGGGTTCTAACCGTTGCTTCTTGACCTGCATACAGGTTTCTCAGACAGCTAAGATGGTCGGGTATTCCCACCTCTCCAAGTGTTTTCCCAGTTTGTTATGATCCACAAAGTCAAAGGCTTAAGTGTAGTCCACAAGACAGAGGTAGATGTTTTTCTGGAATGTTCTATGATCCAGTGAAGTTGGCAGTTTGATCTCTGGTTCCTCTGCCTATTCTAAACCCAGCTTGAACATCTGGAAGTGCATGGTTCACGTAATGCTGAAGCCTGGCTTGGAGGATTTTGTGCATATCTTACTGGCGCGGAGAGGAGCGCAGCTGCCCGGCAGTCTGAACGCTCTTTAGTGCTGCCTTTGTTGGGGACTGGGATGAGGACTGACCTTTTCCAGTCCTGTGGCCACTGCTGGGTTTTCCAATTTTGCTGACATATTCCGTGCAGCACTTTAATAGCATCATCTTTCAGGATGTGAAATAGCTCTGCTGGAATTCCATCACCTCCACCAGCTTCACTGGCAGCAGTGCTTCCTAAGGCCCACTTGACTTCTCACTCCAGGATGTCTGGCTCTGAGAGACATGGTTATCCAGATCATTTAAGATCTTATTTGTTTATGTGGTGTTTAAATAAATATTAACTGATATTTAATGCAAATATTTTCTCAAGCCAGTATTTTTGCTCTCATTTTTAAATTTCTAATTTCATACACTAAAATATGCTATACTTTTTTCCTGTGATTTATCTTTGGCTTGAATATTTGATATTTAATTCATTCCTTTATTTAAAAATACTTACTTTCGGCCATGCTGGGTCTCTGTTGCTGTGTGGGTTTTTCTCTAGTTGCGGCGAATGGGGCTACTTTCTAGTTGCGATGCACAAGCTTCTCCTTGTGCTCACTCCTCTTGTTGGCGAAGCACGGGCTCTAGGGCCCATGGGCTCAGTAGGTGTGGCTCCCGGGCTCTAGAGCGCAGGCGCAGGAGTTGTGGTGCATGGGCTTAGTTACCCTGTAGCAGGTGAGATCTTCTTGGATCAGGGATCCAACCCATGTCTCCTGCATTGGCAGGTGGATTCTTTACCACTGAGCCACCAGGGAAGCCCATAACTCTCATTTATTTTAAATTTTCTAAAATAAAATTCTATTTTATTCTAAAGTAATTTTAAAATATTATTTAAGCCATCAGATTTTGCACGTTGTAAAGCATGTATTTTGACAACTGTGGGTCTAAATTTGTTTCTCTAGGGCGAAAGCCAGTTATCCAACATCACTTACTGGTCAAAATTTTCCTTCCTCAAACTACATGCTCATATGTACTAGGTTCTATCTACTTTTTTATACAAGTATCTAATTTGTGGTAAAATATACAACACAAAAATCTGTCATGTTAACAATTTTTAAGTGTACAATCCTGAAACTCTCTGCCCATCTGCCCTCTTTCCCCATCCTCTTGCTTCCTGTTTGCTTGTGACAGACTTCCTATCTGGTCAGGCTGTTCCCTCATCATTGTTTCTCTTTGTAGATCATTTTATATTCCTGCTAATTTAGCCCACAAAATTAACTGCAGCCTTAGTTTGTAAAGTTGTAAGAATTTGGTTGGCGTTGTGTTTGAGGAGAACTGACATCTTTATAAAACCTAGTTCCCTACCCAACGACACAGTGTGTCTCATACCCAGGTTTTCTTTGACCTGTGAGCAAAGCTTTGTGTTTTTTCCATGTACATCTCTCACTTCATTAGGATTTTTCTGAAGTACCTTTTATTTTTGTTCCAACTATGGAGTAGTTCTTTGTTTTTATCTCATTTTCTTACTAGCTATTGCTGACAGGCAAAAGTTCTAAATTTTTTTTTTTTTTATTGCAAACTTGGTCATTTTTACTGAATTCCAGGAATATCTTAGAAATCCATGCTGAATTTTATTAAATGTCTTTTTGGAATGGAACTCAACAGACAACCATACGCTGTTTTCTAATGGATCGATGAACCGTATTATATTGAAGACATCTGTAAACACCCATTTCTTGAGCTCTGTGAGGGGCCTGCCCCGTGTAGGTATCGGCAGCAGATTAAAACCTGTCTCGTTTAGAGCCGATTTTCTGACAACCCAGGAGATCAATGTGGTCCCGTTGAAATGTTCTTTTATAATAGTGTTGATGTCATTTATTAGCATCTTACTTAAAGGTTTTTTTTTTTTTCTTTTTTTTAATCAACATACATCTGGAAATACAGCTTTGACTGTTTGTGGTGTTTTCAATCAGGTTTCAGTATTAGGTTATTCAGTATATGTTTCATAGAACAAATTGGAGGGCTTCCTGTTTTATTTTCTCCTATATTATGGCAAGTTCATTTAATGTGAGAATTCTCTCTTCTAAGATGGAAAAGGTTAACCAGCGACTCCGTCAAGATCTCGAGTCAAGCAGCATTCTCCTCCTTTCGCCTTTCCAAGTGAGAACTGGTTCTGGAGAACTTCCTTGCGCTCTTCCTACTGTTCTGATCAGGCTTTCCGCTCCCCTCCCCACTTCTTGCTTCATGATACTTGTCATGTGTGCTTGCTAAGTATATACGCTAAGCAGCTTCAGTCGCGTCCAACTCTTTGCAGCCCTGTGGACGGCATCCTGCCCGGCTCCTCTGTGCAGGTTCTCGTCTGCTATAGGCTATCGTAACATATTAAGCTTAGTTGCCTGTGCAGTAGCCCCTGTTTATGTTTCATATAGAGTAGTGTGTATCTGTCAATCCCAGACGCTTAATTTATCACTCCTTTTCCCTTACCTCTTTGGTAACCGTTTTTCTATGTCTGTGAGTCTGTTTTTGTTTTGTAAATGAGTTCATCTGTATCATTGTTAATTAGATTCAATGCATAAGTGATAGCATATGATATTTGTCTTCCTCTGTCTGACTTAACTCAATATGAAAACCTCTAGGTCCATCCCTGTTGCTACAAATGGCCTTATCTCGCTCTTTTTTGTAAGCCTTTCACACTTAGCAGTGCTTGTTTGCAGACACATGGGTGGGAGTTTTGAGACTGGGTGTGGGGGGCTGTGTCGTCGTGGTCCCCGTGGTCCCTCGGTGCCCAGAACAGAACTGCACACAGAGCAGAACAGGTGAGTTTTTCTTGAATGACAGGAGTCACTGGACCTAGGAAAATCTGCAAGGGCCTCTGTTTTGCTGAAGTTAGTGGCTATGTTTGTATACTGGAGGCCCCTGGGGATACTTCAGAATTCCCCCAGGTATTCGGCAGCCCTGGGTTAGCAGACTTGGGTTCCAGCCTGGCCCACCCTGGGGCTCCCTTGGACAACTTACAGAGCCTGTTTCCTCTTCCTTCATCTTTAAGGCTCCTTGCAGCTCCAATATCTCAGCACTAGACAAGGAATTAATTCCCTCTCACCCTGAGCTCTAGAGCCTGATAGTAACAGTGGTTAATATCATCTGCAATTGACTTGAAGGCAATAAGGTTGCTCTGACCACCATACAGAAGAGAAAACGGAAACAACCACGTCTTATACTTACAGGAGCGATTTATGCCTATGTCTGTCCCCTGCCCACTCCCAGGCCTTCAGAGGGGGTGAGGGAGCTGAGTGATGCGCCCCTCCACACCCTACCCGGGCCTACAAGCATGTTTCATGGACCCAGGACCTCAGTGCAAAACCCCCAGTGAGAGGACCAGGACACAGGGAAGGAGGGTGGGGAGGGCCCAGAGGGGCTGCCGAGAAGAAAATGCCCTTCCCGGGAGACCCCAAGTGACTCTCCCATCCCTGAGTGCACACCCAGGGCCGCCCCGACTACCGCCCACCACCTCGCCCTGGTGACCGGGCCAGCCCGCCTACCTTGCAGTGTGTGGTGCTGACTGGCAGCCCGATGTTGGAGGCAATGACCACGGTGAAGGCCGAGGCCAACTCGATGGTGAAGCCGCTGTGGGGGAGACGGGAGGCCGTCAGGGCACTGCCAGGGGCTCGCCAGAACCTCTGGGTAGACTGGGCCTCATGGCACCAGAGCCAGGACATCACGGCAGCATCACACAGCACTCGCTGCGAGGCCGCACTCAGCCCTAAGGGGCAAGTCCTGTCTCCTTGATGGGTTTTCAGAAACCTCACCTGAAGGAGCTGGGCCAGGAATACCTGCTGCAAGGAAAACTGTACACACATCATTTCTAAATGGACACAGGGAAAACCACACTCTTGTTTTAAAAATTTGTTCTTATTATTATAAAGGAGTGACTTTTTGCTCAGATTACTAGTTTTTCTTCAAATCAATGCTAGAATCTTTCGTTAAAATGATTTTTGTTAAAATGAATTTCAAGACCTTTTACAATAGGTGGTGGTTGAGTCGCTAAGTTGTGTCTGACTCTTGTGACCCCATGGGGTCCAGCCTGCCAGGTTCCTCTGTCCATGGGATTCTCCAGGCAAGAATACTGGAGTGGGTTGCCATTTCCTTCTCCAGGGGATCTTCCTGACCCAGGAATCAAACCCAGGTCTCCTGGATTGCAGGCAGTTTCTTAACCAACTGAGCTATGAGGGAAGCCCTTAAAATATGTAGTTCTGAATTTTAGTTGTACTTGGAAAACTCTCTTGTGGATTTATTTGACCCCTAATATATCTAAATATCTCCAAAGGAGGACCACAGGAAGCCAGGTGGGAGGCTCCAGACCCCACCCCAAGGCAAGGCACCCCCCACCTCACCCGCTGAGCCCAGGCGCCCAGGAAGGATGTAGGCAATCACCCCTGCGGGCAGCAGGTGACAGCAGCCTCCCGCCAGCAGGTGGAGCCGGTGAGCAGAGAGTGTGGGGACAGGCAGTCCCGGCCCCGCCTTTACCACTGGTTCTCTGGACCTCAGGCGGGTAAGACACCTCGTCGAATGGGAACAGAGGCTGCAGGTGGATTCGGGTCTTCTCTTCCCTTCCGCGTCTGCCCCATCTCAGTGCCACCGCGGATGGGGGCCAGCAGAGCATGAGGGCGATGGGGGAGATGGTGCTTGGAGACGCCCCGCTCTGGGGACCGCCCCCGCCCTCCTCCGCCAGAACAGGCTTTGCAGGGGGACATCGACACACCCGCTCCGAGGCTGCCCCCCGGCTCACCTGGATGGCGTGATGGGGGTGAGGTCTTTCCCCATGGTCTGGATCACTCGTCTCCCCCACACCCAGAGGCCCGTACAAATTCCAACCCCTCCATAAAACAGCAGCCAGACAGGAGTCGCGGCTTCTTGCAGGACCGCACCTTGTTCATAAATCAGCCACAGAGCCACCAGGGGCCCGATGGCATTACTAGGAGAAAAAAAACAAGTAAATTGTACAAATGTCCATACGTACAGATGATGCTGTACACAACATTCAAAAACTTCTCAGTCTTGAAAACAGCCTATCTTACCGCATTTGTGGTTTGCCTGTGTAATCTATAAGTGATAATAACGATTTAACCATTTTTTGGGTTATGGCTAAAATAAAAAATTTACCATTGACTATTTTTAAGTGTCACTGGAAAAGACGCTGATGCTGGGAAAGACTGAAGGCAAAATGAGAAGGGAGTGGCAGAGGATGAGATGGTTAGATAGCATCACTGACTCAATGGACCTAAATCTGAGCAAACTCGGGGCAATAGTGAAGGACAGGGGAGCCTGGCATGCTGCAGTTCACGTGGGCAAGGAGCTGGGCATGACTGGGCGGCTGAGCAACTGCTGCCACTGCGCAGTTCAGCAGTGTTAAGGAGAGTCACACTGTTGTTAAACAGGCCTCCAGAAATTTTTTAATCACGAAAATCTGAACCACTATACCCATTAAATGAGAGTTTTCTTGGCCTTTCCCCCTTCCCCCAGAAACCACCAGTTTACTCTGCCTCTGTGAATTTGACGGACTATACTAGGTTTCTCACGGAAGTGCAAGCATACAGTATTGTCTTTTCATGACTGGCTTATTTCACTTATCAGAATGCCTTCAAGATTCATCGGTGGTGTAGCATATGACAGAACGCCCTTCCTTTTTAAGGAAGAATATCCCACTGGGTGTGTGTGTGTGCATACACACATCATATCTTGTTTATCCATGTATCTGTTGATGGACGCTTGGGTTGCCTTTGTCTCTTGGAGATTGTGAACAGCTGCTGCTGTGAACAGGGGTGTGCAGATGTCTCTGAGGCCCTGTTTTCCATCCTTTTGGGCATATACCCAGAGGTGGAATTGCTCCATTTTTTGAGGAACCCTCAGACTGCTTTCCACAGTGGTCGCACCATTTCACGTTTCCACCAACAGTGCACAAGGGTCCCAATTTCTCACATCCTTGCCCACACTTGTTACTTGGTTTTTACAGTAGCCATCTTCATGATGGTGAGATCTGTTATTTTTAAAGTACTAAAAACTCAGAAGAAGTGGACACAAAAACCAAGTTCTTCTTTCCTTCCTTTCTTTCTCTATTTCTTTCCATTTTCATTGCCAGCACAGCTGCTAACATCAACTACCAGTGTGGGGCAACCATGTCAGCCTCCCAACAAAGGAACCACAAACCATATATCTATTTCTCAGGCCGACCCTGCAAAGTAGGCATTGGTCTCCTATTTTACTGATGAGAAAACTGATGCTAAAATCATGTCACTAGCAGGAAGCAGAACTGGGATGTGAGTTTCGGATTCACTCAGGTGCTCACCCCTCCCCGAGACCCATGATTGTCACTCAGGCTCCTGACAAGCACACACTGCCTTTTTTTTGGGGGGGGGGGTTCCACAGCTTTTTTTAAATTAAGACTTTATTTAAGACTTTAAGTCTCCCCATCAACAACATCCCCACCAGAGTGGAACATCTGGTGGCAGTGACATGTCGGAATCATTCGGAGTCCACAGTTTACATTAGGGTTCACTCTTGGTGTTACATGTTCTATGGGTTTAGGCAAGCTGGCAGGTACCCATCATTAGCATATCCTCTACTGCCCTAAGATACTAGCATATCCTTAGGAGCCCCTGGTGGCTGAGACGGTAAAGGGTCTGCCTACAATGCAGAAGACCTGGGTTCGATCCCTGGGTTGGGAAGATCCTCTGGGGAAGGAAATGGCAACACACTCCTGTACTCTTGCCTGGAAAATCCCATGGACAGAGGGGCGTGGTAGTCTACAGTGCACGGGGCTGCAAAGAGCTCTGGACACGACTGAGTGACTTCATGTTCACTGGTCCCTTTCATGAGAAATGCTGGTCTACAGTTTTCCCGTAAGGACTTTGTCTGGTTGTGGTATTAGGTTAATGCTGGCCTAACAGAACGAGTGAGGAAGTATTCCTCTTGCTTCTGTCCTCTGAAAGAAATTGTAGACAAGTATAATTTCTTTCTTAGAAGCTTGGTAGAATTCACCAGTAACCCATCTGGGCCTGGTGCTTTCTGATTTGAAAGACTGTTAATTACTGACTTAATTTTCTTAATAGATACAAGCCTATCAGGTAGTCTATTTCTTCTTGTGTGAGTTTGGGCAGGTTCTGTCTTTCAAGAACTGGTCCATTTTATCTAGCTTATCAAACTGGCGAACATAAAATTATTCATAGTATTGCTCTCATAGTATTATTAACTTTTTTTTTTTTTGTCTGTAAGATCTATAGTGATGTCTACTTTTCCATTTCCGGTATCAGCAATTTGTGTTCTCCTTTTCCCTTAGGTAGCCTGGCTAGAAGACTATAAATATCATTAATATTTTCAAAGATCCAGCTTTTAGTTTCATTGATTTTTCTCCATTCATTTCCTGATTTTAATTTCATTTATTTAGCTCTAATTATTATTTCTTTACCTCTGTTTACTTTGCATTAATTAATAATTTGCTCTTCATTTCCTAGGCTGGCAACTTAGATTATTGATTTTACATCTTTCTTCTTTCCTAGTATATGAATTCTGGAGAAGGAAATGGCAAGCCATTCCAGTACGCTTGCCTGGAAAATCCCATGGATGGAGGAGCCTGGTAGGCTGCAGTCCATGGGGTTGCTAAGAGTCAGACATGACTGAGCGACTTCACTTTCACTTTTTCACTTTCACGCATTGGAGAAGGCAATGGCCACCCACTCCAGTGTTCTTGCTTGGAGAATCCCAGAGACGGGGGAGCCTGGTGGGCTGCCATCTATCGGGTCACACAGAGTTGGACACGACTGAAGTGACTTAGCAGCAGCAGCAGCAGCAGTATATGAATTCAATGCTAGAAACTTTCTTCTAAGCATTGTTTTTGTTGCTTCCCACAAATTTTGATGTGTTTTCAATTTCATTTAGTTTAACATATTTTAACATTTCTCTTGGTATTTCTTCTTTGTTTCAAATGTTATTTAGAAGTATGTGGTTTAATCTCTATGTATTTGGGGATTTTCTAGTAATCTTTTGTTACTGATTTATACGTAGCTGATTGATGGTCTGTTTTGCTCAAATACGTCCTTACTGATTTCTCCTGCTGGATCTATTCACGTCTCCTCTGTCTGAAATCAACAGTTGCTCCTGCTTTCTTTTAGTGTTAGCATGCTATACTTTCCTTCTTCCATTTACTCTTTTTCCTTTTTAAAATCCCATTTACTTTTTTTAAATTTATTTAATTGTAGGCTAATTACTTTACAATATTGTATTGGTTTTGCCATACATCAACATGAATCTGCCACGGGTGTACATGTGTTCCCAATCCTGAACCTCCCTCCCTCCTCCCTCCCCATATCATCCCTCTGGGTCATCCCAGTGCACCAGCCCCAAGCATTCTGTATCCTGCATTGAACCTAGACTGGCGATTTGTTTCTTATATGATATTATACATGTTTCAATGCCATTCTCCCAAATCATCCCACCCTCTCCCTCTCCCACAGAGTCCAAAAGACTGTTCTATACATCTGTGTCTCTTTTGCTGTCTCGCATACAGGGTTATCATTACCACCTTTCTAAATTCCATATATATGTGTTAGTATACTGTATTGGTGTTTTTCTTTCTGGCTTACTTCACTCTGTTAATCGGCTCCAGTTTCATCCACCTCATTAGAACTGATTCAAATGTATTCTTTTTAATGGCTGAGTAATACTCCATTGTGTATATGTACCACAGCTTTCTTATCCATTCATCTGCTGATGGACATCTAGGTTGCTTCCATGTCCTGGCTGTTATAAACAGTGCTGCGATGAACATTGGGGTACATGTGTCTCTTTCAGTTCTGGTTTCCTCGGTGTGTATGCCCAGCAGAGGGATTGCTGGGTTATAAGGCAGTTCTATTTCCAGTTTTTTTAAGGAATCTCCACACTGTTCTCCATAGTGGCTGTACTAGTTTGCATTCCCACCAACAGTGTAAGAGGGTTCCCTTTTCTCCACACCCTCTCTAGCATTTATTGCTTATAGACTTTTGGATCGCAGCCATTCTGACTGGAGTGAAATGGTACCTCATTGTGGTTTTGATTTGCATTTCTCTGATAATGAGTGATGAGAAAGAAGAATGGAACTGGAGAAATCAACCTGCCTGACTTCAGGCTCTACTACAAAGCCACAGTCATCAAGACAGTATGGTATTGGCACAAAGACAGAAATATAGATCAATGGAACAAAATAGCCCAGAGATAAAGCCACGCACCTATGGACACCTTATCTTTGACAAAGGAGGCAAGAATATACAATGGAGAAAAGACAATCTCTTTAACAAGTAGTGCTGGGAAAACTGGTCAACCACTTGTAAAAGAATAAAACTAGAACGCTTTCTAACACCATACACAAAAATAAACTCAAAATGGATTAAAGATCTAAATGTAAGACCAGAAACTATAAAACTTTTAGAGGAGAACATAGGCAAAACACTCTCTGATATAAATCACAGCAGGATCCTCTATGACCTACCTCCCAGAATATTGGAAATAAAAGCAAAAATAAACAAATGGGACCTAATTAAAATTAAAAGCTTCTGCACAACAAAAGAAACTATAAGCAAGGTGAAAAGACAGCCTTCAGAATGGGAGAAAATAATAGCAAATGAAGCAACTGACAAACAAGTAATCTCAAAAATATACAAGCAACTCCTGCAGCTCAATTCCAGAAAAATAAACGATCCAATCAAAAAATGGGCCAAAGAATTAAACAGACATTTCTCCAAAGAAGACATACAGATGGCTAATAAACCCATGAAAAGTTAATCCCATTTACTTTTAACCTAAGTGTTTTTACATTTCAAGTGGGTTTCTGGTAGACAACAGCAAGCTGAGTTGTGTTTTTTCATCCATTCTGATAATTGGTGCATCTGGATCACTGAAATTCAAGCTGACTGCCGGCATAGCTGGATTAGCATCCACTGTATCTGTCAGTGCTTTCTATCTGTTGTCCTTGTTCTTTGTTCCTATTTTTGTCATCTGCCTTTCCCCCCCCCTTCTGTTGTTTTAACTGAGCATTCCATATGATTCCATTTTCTCTCTCTTCTTAGCATATTGGCTATATATATATATATATATATATTTTGCTAACTTTCTAAAATGGTTGCCCTAGAGCTTGCCATATATACCTAGGGTTAATCCAAATCCCCTTTGCAATAACATTATACTACTTTACTGATAGTGTGAAAGTGTGCAAGTGTTAGTCATTCAGTCGTGTCTGACTCTTTGCCACCCCATGGACTATAGCTTCCCAGGCTCTTCTGTCCATGGGATTCTCCAGTCAGGAATACTGGAGTAGGTTGCCATTCCCTTCTCCAGGGGATCTTCCTGACCCAGGGATCAAACCCAGGTCTCCCACATTGCAGGCAGATTCTTTACCATATAAACCATGTAAGTTAAGTATATATAACTTAAAATAAAAAATTAATCCTAATTCCACCCTTCCATCCCTTGTATGTTTCTCAGCATTTCCTCCTTCCTTATGTGAGACAGGATGGCTGGAGTTGGGGAGTTTCCCTTCTCCCTAGGGGAAGGCCAGGGCAGTCTGGAGTGTGTTTCCCCTTCCAGGTCAGTTAGCCTGCAGTAATCCCCTGCAGGCTGGGCTCTGGTGACTTGGTTTCTCCTGAGCACAGCCTGGCTAAGCACACGGTGTCTGTTGTCTAGTGGCTGCTTTCCTTCTCCCCAGAGCAGGAGGGATTCCTCTTCCCTGATATTCACTGTTAGGATCTGGTAGGGCTCCTGGATAGTGGGGTCCCCCCTACCCTGGGTCCCCCGGAGCCTTAACTCTCTCCTTGTCCCCCCTGAGCCTCCAGGGCCCATTGCTCCAGTCCAGGATTGCATGGTTCTCACCACAGCATCGGCTCCTGAGTCTCTCCTCCAGGACCCCCTGCATCTCTGCCTCTCCGACCCTGGGGACAGTGGTTTGTCCTGTGTTCTCCTCTGCCTTTGAGATCCAAGAAGAGTTGTTGACTTTTCAGTCTCTTTGGTTTTTGCTTGCTGTTAGGATGTAGTGATAATTCCCAAGCTCCCTACAGGCTTTGAATGACGCCTGTAGTTCCCGGCCCACCCTCCACACTCCGGAGACCGAGTCACAGAGAGCTGGTTTCCCACGCTGGCTTCTCTCTAACTGTGTGGCCCTGGGCAAAAGTCAGATTTCTGAGCTTCAGATTCCCGGTCTCTGAGAGGTATCACTTAGAACTGCAGGCTTCCCTGTGGCTCAGACAGTAAAGAATCTGCCTGCAATGTGGGAGACCCAGGTTCAAACCCTGGGTAGGGAAGATCCCTAGGAAAAAGAGTGGCTACTCATTCCAGTATTCTGGCCTGGAGAATTCCTTTGGATAGAGGAGACTGGCGGGCTACAGTCCACGGGGTCACAAAGCATCCCACATGACTGAGTAACTAACACTTTCACTTTCTTTCACTTAGCACTACAAAGGACTGTTCTGAGTAGGTCTGGAGTAAGTTACAAGCGCTTCAGCTCTGAGGACTGGTACAAACTTAACACCCACTTGTTGAGTAAACAGAAGCCCCCTCCTCACTGCTGCTCTGTTATTTCTAAACCTTGCTTTCACCAGACTACATCCCTGCTCAAACGCCTGAGAATCAGTCTCCAAACTGCAAACAGCTGCTCTACACTCTGGCCACCTGCAGCAGCTACCACCTAGACTCTTCCTTGGCCTTGAAATGCCATTTTGGGGTGTTCTGTTACTTTCCCAGGAGTATTCCTTTCTTGTCTCCTTAACTGGAACTTAGTTCTAAAGGAAAGGGATCCAATTCATAACATGTTGCTGGTACCAGGCTTTTCATAAAGAATTTGTGATAAGAAGGAGGAAGTGGGCTGGTGGGGGAGGGGAGTAAAAAATTTTTAAGAGAGGACAGAACATGGTGCCCCCAGTAAAATAAGATGGCAATGCCTAGGTGACCCTGAGCAGAACATAAGCTGTCCAGGCCTCTCTGTCTGGCTGGAAGACGTCTTTTAAAAAGAACAGAAACGCAGCTGCACATGTTATAAAATGGAGTCAAATAACTGGGCCATAAAAATATATAACGATGGCACATTTCCCTCGTTTGGACAGAAACATTAAGCTGCATAATAACTATAATAGTGAAAATGTCTGGACATTGATTATGGGAAAGGACTGTCCTTATCTTATTATATAAGCACCTCCCCTTAATCCTCATAGAAATCTCCTGCACTGGTACTAGTTTTACCCCCATTTCAGAGATTGGGACACCGAGGCTTTGGAAAATTCAGTGACTGATCCGGATACCTGGCCAGACTCTATACACTCCTGCACATTCTGGCCTGGATGCCCAGCTGACCTGAGCTCTCCATGCTCTTGCTAGTGATTCTTTCCGGAAGACCCACCAGGCACACTCCTGCCTCGGCCTCGCAGTGCCTTTCCCTCTTCCGGAAGGTTCTCCTATAGATGCCGTCACAGCTGTGCCCTCAGTCCCTGCAGGTGTCCCTAGGGGACCCTCCTGACTGGAGCAGCCATCCAACACGGCGGCCCCCGCGGTCTCCCACGCCCCTTTTCTGACCCGCGACGCGGCTCACTGCAGGAGCTACTTGCTCACACATCACCCTTATACAACCTGGGGGAAACCTGTCCTCTCTCTGCTTTGAAACCAAAAGGCACTGATGCCAAATGGCACTGAACGCAGGCCAGGGTAGGAAGCCGGGACAGGCTTGGGCAGAATCAGGGCTCCAAGCCCAGCTCTACTGATTCCACCTGTTGTGATTTCTGACCCCAGGCCAACTCTCCCTGCATCCGGTTCAATCAAAGACCTGCGCCATGGAGATGCAGGTGCTGCACTTGTGGGCAAAACCTGGCGTTGGCCGACCCCAGGTGGTTGCAACCCGCGTGGTTCCAGGGTGGGTCAGTTATCTGCCGGGCCCCTCCCCGCCACTCAGCCTGACCCCGCCCCACCCCGCCCCTCACAATCACCAGGCCCCTCCCCTCACCCCGCCCCTTCACAAGACCACGCCCACCATCCAGGCCCTCCCCGGCCCCGCCCCTCCCAGGTTCTGACCTCACGTCATTTCCTCCGTGCGCGAAGGAGCCGAAGCAGGCGGTGAGGACCTGCAGGAAGTGGAAGAGTAGGTGCACCTCGGCAGAGTCCTTCTCCTCCTTCTCCTCGTCCACCGGGTCGTCGTGCGGCGGCTCGGGCTCGGCCAGTGGGGGCGCCAGCCGGACCTCCACGCCACCCTCCTCGGCCTCGATCTCCGCCTCGGCCACGGCGTTGCAGTAGCTGGAGTAGCTGTCGTAGCGCAGCCGGCGGCGCGAGTAGGCCACGGCGTCGGCCACCAGCTTCTCGCTGTCCTCGGGCGCGGGCGTGTCGCCGCGGCGTGTGGCCAGGCCGGGCAGCCCGCAGATGGCCGCCGTGTAGCACGTGTAGCTGTTGTTGCGCCGCAGCTGCCGCGGGGCCCCGTCGGCCGGCCGCTCGTCGCGGATGCGGTGCAGCAGGTCCTTGTAGAGCCCCGAGTCCTTGTGCACCGTGTGGTACACGTGGCCGTCGGCCCGCGCCGTGCCATCGAAGCCGAAGGTCCCGTTGGACACGGGCGACTTGGTGGTGCCGTGCGTCATGGACAGCGCCCGGCCTGCGGGGACAAAGGATAGATTGAGCCCGGCCTGGAGGGGACAAGGGACAGACTGAGCCCGGCCTGCAGGGACAAAGGACAGACTGAGCCCAACCTGCGGGGACACGGGACAGACTGAGCCCGGCCTGCGGGGACAAGGGACAGCCTGAGTCCACGCCAGGGATGCTGTGGGGCCACCATGTCAGCTCAGGAGGCTGGACAGTGAGGGTTTTTGCATTTTTCTGCCGTACTCTTTATTTTCCAACCTGACAACGCAGGCCATGCAGTATGGTAGAAATAAAAAGGGAAACTTGGAAACATACAGCAAAGGGTAAAACTACCAGTACGGCAGTTAAAAAACGATGCTGCACTCTCCTAAAATGCGGAAGCATTCTTTCCTTTTCCAGGAACTCGTAGGAGGAGGATCCGTATTGGGAGCTTATTTTACAGAAAACTCGATACAAGAGGGACTCAACCCGTCTCCCTGTGAGATACACACTCCAGGTGCTGCTTAAAAACAGGACACAAATGAGCCCACCTGTGAAAGAGAAACAGTCACAGAGAGAGAGGACAGAGCAGCTCCTGGGGCAGGAGGAAGAGAGGAGCAATGGAGGGAGCGGCTGGGGCAGCAGATGCAAGCTCACAGGAGGGGTAAGCAAGGTCCTGCTGTACAGCACAGGGAACTATATTCAACATCCTGTAATAAACCCATAATGGAAAAGTATTTTTAAAAAGGATGTACATATATATATATACACACATGTACCACTTTGCTGTACAGCAGAAGTTAGTGTGCTGTTTAATCAATGGTATACTTCAATTTAAAAAAAGCTGGTGGACACAGTCAAAGGCGGTCTGTCAGATCAGTGGGCAGAGCCTATTCTCTTTCTTGGCGAAGTTGCAGATCCATCCTGGACCGCGGTGCCAGCACCCCTGCAGGGAGGTGGGCCTGGCAGAGGCAGGAGCTGGCCCATCACTGTCCACAAACACTGTGGGACAGAGGACCCTCACGATGGCCCTGATGGTTTCTGTGCTACTCTAGTGAGACCACTGCCCCGGTTCCAACGTCAGCTTTCTCTCTGCACCTCCCAGGAGGAAGGTGTTTGTATACAAAGCTGGATAAACTGATAATCTGATCTCCGGCAGTTAGGTGACTGCATGTGGAAGACACAGGTGAGGGGCCCAGAGGTGCTGCTGGGAGACTGCAGGTAAATGGCTCTTGGAGGAAAGTCACAGGACAGGAACAAGCCCGCTCTGGGACTGACCAAACCCTGGGCCCTTCAGCCCCTGAGTTTTCTCTGGGGACACTTGTGTGTGCTGGAGCCTCATTGCGACATGCAGGCCAACTGGCCCCCCAAAACTGCCTCTGCCCCATGCCAACCCAGCCCCCAGGGACTTACCATATGGGGCCCGGGGGTGGTGACCCCCTGACATGCTTTCTGAGGTCCCTGAGGGCTCCGCAGCTGAGCCCGTGAGGGGGACGGTGCTGTCGTCGTGAGCCTTGGCACCTGGCAGCTCTTTAAATACTGGGGACTCCACTTCCTGAATTTTATTGAGACTTTCATCAGAGGCTCTCGATAAAGCACCTTCTTTTTGTAATTTGCCTGAAGAAAATAAGAGTCATAACTGAAAATTTGGGAAGAGAATTCTTATTTTTGACAAATGAATATAAAAATAAATATTTATCGTGATACTTTCATACTTTGGGAACAAAAAAAGAAAAAGGAAAATAAAGTGGACAATTCAGTCTGGGAAACAGGCTAGAAAATTCAGCTACGGAGGGAAAGATGGAGACTCAGCCCTGAGTTATCTCATCCAAAAGCAACAAAAAAGACAGGATTAGATCTGGTTCCCAAGGTAAACATTCTGTAAATTCTACAACCATCTAGCCCGGCCTTCTGTTTTCTTAAACTGACCTCAGAATCACTGAAATGTTTATCCTTTTTGTCTTCATAGATACTGTTAGGGTCTGTCTGCTTTCTTCTGTTCAATAAGAGACTGCGCTCAGATTTCCTCAGGTCATCGAGTCTTAGGAAACAAGTAAATCATTTTCCTCAAAAGGAACAGAGAGATTCTGCTTACTTTTGAAAATCCTCTACTTCCAAAAGAAACCAGGGATTTTCAAAAAGTGGTTTTGAAGCTGGAGCGCACTCTTGGTAATCAGATCTGGTATGTGGATTCATGGTCTTGCTGCCTCACACTTGCCTGAGGAAGCGTCTAAGCTCTAAACCACCCAACTGACACGGACAGTCTTCTCGGTTCCTCTGCCGGATACACTCACACATCACCCTCATTTCTGTATTTACCCAGATAGATCACTTCTGTCTCTGTTGTTGCTGTTCAGCTGCTCAGTTGTGTCCTGACTCTTTGCAACCCCATGGACTACAGCACGCCAGGCTTCCCTGTCTTTCACCATCTCCCAGAGCTTGCTGAAACTCACGTCCATTGAGTCGATGATGCCATCCAACCATCTCGACCTCTGTCGTCCCCTTCTCTTCCTGCCCTCAATCTTTATACCTCTATCTCTGTATTTATCTAAATCTAAAAGATTAAAAAAAAATAAAACTAAGTTTGTTTACTACAAGGAATAAATAAAGGTACACACAGGTTTCTGACCTCAAACTGCTTACAATGTAGATGAGAAAAGTTAATATCTGTAAAGATTATAATAACAGATTTTTTTAATTGTGTTTTTTGGTTTGTTTTTTCTTGTTTTTGGCCATACTGTGCAGTTTGTCGGATCTTAGCTCCCCAACCAAGGATCAAACCTGGGCTTCTGCAGTGGAAGCATGGAGTCTTAACCACTGAACCATCAGGCAGTCCCCCCAAAACATGCTAACGTATGAAACAGGTATTACCATTTTCTCTATTTTATAAATGAGCAAATTGAGGCCCACAGAGACTGAATCACTTGCTGAAGGTCACCCAGGTAGTAACATGCAGTCAGTTTACTCTCTGTCCATGCCCTTAACCATAGTCTGTACTTAATAAAACAAGGTACCTGTATGTTGAAATGTCAAAATACATGTTATTGGCCAAAAAAAAAATCCCTTGGCAAGCCAGAATGGGTAGTAATGTCAGTTTCCTACTGTAACATTACAGCCTAAAGGTGGGAGCAAAGATTTTATGGTCCATAACTCAGGGAAGTAGTGCAGGTCAGGGAAGCCTTGGCGTGCTACAGTTCGTGGGGTCACAGAGTCGGACACGACTTAGCAACTGAACAACAACAATCAGAAAAAGCTTTAAATGTCAAGAGCATTCAAGTTTAGTTTATCACTCCCATTGGGGTTAAACCAGACAAGCAGGATGTTTAAGGGGGGGGGGTGGTTCCTTCTCAGCCAAGAGCAGGCAGCGGCTACACGGGAGAGGAAGAAGCAGCTGGATGTGAATCCGACATAGTGTGAAATCACTACTTAGTTTGAAGTTGTATGTACTAATGTGTTTTAATTATTAGTTTTTAAAACTTGCACGTGGTAAACTGGCTGTGTGTGTGTAGAATTCTGATTCTAAAAAATGTCTAGGGATCTCACTGGCGGGCCAGTGGCTGGGACTTCACCTCCCAATGCAGGGTGCACAGGTTCAATCCTTGGTTAGGGACCTAAGATCCCCCCAAGATCCCATGTGCCTCATGGCCAAAAAACCGAAACATAAAATAGAAGGAATATTGTAACAAATTGAATAGACTTTAAAAATAGTCCACATTAAAAAAAAAAATCTTCAAAGTCTAGATTCCTGTAACGCCTATCCCTATAGTCAACCCCTCTGCCCTAGCCCTTGACAACCACCTGTCTGGTCTCCGTCCCTACCGTTTTGTCTTTTCCAGATGTCATGTAAATGGAACCATAGACATATGCTTCTGAGGCTGGCTCCTCCGACGTGGCACGATTAACACGCCCGAGGTTCATCCATGCTGGTGCAGGCTCAGCAGCCCACTCATCTTCACAGCCGAGTAGCAGTCTAATATGTGGATGTATTTATTTCCAGAAATACGTGTGTATGTGTTCTGTGGATAATCCAGGCTTTTAGTTTTTGGTGATAGCAAATACAGCTGCTATAAATACTCATCTCCAGGCTTCTGTGTGAATTGAAATGTGCATTTCTCTAGAGTAAACACCTAGGAGTGGGTAAGTGATTAACCTTATAAGAAACCATCAAACTCCTTTTCTGAGAGGCTGTGCCATTCACATTCCCAGCAGGAGTGCGTGAATGAACATTCCAGCCACGCCTCATCTTTGTCAGCATTTAGCACTATCCTTTTTTTTTCCTTAAAGCCATTAAAATAGATGTGTGGGAATACTTCATTGTGATTTTAATCTGTATTTCTGATGTCAAGCAGCTTTTCATGGACTCATTTGCCATTCATGTATCTTTTTTTGGTGAAACAGCTATTTAAAATTTTTGTTTTAAATCGGGTTATTTTCTGAGCTTTCTTCCTATGTTCTGAACACAAGTCTTTTGTTAGAGGATTTGCAAACACTTTCTCCCAGTCTGCAGCTTGTCTTTTCTCTTAATAGTGTTCCTTACGGAGAAGGCAATGGCACCCCACTCCAGTACTTTTGCCTGGAAAATCCCATGGATGGAGGAGCCTGGTAGGCTGCAGTCCATGGGGTTGCAAAGAGTTGGACACAACTGAGCGACTTCACTTCCACTTTTCACTTTCATGCATTGGAGAAGGAAATGGCAACCCACTCCAGTGTTCTTGCCTGGAGAATCCCAGGGACGGGGAAGCCTGGTGGGCTGCCGTCTATGGGGTCGCATAGAGTCAGACACGACTGATACGACAGCAGCAGCAGCAGTAGCAGCAGTGTTCCTTACAGGGCAACAGTTTCCAATTTTGATGAAGTGCAATTTACCAACTTCTTTTATGAATTGTGTTTTTGGTATCAAACCTAAACACTCTTTGCTCTACCCAAGGTCCCAAAAGTTTTCCTCTTTTTGCTCCCAAAGTTTCATAGTTTTCTACTTTACATTTATACTTATGATGGATCTTGAGTTTTTTTTTTTTTTTGCAAGGTATAAGGCTTTAGGTCAAGGTTCTTTTTTTGGCATTCGATGCCCAGTTATTCCAGTATCATTGATTATATCAGTGATTTTCAACAATTGACTTTGTTGAAAATCAGTTGGCCATATTTGCCAGTCTGTTTCTGGACTTTATCCTGTTCTGTTAATCTAGGTGTTTATCTCTTCGCCACTTCCACACTCTCCTGTAGCTTTCTGTGGCATGGGTCCTTCAACTTTACTCTTCTCCAAATTTGTTTTGGCCATTCCAGTCCCTTTCCCTATAAAATTTTTTAAATTAATGAATTGTTTCTTTTTGGCTGTGCTGGGTCTTTGTTGCTGAGTGAAGGCTTCCTCTAGTTGCAGTGACAAGGTGTGTCCCTTCATTATGGCTCACAGGCTCAGCTGCTCTCAGCATGAGGGATCCTCCTGGGGTCCTGTCCCCTGCAATGGCAGGTGGACTGGCAGGAAAGTCCTCCATACACATTCTTAAAGTGACTTGTATAAATCTGCAAAATATCCTGCTGGGATTTTTATTTAAATTGCATTAAATGTACAGATCGATTTGAGAACGGACATCTTTCTGGTATTGAGCCTTCCCATTCATAAGCGTGGTAACGTCTCCTCGGTTGTTCAGTTTTTCTTTGAAATGTGGGTTTCAAATTCAGATATGTCCGGATCAAACCATGACTGTAAGGTACACTCTGAGGCCAAAAGGAAATACTTCTTTTCTTTTGAGAGCCCTGTAAAAGTGTGTGGCCATAAGGCTTGGAATTCAGTCACGTTGCCAGTAACAGGAAAATAGCTCCTGCAGTTTTCTAAGCCAGGGTCTTCTTTTTTTAAAATTGCTTTCACAGAGGTATAATTTCTGTACAATAAAATTTATACCTTTTAAAATGTGCAGGTAGACGACCTGTGACAAACGAGTACAGACTATAACTACCCCCCAATTAAGACAGAGTCCTGCAAAGTTCCCTCCTGTGTCTGCAAAGCTCTGTCCTGTCCCTAAAGTGCCCTTCTGTCTCTAAAGCTCCCTCTGTCCCTGCAAAGTCCCCTCACATCCCCTTCTGCAGCGTCTCCAGCAGCCCCTGGTTTCGGTGGCTGTGGATGGCTGTCCTCTGGAGCCCTACAGGATGGGTTTGTTTGTGCGTGGCTCCTCCTGGGAGTTCGCCTTCTTCATTGCTCATCCGCCCTCTGCTGTATGAAGAGTTTGGTCATCCACTCACTTGTTAATGAGCCTGTGGCTTGTCTCCACTTCGTGGCTAGTATGACTTAATTTGTGTATGAGTCTCCCTTCTTCTCTTGGATAAACACCTAGGGGTGGAATTACTTAAGTCATATGGTGAATGTTTGCTTAACTTCATAGGAAACTGCTAAACGAACTTTTCCCATCGTTGTACCAGTTTTTATTTCACCATAGACGCATGGGAATTCCAGTTATCACACTCAGAATCTGGTCTTTTTACCTTCTGCCATTCTTGAGGGAGGACACTGCTATGCTGCTGATTTGCTACCTGCCGTTACCCACGGCAACGAGGACCTCATTCTCACCAAGATCCCAAGTTATCCAGGAAAAGTCTAAGCCAGAAAGCAGGCAGGTGCCCTGAGACAGGGACCGGCCTGACCGTGGTTGTATTCCCTCTGTTACTCAGGATCACGGTGCATGATGCCTGCAGGCTTAGAAATCAGAGCCTTTTTGCAAATCAGAAAAACAGAAAAGCACTTACCTGTTATCTTTCTCCGCATCCACGGACACACAAAGAGCCACACGAAGAGGGCAAACAGCAGCGCGACCCCGAAGGAGATGAGGGCGATCGCCCACATGGGGAGGACCAGGCCCATCACTGGGGACAAAGGGGACACAGCTGTCACTGGACACGTCTCCAAGGTCGGGTATGACATCCCCACTCCTGCCATTCCCCGACCCTGAAGTGTATCATCTGGATTCTGTGATTAATAAAACTCTTCAGCCACAACACCGTGCGAGACTTTTTCTGGGGAACAAAGTCTTATGTTTAAGGCACACCGGGACTTCCCGGGTGATGTGGTGGATAAGAATGCACCTCTCAGTGTAGCAGACATGGGCCTTTGGTCCAGAAAGACTCCACATGCCTCGGAGCAACTAAGCCTGTGCGCAGCAACAACTGAGCCCACGCATCCTGCGGCCCTGTTGCCCTGGGGCACTAGAGCTCTGCAGCGGGAGAAGCCACTGCCGTGAGAGGCCACGCACCACGGCAAGGAGTAGCCCCCTCCACAAGCAGAGAAAGCCCATGACGAGGACCCAACGCAGCCAGATAAGTGAATTATAAAACTGTAAAAAAATAATTGAGATATACTGTTTACCTTGTGACTCTGTGGTTAACTCAGTGAGTAGGCTAATCATTATAAAGCAACCAACTTGGCAAAACAACATATTAAGTTGGGAATAAACCCATTTACAGTATTATCTCAATACCTAAATTCCCGAGTGGACAAATGGGGGTAAGAAGGGGTCTGTCTTCCCTCCCAATGCCTGCCCCCGCCTTCCCTCGGCACCCCAAAGCCCAGGGCTGCAGCGGCCACAGCAAGGCTGATGGCCGCCTCTCTGGTTTCTCAATAGTCAGCAGCCCAGCTTTAAATGGACATGACGCTTGGACCACACACACAAACCTTTTTTAAAGTCAGCTTAAATTGAGAAACAGCAGACGCAGGAAGAGTCTGCTGCCCCACTTTGTAACTGCTGGACAACAGGGCATAAATTTCTTGGGAGAAACGTGCCTTCCTTGTTCCAGGAAGAGGAAAGTGACTCCCATCACTGGAGACCAGGCACCACCACCCGGATGGGTTTGCACAAACAGACCTTGCCACACTAACTCTTCTCTCCTGTTATGTTTCCTAGTCTTTCCATAATCTATCACCCTTTGTCAAAATGGTACAGAAGTCCTGAAGTCTGACTGCTTCTCTGAGTGCTCATTTCTTTTCTGTGAAGGCTTCCATATGCATAAATAAACCCTTTTATTGTAAAAAAAAAAAAAGTCAGCTTAGATAGAAAAGTGTTGCCAAAGGACACTGACTTTAAAGCTCAATTCTTCTTTCAAGGGCCAACTCATGGAATTACAACACAGAAAAGCTTTTCATTGCTATCCAGTCCAGCACACAAAGTTGCCATTCCCTCAGTCAATAAAAAGGTGGAAGGTGGAGAGACATCAGGCTTCCCTGCCCTGCAGGGCCCTGAGCCCAGCTCCCCTGGTGACACAGGTGTGATTCAGACACCCACAGGTGCATCCTTGCACAGGCACAAGGAGACAGGCACGAGAGTACTCACTAGAGCATTACCTGTAACAGGGTTTGCAAGACAACCGACACACGCATCATCATGGAAGTGTGAAGTCAGCGTGGTGCATGGCATAAGATAAGGTCGAGATAAATGGACTGATAAGACGAGATGCTCTTGTCTAGTTAAGTGAGAAAGACCAGCAAGATCACGGTGTGTGCAGCACCACCCAACCTATGTCTAGAAGAGAAACACTGCTGTTCCCCCCCGCCCTCCCACCCACGGCCAAGTGTACACTCCTGAACAGATCGTAAAAGTTCTGGGAAGAACCAGCAGTTACTCCTGTGGAGGGGTCTCTCCCTGTGCTATACACTGTCCATCTTAAGCACAAGGCTACCCACCCCAGCATCTCACTCCCAAGCCCAAGGCCCTCAACATTATACCACATTCTTTCTAAATAGGAGAGAAGGGCTCTTAGTCACAAGCCCATGGATAGTGACAAAAACAGAGAAGGCAAAGAAAAAAAAAATGTAAAGAAACTCCAATAACTTGAAAAGCAGAAACTCACAGTCATTTGGGAAGCAAAATCAGGTCTATTTATTTATCTGCTTGTTTGTTTGCTAAAGGCTCCTATAGCACTTACTTTGTGCTTTCATACTGCTAACTTTGAAAATTTATAATAAGCACACACTTTTGTAAATTGTTAAACTTTTTTTTTAAGTTTGAAATAAGTGAACTGCTTAAAACTCTGCTCTTAAATAAACCTCTAATGCTGTAGGCTTTGTTACTATTAACTGTTATTTTTTAAAATATAAAACTGATTTTTTTTCTATTATTTTTTTCATTGGCGTGTAATTGCTCACTGTTAACCATTCTACAAAAAGTAAGGGTGTCTCAGACAGTAAAGAATCCACCTGCAATGCAGGAGACCTGAGTTTGATCCCTGGGTCGGGAAGATCCCCTGGAGAAGGGAATGGCAACCCACTCCAGTATTCTTGCCTGGAGAATCCCATGGACAGAGGAGCCTGGAGGGCTACAGTCCATAGGGTTGCAAAGAGTTGGACACGAACCATTTTATATATATATATATGAACCAACTCAAAATTTTTCAGGTAAAGTATTATTAGACATTTTGGTAATGGTAAGAGGGAAAATGGGTAGTTAATACTCTAAATGGAGAGTCAGGATTTTCATATATAAGTATGGAAAATAAAAACCAGAATTACCCAGCCTTGGCACCGTGGAAGGGTCACTGGTGGGAGCAGACACTCAGTAGCCAGGCGGCTCCACCCTCCAGCGCCCGGACACACCAGCAAGCAAGGCCCCACATGGGGCTGTGCCGGGGTGGCCGGCAGCCCCGCCCCAGCCCTGGCTCGGTCTCCGGATCCAGGCTTGGAGCTGCTTATAAAACCACTCAGGCTGACCTCACTCGGCCGTGCCTGCGGCTGGGGCTCCTGCTTCTGCTGTGTGTCTGCATGTCAGTGTCCGGACACAGGGAAGGACCACTCCAATGTGGTTTCTTGCTGAACTGAATGGTAACTGTTAATTACCAACATCAAACCAACTGCGGCTTAAAACTACCTGGCTTTTGAAGAGTCCTCCCCGTCTCCTTTGCGGCTTCTGGTTGAGCTGATGATAAAGTTGACACTTGGGCTACTTTGGCCTCACTACCTTAACCTGATCTAAGGCGAGCTCTGGGTACTGAGGGAGGGGGATGAAGCCCAGGAGCTGGAGAGATGAGTGTCTGAACAAGTGGACACTGTTGCTCCCAGGCCCCCTTCTCCTCCATGCCCTCTGAGCAGAGCCCTCAGCAGGGCAGAGCAGGGCCGCTCCACGTGCTCCTTCCAGGCCCATCTCTGTGCTGAGGTTACATGGGCTCTGGAGGGCATCAAGACCCACACCCGAAAGGGACAGGCTGAGGCCGGCTATACATAAGGCTCACGATGCTTCGCGGGGCCGATGAGCCACAGGGTCACCTGCTCCTGAGTCGCTACCATCACAACCGCCTTCACCATCGGTTTGGCCTGGAAAGTGGCCAGGAAGCTCCGGAGCCACCCTCTGAGTCACAGGACTGGATGGAAGATCAGAGGGTGAGAGGGCGGGAGACACAGGGGAAAAAAGCCAGGGGTGGGGGCGAGATGGCGAAGAGCAAAGGAAGCAGGGAGACGGGCGAGTTGCTGATGGTGAGAAAGAGAGAGAGGAACAGAATGGGGATTGGATCTTCCCGAACTATTCCAGCCATTTAGCAAATGAGCATCGAGAGCACACACCAGCATGAACGTATATACAAAACAGAGACAGACCCACAGACAGGAAAGAAACTCCTGCTTACAAAGGGGAAAGGAGGGAGGGATAAGCCAGGAGCCTGGGATTAACAGATACACACTGTGCGTACTCAGTCGCTTCAGGCGACCCCACCGAAGGCCTGCAGCTCACCAGGCTCCTCTGTCCATGGGGCTCTCCAGGCAAGAATACTGGAGTGGGTGGCCATGCCCTTCTCCAGGGGATCGTCCCGATCCAGGGATCAAACCTGCGTCTCTTACGTCTCCTGCACTGGCAGGCAGATTCTTTACCACTGAGCCACCTGGGAAGCCCAACAGATACACATTCAGTTCAGTTCAGTGCAGTCGCTCAGTCATGTCCGACTCTCTGCGACCCCATGAATCGCAGCACACCAGGCCTCCCTGTCCATCACCAACTCCCGGAGTTCACTCAGACTCACGTCCATTGAGTCGGTGATGCCATCCAGCCATCTCATCCTGGGTCGTCCCCTTCTCCTGCCCCCACTCCCTCCCAGCATCAGAGTCTTTTCCAATGAGTCAACTCTTCACATGAGGTACACATTACTATATATAAAATAGATAAGCAACAAGGACCTTTTATATAGCATAGGGAACTATCCTCAACATTATGTAATAACCTATAAGGTTAAATCTTGAAGGGAAAAGAACCTAAAAAAGAATACATATGATATATAATACATGGTATTATACATTAAGAGTATATTATATAATATTATATGCTTAATATGTAATTATATAATTACACATTACATGTTACATAATTTATATTATATATGACTTGTATATTATAAATTATGTACTTATATAGTTATGTATTTATATATTATACTATTATGTATTACATGTGTTAAGTATATGTATATAATACTGATCAACTTTGCTGTACACCTGAAATGAACACAACACTGTAAATCAACTATACTCCAATTAAAAAAAAAAAGAGCAGCCAGACTTACTTTTAAAGCCTCATGCGAGAGATGCCGACTAATAGTTAGGGGACCCAGCTCTAAATTGTACTAAATATACAGAAGCAAGTTTCATGGATTAAAAAAACCAATGAAATGCAAAAATCCAGCACAGAAAAACCCTTCAAAATCAATGTACTTTCAGGGGAAAACTTTTTTCCTTCTGAAAATTCAAGGTAGACTTTTTACAACAAAATTTTTGACAAAAATACTTGGTACTGAATGGCCTTCCTGCTAGGGTCTCAAATTATCCTCGGATAAGATGCTCAAGAGGGCGCTGAGGCTCGGCCCGCACCCCGGGGAAGGCAAAGTAGGACACGGCTTGGGCTTGAACTGCTCCGACCCTCGGCCAAGAGCGGCTGCCAGGAGCCCACACTGGGCGCACGGAAGCCCAGGCCTGGCTCCAGCCCTCAATGGCCTTTCATGTCCAGCCCTTTCATTTTCTGAACAGCAAAGATATGATGAATAGTGATTCAGCTCAAACCTCAGGCATCCTTGCAATTCTCTCCCAAACCCCCTGAAGATCAGGACATCCAACGGCCCTGGGGAGGAAGTAGAGAGAGCTGTCAGACCCACTCACAGTCTTCCGAGCCCTGACTTTGGCACAGCTCTTAGTTTTCACATACAACAATCACTGTTACAATCTGATGCTTTGAACACGTTGATCTACAACAGAACCAAAACTAGTGACTCCATTTATTACCGAAGAGAGGATGAGTAAAAAGTGATTCTACAAATGAGGTCCACGTGGTGTGTGTGTTAGTTACTGTGGTAAAATGAAACTTCTCTCAAACCCCTCAGGCTCTAGCCTATGTTAGTTCCCTTATACCTCTCACCCACCTCTCCTGCACCCTCTCTTCTCGCTTTCTCTGGTTTAATTTGATAAATAATACAAGATTATAAAAAGATCAGCCACAGATAATCAACACGGCCCTACCTACTGTATAGCACAGGGACCTCTGCTCAATATTCTGTAATAACCTACACGGGAAAAGAATCTGAAGAAAAACAGATTCATGTATAACTGAATCACTTTGCTGTTCACCTGAAACTAACACAATACAGTAAATCAACTATACTCCAATATAATATAAAAAATTAAAAAAAAATCAACCATACAAAACTGTAGGAGGTACAAATATGAAAATGCCTCCTGTCCTCCCCTCTTGCACCTACTTCCCAGAGAAACACTGATAAATATTTGGTATGTATCTTCCCAGGCATTTTCTAGAGATAAACAAACATCTAATGCAGAGTGTTTGTGTGGATTTCTTTTACTTTGCCGTAAATTTAACAGATGTAAACTAGACTGTATATATTGTCCTGGGTCTGCATTTCCCACATAACAGTATACTGTGGACATTTTCCCACAGGAACTCACACACACACACACACAGACACACACACACAAGTTGACCTCATTTGAAGAATCACTTTTTGCTAGTCCTCCCTTCCCTGATAAATGGAGTCACTAGTTTTTGTTCTCAGATCAACATGTTCAAAGCACTGGAGGAGTTCCCTAGGTAAGAGGAATCCTGCGGCAACTTTAAGAAGATGAAGCACCACTTTGAAATTACAAAATGCTCTTTCCTAATCTGTCCTATAATTGAGATCTTACTCCCCCCTGCATATGGTACTAGCTTTCTCAAACCAGGGTTTAGTTACAACAGTTCTGAGAAGGAAGTGAGTTCAAATCACTCTGTCCTGAATCCTGCTCTGAGTGAAATTGGAGACTCTTCTCAGCCCACGCCTTCCCCACCCAGGGCTGGGAGCCACCCCAGCTCCAACGCCCGCTCCCTACAGCCTGGAATGTAAAAAACCGAACAGAACACAGAGCATCTCTGGGAATCAAGCTCCTTCTCCTGAGTCAGCAGGGACTCGAGGGGGGCCTGATGCTCTGGGTTCCCTGGGGCTGGACCAGAAGGGCTGCCACAGGGGGAGGAAGAGGAGGAGGAGATGGAGGAGGGGGAGGAGTTGGGAAAGGAAGAGAAGGAGGAGGAGGGGAGGAGGAGGAGGGGGAGGAGGAGATGGAGGGCAGAGGGAGGAGGTGGGAAAGGAAGAGAAGGAGGAGGAGGGGAGGAGGAGGAGGGGGGAGGAGGAGGGGGAGGGAGAGAGGGGAGGGGGAGAGGGAGCACGTGGGAGAGGGAGAGAAGATGGAGAAGGGGGAGGAGGGGAGAAGGAG
>NW_024070191.1:35928562-36005533 GCF_014754425.2 Oryx dammah
GAGAAGATGGAGAAGGGGGAGGAGGGGAGAAGGAGGAAGAGGAGGAGGAGGCAGCCCATCTCAGGCACAGACCACTCTGGGGAAGCCAGACACCAGGCCTGGTGGAGTCTGAGAATTCAACTGCTGGTGAGGAGTTAGGGCTTTTGAAGAGCACCTCTTTATATAAAGACTGTGATAAGATAGCAGTATGTATGGTGAAAGGATCATATTACTAGGGTTTGGATTAGGGTTAGGGTTATTAGATAGAATGGTCTGTATAGTCAAAGCTATGGTTTTTCCAGTAGTCCTTTATGGATGTGAGACTTGGACCATAAAGAAGGCTGACCTCCGAAGAATTGATGCCTTTGAACTGTGGTGTTGGAGAAGAGTCTTGAGAGTCCCTTAGATTGCAAAGAGATCAAACCAATCCATCCTAAAGGAGATCAACCCTGAATATTCACTGGAGGGATGGGTGCTGAAGCTGAAGTTCCAGCTTTGGTCACCTGATGCAAAGAGCCAACTCACTAGAAAAGACCCTGATGCTAGAAAAGACCCTGATTGAGGAGAAGAGGGCAGAAGAGGATGAGATGGTTGGGTGGCATCACCGACTCAACAGACATGAATCTGAGCAGACTCCAGGAGATAGCGGAGGGCAGGGAAGCCTGGCGTGCTGCAGTCCATGGGGTTGCAAGGAGTCAGACACAACTTAGCTACTGAAGAACAATAGGTAAAGAGATGGTTAGAGCAGGGACCCTCCTAACACACAAGCATCAGATCACCCTGAGCGCTCTGTCCCATAAACCTGGACTGCTGGGCTGTGCTGGTTCAGCGGGTCTAAGCCTGAGAATCTGCATTTCTGACAAGTGACCACGTGATGCCAATGCTCCTGGTGCAGGGACCACACGTGGACTTGGGAAGCATCATTAGCTAATCTGCTCCGACTCCACAAAGTCGTGTGCCATGAACCTCACTCAGCATTCGTTCTAGAAAGGCAGAACAAAAATCAGGTCCTGCCAGCTGAAGCCCTTTATCAAAAATAAACTTCAGGCTGGTATCCAGCCCAACCCACTTTATTTCCTCAAGTTATTTTTGCTTCTTGTGAATTATTTTTTTAAGGACAAAAAGGCAAAGACACTTTCTGAAGAGTGCTAACTCGGTCTCTGAAGTATAAGGATGACGTCTGAGACGAGTCACGTCAAACGCAAAGTAAAACAAATCCAACTAAGCCCAAGATATAAACAACTTCAAAATAATTTAGGGAGGAGGAATGGAGGAAGTCAAACCAGAGCTCCGTGACTCAGCCCATGGGGACCCACCGGGTTCAACTCCATGCGGGAAAGTGCCACTTATCAGAACCTCTGGAAGTTCCAACAGGGGTAGGTTGATGCCGCCACTCTGTTAGAACATTGCATTCTTTCCTCTTATCTCTAAGGCCCTTACACTGAATGGAAACGTTTTAAGGAAGAAAAGGACTAGGAAGATTAGATCTCAGAATCGGCAGAAAGGCCGGCCAGTTGTGAGAGAGGCAGAGGACTGGGTCTTCCCGGCTCACGTGTCCCCAGATACGCCGCCAGGGCTACAGACGACCCAGCTGGACGGCAGAGAAGCCGGCATGCGGAGACAGGATGGAATTAACGTCTTTGTTCCAAGGGCAAAGTTAACCTTCAATGTTTAAATAAAAATAGGATTTGGACTCACCTACTGGATATTTAGAAACACTCCCCAGAGCCAAGACCTCAGCAAAGTCCTTTTCTGACTCTGGCTGGACCCTCTGTCCTGACCTCCTTCCTTCCCTATGCAAAACCCCTCACCCCCAAACTTCAAGTAAGGAAAAGCTCCCACAGCAGCGTGTGTGGGGAGACAGAGACGAGCTGCCTCAGGACACGCCGGAGACGTAAGGCTGAAGAGATGGCCGATGGCAGTGAAGGAAACTGCACCCCCGACCCCCGAGCACAGAAAGCGCCACCGTGAGCGCCCCCGAGCTCGGCGCTCTGCCCGCGCCACCTCCTGTCTCGTGGCCTCCCTCTCACAGCGGTTCCTGCCCACCCGTCTCTCCTTTAAGAGGCGCAGAGGCTCGGGGAGAGGAAGCGATGGGCTCTCCCAGCACGGGGAGCGTCGCCTGTGTTCCCAGGTGAGTATCCATCACCACGGTTCTCGTACCGACTTCCCGGTATTCCCAAACAGAGGGGCAGCCACCCTCTTCACACTCCCTGGACCTTAAATAGATCCTACGCCACATCATTTCCAAATTGTCAGCAGCCTTTTTCTGGGGCGGGTGCTGAGCTTCATGACTCATGGGATCTTACTTCCCCAACCAGGGATTGAACCTGGGCCCTGGCAGTAAAAGCACCAAGTCCCAACCACTGCACAGCCAGGGAACTCCCTGGAAGCCATCTTTAAAGAGAGTGAGGAGAAAGGACAGGATGTATGAGGCTGATGTATTCTGATCGTCATTTATAGTGACATCGGGGACCAGGGACTAGATGCTGGGTGTCTGACCCCTGCCCCGTCGTGTGCCAACGGGATACCCTGACCGGGGCTTGGAACTAGCTTGCCCACTTCCAAGTCTGTTCTGTACCTCGCTAGCTACATGGCCTCAGCACTCAGCCAGCTTCACTGTGCCTATTTCCCACCTGTCAGGAGACGTTGGCAATATTACTGATTTCCTTGAAGAGTTAATTCATTTAAAACTCAGCTCAATAAAAGCATTTATTTATTATTCTTCAAAACTTCTCGATGAAGTATTTATATTATCCTTGGTTGCCTCCTTCATTTTATAGCTTCACTTCTCTAGCATAATTTAATCTCTTAGTAATCTGATTCTCCTAGCAAATTTGCAATAAAACTGCAGCAAACGATGAGAAAAAGAGGGACTTCCTTGGTGGTCCATCAGTTAAGTCTACACACTTCCAATGTAAGAGATGCAGGTTTGATCCCTGGGCGGGGAACTAAGCGATGGCCAAATATAAAAAATTAAAATTAAAATATTCTTTTAAAACATGAGAAAAAGAAGTGATGGAAAAAATAGGTAAGTCTAGAAAAAGTGAAATTTTAATAAAAATCATACATTTGTGGTCTTCTGACATTCAGATCAAGAACCAGGGAGAGAGAGAGATAGAGGCTAGGAAAAAAAATGCAGAATTTAGAAAGAACTGATTCTCATTTCCACCAGTTCCTATTTCTAG
The DNA here is from genome assembly GCF_014754425.2 of Oryx dammah. Lineage (NCBI taxonomy): Eukaryota > Metazoa > Chordata > Mammalia > Artiodactyla > Bovidae > Oryx > Oryx dammah. The sequence continues at coordinate 35,931,727 of NW_024070191.1, forward strand.
GACTCTGTCTGATAGAGGCCCCCTCGCCTTCCTTTGCTTAATCTCTTTTATCACTAGCGCAGGAGGCGTCTGGTCGTCAATGGCTGCTCATCTTTCTGCTCAGCTCACTTGGGCTCTGGGAGCTGAGTAAAACCAAGAACAAGTGCTCAGGTGAACAGGGAGTCTCTCTGCTCCAGGTGACTTCCTACCTGGTGCTCCGGGGCCCACCCGGCACCATGCGAAAGCTTCGTGAGATGCGCAGACTTGGAGTGGGGCGGCCTTCACACTGTAGAACTGCTTTTTCTCTGCCTCTGCCTCTGCTTTTTGTTTTTTTTTAATGGATCATGGAAACAGCCTTTGACAAATACACTTCATACTCTGAATGATCAAGCCGGAAGGGCCATCAGGCTGCTGTTGTCTGAGGCAAGGGTCCCACCTCTCTCCAGCTCACCATGACGCTTACCTTGCACTTTTCAGGTAACTTAAAGCAGCTGTGATGCTTCACCACTCCCCCTGCCCCTGAAATCTGAAAGCCCTGACCTCAACTCTTCAAAGCTGTAAAAGCCATGTTCTGAATGCTGTGAAGACGCCAAATTAGAAGGTTACGCAGTGCTATGAATCACGGCGGGGTGTGGCACGTCCCTGGTGGCTCAGTGGTAAAGAATCTGCCTGCAAAGCAGGATGTAATGGGTCTGGGCTGGGAAGCTCCCGTGTGCCTCGGGGCACCTAGAGCCTGTTCTCCGCAACAAGAGAAGCCAGCACGGCGACAAACCCGGGCACCGCACTAGAGGGCAGCCCTGGCTCGCCGCCGCCAGAGAAAGCCCACGGGCGGCAGGAAGACCCAGCGCAGCCAAAAATAAAAAAGAAATAGAATTAAAAAGAACCATTCGGAAAGAGTGACGTATAGAACAAACATATAGTTAGATACGGCTGTTAAAGCCTGAGAGAAACTGCCTTGAGAAAACCCCGCTGGCGAAATTAATAAGGATTTCCCCCATTTCAGAAGAGGCTGCTTTCAACTAAGGATGCACCATTTAGCAGAAGCTTTATCTTTTCAACAGAGACAGGGAGACTTCTGTCAGATATGGCCCATAACTGAATATGAATCCTTAATGGACATTAGCGAGAAGGAAAACAACACCGCGAGCCTCTCCGCTGACCCGACGCCCCCATGATGATGGGTGTGTCAGGATCTGGCCGTAGGAGGCCCACCGCAGAGAGAAATGGGCACCTCTCTCCACCGTCCTCTCTGCAGAGACTCGGTTGGAGATGCTGAGTGAGGCCCCTACGGGGCTCATCAACATGGAGATGTGTGCAAATACCAATACTGCGCGAAAGTGCTTTACCTACTAAAAATGTTAAAGAAAGGGACTTTTAACCAGGCCCCACCCCAAGGCCTTGGGAAAAAAGAACACAGGCCATCAGAACGTGAAGAAAAGGAGTAATTCTAAAAACAAAAGTATCACTGGTTTGAGGATCCAGGGGACAAAAAAAGCACAGCTCTAGTGACTGGACTTACTGGTCTGATGAGCTCTGAGGGTGGAGGGTGGATATTTGTGGTGTGGACACGTGACAGCCCCCCAACCCTGTCTGGGGGTGAGAACCTACTGTTTACACGTGCCCCCTCCTTCCCCGCCCCCCGGGTCCTCAGGAAGGGGATGTTAATCATCCTTTTTTTAACCCAAGTCTCTGCCTTTTCTATTTTACACCTCTCTTGAATATGTACAACAGGTGACTGCACCTCCTACTCTTGGCTCTGCTCCGTAATGACTACGAGTGGAGCAGCGCTTCTGGCTGGCGGCCAGCAACAGCGCCAGGCCCAAGTCCACCACCCAGGCTGGACTCTCACTCGCCCGCCGGCTGAGGGCTCTTACCTGGGGCTCCGGTGTACATGATGGAGAAGACATTGATGGCGATGGTGGCGGCGTAGAATACGGGAAGCGCCCGGAGCCCGTTGGGAACGGGGTCCTCCTGCGGGGTAAGGAGGTGAGGGGCAGGTCAGGACTCCAGGGGTGTCTGCAGGCGGGCAAGAGGACATGCAGTGCTGCTCGGGGAAAGCCCCTCCCGGGGCTGTGTGCACCCCCAGACCCAGTGCTGGCCTGGGCTGTCCCTCCCACACGAGCGCTGTGTCAAAGGGCCGAAAGGGCCGCCAGGGGACCAGCAGAAACATCAAAGCAGAGGGACCCTGTGGGCTGGCAGAGAAGGGCTGCTGGTGAGGCCCCAAGCCAGCCTCCCCTTCAGAACCCAGGGCGCTCGCTATTCTAACGGTGTGCACGCTGGCCCCCTAAATCCACCTTCCACAAATATTTTCAGGCCTGACCCTCCGAGGACGCCCTGAGAAAGTCAAGTGACTTCAACACCACGGCGTTACTACTAGATTTTATGTGACTCTGTGACAGGTTTGCTGTGCTGAAATACATAAAGTAAATACAGAACTATGTGCTGCTGCTGCTGCTAAGTCACTTCAGTCGTGTCTGACTCTGTGCGACCCCATAGACGGCAGCCCACCAGGCTCCCCCGTCCCTGGGATTCTCCAGGCAAGGACACTGGAGTGCGTTGCCATTTCCTTCTCCAGTGCACGAAAGGGAAAAGAGAAGGGGAAGTCGCTCAGTCGTGTCCGACTCTTCTCGACCCCATGGACTGCAGCCCACCAGGCTCCTCCGTCCATGGGATTTTCCAGGCAAGAGTCCTGGAATGGGGTGCCATTGCCTTCTCCAACTATGTGCTATCAGTTTCCAAATCTTTTCACAAGGTAGAGCATATCACCTTCAACTGTCACACTGAAAAGAACTGTGGGCTCTTTGTCTAAGAAAACTTTTTTTTTTTTTAACAACCTTAAGCTTCTGGTACAACATTTCCTAAATCTAATGTTTCAAGAAGAACAGTACTGCATGTGTTTAAGGCAAAATACCACCTGGGAGAATATTAGAGAATTTATATTTTATATTAGAATTTCTAATATAATATTAGAAATTTAGAGTTTACAGAGGAAAAATGTAGAGTTTGAGGGTTTGGATCCATAGAGAATTCTGAAGCAAAAATATGAACTGGGAACTCAACGTAGCTCTCGCACGTAGGTGTTGCTTAAATAATTCAGAAAGGGGCTAACTTCTAATGACCGTGTAAAACGCTCTTGTACATTGATATGAATCTATTACCTACCCTATTACAAGGAAAATCAAGTCTAAACATTTCTTTTTTTTTTTTTTTTTAGGTCTAAACATTGATGAGAGCTACAGAAGTCAGGATCAGTAGCACGTGTGCGTGCTAAGTCACTTCAGTCGTGTCCGACTCTTTGCGACCCTATGGAGGAGTCCACCACGCTCCTGTGTCCATGGGATTCTCCAGGTTAGAATACTGGAGCGGGCTGCCATGCCCTCCTCTTGATGTGAGCTCTGGGAGTCAGGATCAGGAGAGACTACCTCAAAGGTTCCTACTGTCAAACGCAGATATGTAGACATTAAGCCCGTTTGCAGAACCTAAGCGCATCAAGAGCCCGCCCAGAATGTCTCTAGCGGCCCCCAGCACTCGTCAGGAGGCTGGAGTGAATGGAGTGAGGTGTCAGGAGCACTGAGAGTGGAGGTGGGAGGTGACGCAGCCGCACGGGAGTCCCGGCCAGGCTCAGGAGCCGGCAGGTGAAGGGCAGGTATGAAGGGGCGGGCAGGGCCTGGGAGGAGTGTGCCGTCCCCTGATCTGCCATGGGCCCGGACAGGAACCAGGGCTGAACCAAAAACAGAACGCCCACATGCTCACATGCCTACCACCTCTGCTTCCAAACTGTTCTTTTCTGGGGACAACAGCTGCTAAAGATAGACTCCCAACTGGTAACTTGTGAAGGTGTAAAGTCTTCTGTTTGTGTGCTGTAACTGAATCACCTTATGTTTTCTTAAATAACCTACTCTTTTTATTTTTTGCCTCGCCACAAGGCATGCAAGGACCCAGTGCCCTAACCAGGGATCAAACCCTCAACCCCTGCATTGGAAGTATGGACTCCTAACCACTGGACCACAGGGAAGGCCCCAGAGAACCTATTCTTAACACACGATGACAGCTGCCTCACCGAGCCCCGTCTCCTTTCCTCCTTTCTTTCCTTCCTTCCATCCACCCATCACCTGTCACCCATCCAAGCAGCCTTTGTTCTCTCTCAATAGACACTCAGCCGGCGCCTCGGAAGGGCTGGGCAGGGCTGGACGCTGCCTACACATGTGAACAGGGAGTCATGGAGTCCACTCTCAACAGACCCCACAAAGAGTGAACTGGGAGCCAAGCAGGAAATAAGTCCCTGAACGGTGCGAGAGTGCAGTGATGAGAAGGCAGCCGCTTGTGGGGACACAAAGGGAGGAGCCCAGTGGACGCTGGGGTGGAAGGCGGGGCTTCCTGGGGAGGGACACCTGGGGGTGGAGGAGGGGTGGGAGCCCGCCTGGCAGGGATACCCGGGGCAGCAGAAATAAACGGGGGAGGCTTACTAGGCACCTGCCAAGATGCTAACAAGCCCCGGCACAGCAAGAGCCTGGGAGAAGGGACGGTCAGTGTGCGATTACCCAAGAGACCTCAGCCTGACTCGAAGAAGAGCCGTGTAAGGACACAGCTCCAGGCAGGCGCGTCCGATGGGCTGGGCGTGTGCCGAGTGACCAAGGGCAAGCGGCAGGGCTTATAAAGCGCTGCAACAACCCCTGACATTCCCTAGAACACTGATCTCAGTAAGTTTTCATTTTCATCTCATTTTATTTTTGATAAAAAAAAATGTACCCCCATAGGTGTAGCTCCTGCTTTTTATCTTCTCAAGGACAGGGAAAAAAAAAAAATCCAGTGTCTCACGCTTCCCTTCCCCATTAGAAAACAGAAAATACCTTCCATCTGGGTAAAAAAATTCTCCAGTTGTTTTTAGTGCTCGGCAGCTTCAAAATCGTAACACTATCTCACTCTATTCTGTTTACCGGTCACAAAATCATTGTCTTTCCTTTTTGAGGTGTGAGCATTAGTGCCCAGGAATGCTGACCAGTCATAGGGCAGGGCACCTCGTGTCCAGTCCTGGTTCCGGGGGGCCCCCGGGCACTCCACCCAAGTCCTCAGCCTGCATTATAATAATGTCTGATTCCAACATCAGGGGCTGTGCCTTAGTAATTATCCCCCTGAGCCCTCTCACTATTAATTTTTACTGAGCAGAACCAAACTTAGTTCTAAAACTTAACTAAAAAAGATAATAAACTTGCTTACCTTTTTTAAGATGAACATTCTGATCAGTACAAACAGCACGCCAGACATGAAACCAGACAACAGTGGAGATATAAACCAAGAAGCAACTGAATAATTAAAAGAAAATCTAATGAATGTTAAAATCCTACACAATTCAGGTCCTATTTACATAAAAAGTGGTAACTAACATACAGCACACACATTAACAAACATTCCTAGAATCATTCACCTTTAACTCAGAACTCAACAAACCCACTGACCTCCACAAGGGGGTCACCACTCTCAGACACAAGCCCCACCCTGACAAGCATGAACTCCTCCAGCCCACCATGCACGTGGCCACCCCAGCTCTGGCCTCTGCAGACGATTCCTCTGATTCCCACTGAGCCCCCTCCTGTGCCAGCTGCGGGGCTAGCTGAAAAGCAGGCCCCGTCCCTTTCATATTCCAAGGCCCGCCTGGCACTGTTCGCAGCCTCTGGCCACGCACTAGAAACATCTGCAGGAGTTTCCAAAAACCAGTTAATGCTCCTGGCTCCAGCTACAGAATTCTGATTTCAAAGGTTTGGAAAGGGGTTTGGGCACTGATATCTTTATTGCTTTCCCAGGTAATTCTAAAGTGCAGCTGGAATCGAACCACTGTTTCAGGAGCCGGGGGTCTCGGGTGAGCTTCCCAGGATCTTGGATGAGCTTCCCAGGATCTCAGGTGAGCTTCTGGGGATCTCAGGTGAGTTTCCTGGGATCAGGATCTCAGGTGAGCTTCTGGGGATCTCAGGTGAGTTTCCTGGGATCAGGTGAGTTCTCTGGCCGTTTGCGTCCTGCCTGGCAGGTCAGACGTCTGTTCAGGCCTCAGAGGCCACTATGACTCATAAAATGACGGAGGTGGGTGAGAGTGTTTTTCGCAATGGGCATGTGGGTACTTATGGGGTTCGATGGATTTTCTTCTTGCTGAAGAAGTCAGAGGCAGGAAGCAAGCTGCCAGACCTCTCCAAACAGTCCCCACTGGGCAGCCCACAGTGCAGAAGGAGCATCTGGCAGGCTGGTGGGGAGGACTCCTGGATGCAGTGGGGGTGAGCCCTCACTTCCACACTTCCCCAGCACCAGGAACGCTGACTCCTGGACAAGGGCCCAAAGTTTTTCTCTGACTACAGACTGATTTCAACCAGGTAAATTTCTTAACTCCCTGTGAACAGCAAATAAGACACTGGTTTTCAAAGCTGAATGACAATGCGGCATTTGATAAGAGCATCCAGAGTTTAAAAAAAAAAAAGCCTAACAGTTCACCATCTTTGCTAACAGAAATTTTAAGGGAAAACATATTATCAGCATACATGAACATTTAAAGGAAAAAACATAATGGTAACTTTTAATAACACTTACTCTAGAAAATGTAAACTTTCCTTCTTATACGTAAAAGAAAATGCCAATTACCAATCTTGACCAGCTCCATCCACTGCACACCTTGGGTACCAATTGCGACGAGGGAGAACCCTATGGTGGCCCCGACGATACAGTGAGTCCCCGAGATTGGGAGCCTCAGGAAGGATGCGATGAGCTGCCAGACAGCTGAGCCTGTGGGTTGAAGATACGAGACAAAGAGAGGCAAGTCAGGGACATGGTGCAGTGTCTCAGCTCGCCACAGAAGGAAGAAACCCACACTATAGTCCTCCTTCCCCACCCCTCGCTGGGGTTAATTGTCTCCGGATTGTTTCTTAACAAAGTCCAGACAGAAACCACTCAAATAACTTTAGGCAAAGGAACTTTCTTCAACACAGAAGGGATAATGATGATTTATTCAAGTGAAAGTCTTTGACAGTATGAAAAGAAAAGCCTGATGCCAGCTACAAGTTGACTCTGTCACGTTTAAGCAAGGATGCAGGTGATGAGTGAGTTCTGATGTGAAGCATGGCCAGGACCAAGCAGGAGACTGAACCAATGACCGTGGAGAAACAGGAAAGGCTGTGTATCAGAGAAGATTTTGCTGTAGTTAACATCTTTTGGTTGCATCATAAGGAGATTGGATACAGGCTGTATACTAATATATATTAGTATACTAATCTGTATCCAAATACTGTATAGTAATCAATACAAAAGAGGGCAAAATACAAACATCAGATCACAGTATTAGGACTTCCCTGGTGGTCCCATGCTGTGCTTAAGTCACTCAGTCGTGTCCAACTCTTTGTGACCCGATAGACGGTAACCTACCAGGCTCCTCTGTCCATGGGATTCTCCAGGCAAGAATACTAGAGTGGGCTGCCATGCCCTCCTCCAGGGTAGCTTCCCAATCCAGGGATCGAACCCAGGTCTCCCGCATTGCAGGCGGATTCTTTACTGTCTGACCCACCAGGAAAGCCCTGCTGGTCCCGTGGTTAAGAATCTGCCTGCCAATGCAGGGGACACTGGTTTGACCCTGGTCCGGGAAGATCCCACAAAGCGAGGGGAAACTAAGCCCATGAGTCACAACTACTGAACCAGCGCTCTGGAGGCTGTGCGCCGCAACAAAAGAAGTCACTGCAAAGACAAGCCTGCGAGCCACAACCAGCGAGTAGCCCCCGTTCACTGCAATTAGAGAAAGGTCCGAGCAGCAATGAAGACCCAGTGCAGCCAAAAAAATAAAAATCACAGTGTTGCACACCTAAAGCTGGTATTACAATATGTCAGGTCAATGCACTTCAATTAAAAAAAGACTGTAATTCCATGTTGCTTTTCATAGTTTTGCCTCTCCCATGAGAAGGAACCGGGATACCAAACCCCACCCTGGGCACCTACCCCCAGCCCCTGCCCAGCCGCCAGGCCTTTTTGGTCTGCTCCCTCCAAGTCTGCTAACTCTCAGGAGTCAAGAGGATCCCTGGGTTTTGGCTTTGTGTCCTTTCACCTCAACTTCACCACCCTCTTCCAGGCTTCGTGTTTTTCTAGGCCAGAGTTCACGCCAGATATTTTCATAAGCAGATCAGGTTTTGCAGGGAGTATTAAAAGCATCGGCTGGGGAGAGATCGCTTTCAGAAACAGTTGTTGAATAGCTCACGAAAGACTGCAGGGGAACAAAGGGGCGGGCTGATAAACAGGGCACGTCATTAATCCCAAACGTTAATTCTGGAAATCTGGTTGCTTGGCAGCAGCAGTGCCTTCAAACAGACCCCTGGCATTTTCTCCAAAAATGTCTGTGCTACAGAGGCTCATGAGAGGTCCCAGTTTGTGTAGCAAGGGGACAGCTGCTCTGGGAGCACCAGGCACCAGGACCTTTGAGCAGAAGCGGCCGTGACCCCAAGTCTATCCCTGAAACGTGTGTTGGGAGCAGAAGGGCCAGCCTGGTGCTGCCAACCTGGCGACAGGCTGGATGGCGGCGCCCACGCTCCCCCGCGGACAGTTCTGTGAGCCAGGACACCTAAGCCCTGGGCTCCTAGGGGGACGGATTGTTTTAAAAATAAAGCCAGAGTTGGGAGTGTGTTACACAGCACAGAACCAGAATTGAAAAAGCAACCTTTATGACTGATAGTCTTACAAAAATTAAAGTCACCCAGTGATGTTATGAGAATGAGAAAAATTGACCTACATGAACTCAGACCATGAGGTTTTCTGTCCTGAAAGCCACTCTCCTCTCCCTGGGGTGACTTTATAACAGGAAGGTTTGTAAGGAGAGGTAGGGGGATGGGGCTGCCTGAGAGAAAGAGGGGAGAAATGACCAGAGGATGGAGTGAAACACAGAAGCCTTGTGTGCAGGGGTCTCGTGAGGCGAGAGTGGGTGACAGGCCTCTTCGACCTTGGGGAATCCTGAAAGTGAATGGCATTATATTAATATTAAGAAAAACAGTGGAAAGGACTCCCGTAGAGGTCCAGTGGCTAAGACTCCAAGTTCCCAATGCAGGGGGCCCAGGTTCCATCCTTGGTCAGGGAACTAAGGCCCATATGTCAAAACTAAGAGCTCTTATGCTGCAACTAAAGCTCTTGGATGCCACAGCTAAGACCCGTGCAACCAAATCAACACATAGAAATAAATACTTAAAAAAAGAAAAACCGTGGGAAAAAGAGATCGTCTAACCTAAAGATAAAGGTGACCTGCCATGAAGGAAGAGATTAAGTGTAGGATTGGGGTGCAAGGAAAAGAGGGCAGCAGAGGATGAGATGGTTGGATGGCATCACCAACTTAATGTACATGAATCTGAGCAAACTCTGGGAGATAGTGAAGGACAGGGAAGCCGAGTGTGCTGCAGTCCATGGGGTTGCAAAGAGTTGGACACGACTGAACAACATAGGGTGCGAGACAAAACCTGGGGAGACTGGGGGGTTAAGATGGCATCTCTGAGGCTACGGGCTCCCAGACGATGCAAGACCAGTAGAGCAGGTGTGGGTTACAGGGCGGCAGAGGAGACTCAGCACTTCCTAGGGTGCTTCACAGTGAAGGCTTGGTCACGCTGCTGTGGGTACTGCTGTGAAAAGATGGAGAATTCTGAATTCTCAGTGGGTTTTGGGAACCATGGGTGGTTTCATACTGAGTGGATTGACTACTGCTTTAGGGCTGAGCTAGAGTTCCCAGAGAGGCCATGTTCGGGAAGCCTGGCTGGCATGAAAAACATCTTCCACCCAATCAACTTAACGCTACCATCATGCTATGGGAAAACACAAAGGCCCATGGGCTTGGGGCAAAGTTTATCAAGAAAAAAGAGAAAAAAAAATAGAGTGAAAAAGACATGGAAGAAAAGGGGAAAAGAAAGGGATGTTGGCTTTAAAAGAGGAAGACTGGGAGAATTCAGGCATTTGAACAGAATCATCTTCATTTGAGCCAAACATAATTATATCACCCTCTCAAAACTACCCAGAATTCTCATGTTCAAGGAAACCAATTTTAAATGTCTAGGTAGCTCTCATCTCACCAACTCACAACAAAATAAGCTTTGAGATTCATCTAACCACACACCAAAAAAAAAAAGAAACCAAAGCAAACAAAATCAAGTTATTCAAGCAAAACCACAAACTGCTTTGGTTAACCTAAATTCTAGTGGAGGTAAGTATACTTCATTCTTTGAGTGGAGAGACTAGGCCAGGGGTGGGGAAACCCCAAAGCTGGGCAAGTTATGCTGTCCACACAGCAAGTCAGTGGTGACACGGAGCTCAGCTCGCAGGCCTTCTGTTCACCTGGGGCCCCGGGGCAGCCTCACCAATAAATCTCCTAGACAAGTACCACCACTCCCCACAGGGCCCACCCAACACAGGGAGAAACCGCTGTTAAGGCTGAACTTCATCACTCTAGACCACACGGGGCGCTACTCAATACTCTGTAGTGACCTATATGGGGAACGAATCTATAAAAGAAAGGATGTATGTATAACTGACTCACTTCACTATATACCTGAAACTAACACAATACTGTAATTCAACTATAAGCCAACAAAAATTTAAAGAGACTAAACTTGAGCAATGTTTTTACTTCTCCTTTACTTTCAATATATCTTGTCCACATCACTCTGACTGGCAAAACCTTAATTTCTGCTTGATTTGATTCAGTTCAGTCACTCAGTCGTGTCTGACTCTTTGTGACCCCATGGACTGCAGCACACCAGGCCTCTCTGTCCATCACCAACTCCCGGAGCTCACTCAAACTCAGGTCCATCGAGTCGGTGATGACATCCAGCCATCTCATCCCGTCATCCCCTTCTCCTCCTGCCCCCAATCCCTCCCAGCATCAGAGTCTTTTCCAATGAGTCAACTCTTCGCATGAGGTGGCCAAAGTACTGGAGTTTGAACTTCAGCATCAGTCCTTCCAATGAATCTTCAGGACTGATTTCTTTTAGGATGGACTGGTTGGATCTCCTTGCAGTCCAAGGGACTCTTAAGAGTCTTCTCCAACACCACAGTTCAAAAGCATCAATTCTTTGGCTCTCAGCTTTCTTTATGGTCCATCTCTCACACCCATACATGATTAATGGAAAAACCATAGCCTTGACTAGATGGACCTTAGTCGGCAAAGTAATGTCTCTGCTTTTTAATATGCTGTCTAGGTTGGTTATAGCTTTCCTTCCAAGGAGTAAGCGTCTTTTAATTTCATGGCTGCAGTCACCATCTGCAGTGATTCTGGAGCCAAAAAAAAATAAAGTCTGACACTGTTTCCACTGTTTCCCCATCTATTTGCCATGAAGTGATGGGACTGGATGCCATGATCTTCATTTTCTGAATGTTGAGCTTTAAGCCAACTTTTTCACTCTTTTCTTTCACTTTCATCAAGAGGCTCTTTAGTTCTTCACTTTCTGCCATAAGGGTGGTGTCATCTGCATATCTGAGGTTATTGATATTTCTCCCAGCAATCTTGATTTCAGCCTGTGCTTCATCCAGCCCAGCATTTCTCATGATGTACTCTGCATATAAGTTAAATAAGCATGGTAATAATATACAGCCTTGACATACTCCTTTTCCTATTTGGAACCAGTCTGTTGTTCCATGTCCAGTTCTAACTGTTGCTTCCTGACCTGCATACAGATTTCTCAAGAGGCAGGTCAGGTGGTCTGGCATTCCCATCTCTCTCAGAATTTTCCACAGTTTATTGTAATCCACACAGTCAGAGGCTTTGGCATAGTCAATAAAGCAAAAAGAGATGTTTTTCTGGAACTCTCTTGCTTTTTCGATGATCCAGTGGATGTTGGCAATTTGATCTCTGGTTCCTCTGCCTTTTCTAAAACCAGCTTGAACATCTGGAAGTTCATGGTTCACGTATTGCTGAAGCCTGGCTTGGAGAATTTTGAGCATTACTTTGCTAGCGTGTGAGATGAGTGCAACTGTGCGGTAGTTTGAGCATTCTTTGGCCTTGCCTTTCTTTGGGATTGGAATGAAAACTGACTTTCCAGTCCTGTGGCCACTGCTGAGTCGCTTCATAGTATTTAATTCCTTACTCAGGACCTGCGTCTGCTTCCAAAGACCTCAACTACTTCTCGGACTAACCTGCTGCCACAAAAAAGATGATGGGCCATCCTGAACCCGGCAGATGGCCTGCACATGCCTGGCGCTACGGGAGTGCTGCTGGTGACTCATCTCGGGACCCATGGGAGGGAGCCGTGTTCTCGGTCCACCAGCATCCAGCCTCCCACGGCATGGCTCTCCCCACAAAAGCATGTGCCCTGCTGAAAAAAGAAGGTGGCAGGACACCCCCTCACCCCCACCCCATGCCCATGCAGACCTGCCGCCTGCTGTCTGTCACCTGGACATAGAGGCAAGTGGAGGAGGGTCTTGTCTGCTGCACTTAAGGCCCTGCTGCCCGAACCTCTCAGCTTGGTGAGGGAGCACTCATGCTGCTATGGTGAGGGAGCACCCATATGCTGCCACAGGTCTGGGATCAGCGTGGGCACAGAAGGAACCACTCATCCAGCCAGCGATGGTCCTTCATCCAGGTACCTTGACCCTAACCCATCAGAGGCCCTACTGCAAACAGGTGACGTACAAATGGTCTTCTGGCCAGAAAACAAAACAAGCATACCAGATGAACTCCCCAGGGCGGAATTAGAAAATCTGAACAAAAACCAACAAAAGGATGACAAATGACAGAGAAGACCAACACTTCTTGAAACACAGGCACTTGAGATTCATTTGGTAACTGCTCTAAAACTTAAACTAAGAATACCAAAGTTAAGCTAATGAACACTGGTTTTTGGCATCCAAGTTTTTAAAACTTCGCCTTGGAACTAATGAAAAATATATGAAAAGACAAAAATAAACCATCAAGGTTTCTAAATAAACCTAACTAAACCTCTGATTCACTTTAACATGTTCTTTCTTTAAGAACCTTCAAATAGCTTTAAAATGACAAAGAGCGATGCTACAAATATCTTTTTTTTTTGGACTTTTTGAAAAGCACTGACTTAGCCAAAATCTATTTGAACACATTCAAGAAAGAAATGGTTGCTTGACATTTGAACACTGACCAAAATCATAACATACAGAAAGCACAAATAAGATATAATAAATGAGAAGCAAGTCTGAAAAATATACATACACATCTATTTTATATATATATATATATATATTGCTGAATTACTTTGCTATACAGCTGAAAATAACAAAACACTGTAAATCAGCTATACTGTAAAAAAACAACAACTATCAAACCAGTTTTTGAAAAGTTAAAAGCAAAAGTCTCATTTATGGGTATGACAGAAGTCAGGCAGAGAAGTGGGTCAGGGGACACACTCCCATGGGTGGGAAGATGGTGCTACTTACCGACCATTGCACTGACCTCCCCGGCCATGAGCGTCTCCACGGTGTTGTTGTACAGGTTCACGTCAATGATGCCCTTCCGGATGGTCTCTCCGACTTTGGCCCCCAGCAACACCGAGCCGGTGGTTTCGAAGATGGAAGCCAGGATACAGGCCTGCCTCAAGGTCACCACGCCCGAGCCCACGGCGGTACCAAACGAATTGGCAACATCATTGGCACCCACAGAAAATGCCAAGATAAAAGCTATGATAAAACCCAAGATGACCATCCACAGGTACTCGTCCATTGCCATTGTGGACACGGGGCGCTGGGTGCTTTTCTTGTGCGGAAATCTCTAAAATCGGCCGAGCCTGAGGTTCTACGGGGCGTGAGGCTGAGAGTTTCTGTAAACAGTGAGTCTGCTCTGGAAAGTGCCGGGTGGTGTTGGGGCTGCACAAACTGCTAACTGCTGGTTTTCAAGCTACTGTCAGGACAGTTCATCGGGCTGTGTTCAGTCAGCGGTAAAACACATTCCATATTTTCCCTCCTGATCTGGGGAAGCTGTGAGGGTTCCTCCTGTGTCAGAAAGAAAACAAAAGGAATGAGTCACCCTGAGGAGCAGGCGACAACGGTCTGTTCTTTCAGGAAGAAGTGTTTGGAGACGACTCACGGGCTCTCCCTTTCGCATGCATGTGGCCGATCTGACCATAAAGCGATGCTGGAAGATTATAAGCAGGCTACCTTCTAGCCCTGCCACCACCAAAAAAGAGTTGATTCTAAAACTTCAGAGGGTAATGACGCTTTATGCTTATAGAGAGACAGGAAGTCCTACTAGGGTACATTTTTACACAATTTGATGAATATATGTGGCCTTTATGTTAGAAGGAAAAAATTCTGACAGAGGAGCAAAAGAAAAAGAAATGAGAAATTCAGAGTTACAGAGCTCATCAAATACACGGAACATGCCTAACTTCTTGGAGCAGGGTTACCCCAGCGTGGCCGTGACACTGTGGGGTGTGACTCCTTGTCCACCTGCTCACATACACACTTCACACCGAGCTTATCAAACCTGCATCTGAGCCCGAAGTGACCCGTCCACAGGGTGAAGGGGGAGACGGAAGCTGAAGGGGACAGCGTCCCCAGCAGGATGGGGACGCTGGAGCGGAGCCACCTTGTCAGAGCGCGAGGGAGAGCAAGTCACTGTGCACCGCCTCCCACCTCACCTGGGGATAGCCAGAGGCCTGAGCACAGCCTGGGAGATCACCCCCAGGGCTCCCCAGGGCCCCCCAGATGTCCTTAGGGTTCCCTTGCAGAGCCCTGGGAGATCTAGTGGGGAGTCCCAAGGAGATCTGGGGGAAGACCTGGGGAAATCTGGGGGGAGCCCCAGGGAGATCTGGGGGGTGAGTCGCAAGGAAATCTGGGGGCAGCTCCAAGGAGATATGGTGGAGCCCTGAGAATATCTGGGGCGGAGCTCTGATCCCCGGGCTTCCTCCACAGATCTCCTCGGGGCTCCCCCCAGATCTGCTCGGGGCTCCCCCTAGATCTCCTCGGGGCTCCCCCAGATCTGCTCGGGGCTCCCCCTAGATCTCCTCAGGGCTCCCCCAGATCTGCTCGGGCTCCCTCCCTAGATCTCCTCGGGGCTCCCCCAGATCTGCTCGGGCTCCCTCCCTAGATCTCCCCCTGCCAGATTTCATCTCATCCCCCAAACCTGCCTGGGCTCCCTGGCCTCAGATCTTACCCACCTCCTCCCCTCACTTGCTCCTGCCTCGTGTGAAAACTACCAGCTCCCTCAGCTCAGAGCCTTCGTACCTGCTGGTCCCCAGGCCAGAAACAGCCTCTCTGCCAGCTCACTGCCTGCTCCAAGTCCCTTTCTGCCCAGACGTCACCACCAGAGCAGGCCCCGACCTTGTCTAACAGCAGCGCCACCCACCCCATGCCTTTATCCCTCTCTCTCACCCAACTATTTGCCTTTTCTACTGACCACCTCATTCATTTGTTCACTCACTCACTCCTGTCTGGCTTCATGCACGAGGATTCCCAGCTGTGTCCCCAGCACACAGACTAGCATCCGGCACGGGACAAGCCCCAGTCAAGTTGCTCAGTAAGTGAAGAAAGAAGCTATTAGACAAAGGAAGGCTTGCATCGGCTTCTTCCTGGGATGAAGAGGTGATGTCACAGAAGTAATACATCCGTGAAGGAAAAATGTCATGAAAAGCTTCAGAGTTGTGGTGTTCTGTTATTAGAGTACCACGTCTGTGTACTTCAGTGGTTCTCAGCATTGAGAATGTGCCTATAAATGCTTATTGAACTGAGTTAGCCTCATACACCACGTCATATAAAATATAACTATCAGTCAACATTAAGGTTATTTAGAGGGGAAAAAAGCAGGACACAAAATTTATGTACCTATGACTGTGGCAATGTTAAAAGGTATATAAAAGACCTAGAGGTAATTCACTAACAGTGTAACAGTGGTTGAGCTGACAAGCAATAGTAGAGATCAAGTTTTTCTTTCCTCCTCAAACTTTATCCTGTCGTGACATGCTTTCGAAATTAAAATAATACATAAAAACAAATCAATAAATATATAAAACCATCTTTTGAGGAAAAATGATCAACTAAAATGCATCAACCACGTGTTGGCCGCGTGACAGGCCCAGGACGAAGCAGGAAGCGTGCTCAGACCATTTTCTCACTTTCTAAGCTTTGCAGCCCACGTGACTCTGGAGACGTGGGAAAAAGACTACGCTGAGTCGATAAATGAAAATACAAAGTCAAACCAGTATCTGGACCAATATTATCTACCTTGAAATACAAAGAGTTCTAGATGAAGCCTTGGTCAGGTCAGGGGGCCCAGAGGCCAGCAAGGACAGCACGGGATGCTGTTTACTGAGCGCCCTGGTGGCCCGTCACTGGGAAGATGCTGAGTGACATGCAATGTGGTCCAGGAAGGGAGACGGATGCTCATCGACAGACACACGTCAGACTATCAGGCGTGCGTGCCAGGTGCTAAAGCAGGAGGCCCACATCGTACACAGCCTCACGAGCGCACAGACGGGGCACCTGGTCTGTGTGAGCAGGAGGGGGTCCCCTGCCACCTAAGGATGGGGGGTGTCAACCTGGGACTGGGGGGGTCACTCCAGGCGGTTCCCAGTTGGGAAGGAGTGGCATGAGGGGGAAGACCAGAGGCAGCCCGGGGAGACGGAGGCTGGGCTGGACCACACTGCTGGTGCCACCTGCTAACACTGGGGGGCTCTGTTAGAGGGGTGCTCAGGCTCCCCTTCCTGGAGGCCCCTGGCCACAATGCAGAGGGGGGCCAGGATGGAGGCAGTAGGGGACGTGGGGAGACTGCCTCCAAGGCCCCTGCACGGCACAGGTGCAGATGGGGTGTCCTGAACCGAGGACAGGGTGCTGACAAGCAGAAGAGGAGGGACGGAAAGAGGGGTTCCAGGGGCGGATGCCGCCGGGACGCAGTGCTGGCTCGTCCGTGGGGATGGAGACAGGAGCGCTGGGCTGAGGAGTCACCGGGCAGGGTGTTCTCCCATCTGCGCTGTGCTTGGTTTTGTTGGTAGGTGGCAGGGTGGGGTCTGGGCACAGCTCACGGCTGGACACTCGACACATGCAGGGGGTAAGGCGAGGCCCTCGGGCCGCCTCTGCTTGGACTGAGGGTTCTCAGAGCCTTTGGGGTACCCCGGCACCACTTCAGAGCAGAGGTTCTCTCTCCCACTCACATGACCTTAGACAGCTTATCTCCACAATTCTGTTTTCTCCTTCACACTCAACCCCGAAGTTCCAAAGCACCTGGCCGAGGAGAAAGGCCTGCCCTTTTTAAGAGACTAAATCATTTCCATCTTGCATGATATTTACCCAGCCTACTTCCTACTGCAAGTACCAACATTTTGATTTTCTTCATTGATTTTTGTCGAACGTGGGCAAAATGAAGTGCTTAAATAACTACACAACAGGATGCGTTGGAAAAGAGGGTCGCACTGCTGAAACTGAGCCCTCAGCGGGCTGGAAAACCACTGTGCGAGCAGTAGCTTGTCAAGAACGTGGCCAAATTCAGAGTGGCCGAGGCCCAACCAGGAGGCTTGGGTCTGAAAGTAGACTTTTGAAGGGGGTGGGGGGTGGTTGATCACATCAGGGCGGAAATTCAACTTATTCAATAAGTAATACTGGGCCAACGTGCCAGCTGCTATCTAGAAGGAAGAAAAAAGTGAGATTCCCTACCTCACCCCAAGAGAAAGATTTAAATATAAAAACTGAAATCAGAATAAAGACTACAGGTAAATATTTACTCGATGCTGGGACGGGGACGCCTAGATGCGACCCTGGAGGCAGTGGATGGAAACACACGTGTGTTCACAGGAATCCTATAGACAGAGGCTCTGAGTGTGGGAGCAGCAATGAAAACGCCTTCTCTCTTCCTCAGTGGCGACACTCAGCCCGGGGCGACGCCGATCAGAAAACCTTCAGCAAACGCCTTGTTCTTCCTGCCTCTCCTTGCCCAAGTGTGAAAACCCCTAAACGGCCAGACCCACAGATGTAGGGTTACAAGACGGTCGTCGGTTTTCCGATGCCCCTGACTGGAGGAGAGTTCGAACTCTTGCAAGAAGTACTGAGGGTCTGTAGGGTCTGTGCCCCCGACAGGTCATGTTCACAAGAGCCTCCCTTTCCCCGGTGAGCCGGTGTCTCAGCACCCCGCGTGGCCTGGCACCTGGGCCTTCGGCTCTGAGCCGCGCTCCCAGGACTCCTGCGTGGAGGCTTCCAGACTCTCTTCCTCTGTCAGCATTGACTCAACTCTCCCCAACACCCTCCTATCCACCCTGGGAATCGGAATGTTTACAGAAGCGTGAAAACAAACATTCTCAGAATATTTCTAGTCAGGTTTGTACACTGCTTAAGAACAGGAATGTTGCTGAGTTGTGGCATTTAATAAACTTTGGTGCACAGAGAAGCCTGGATCAGGGGGTCCTGCTCTGAAATGCTGCCAACGGTGACACCCCAGGAGACCCTTGACCCTCCCAGCAAAGGTCTGCTCCAGCGCCCCCCACTCCCCACCAGCCTGGGGTCTAACCATCTTCCCAGTTGGCACCTACCAGCCCCAGACAAGCAGGTCCACAATGGTGGGCTGTGGGCTCTTCAGGGACCCAGACACACGCAGAAAAGAATTCCAAGGATGACTTCCAGCTTTTTCCCCAAGTACACACCGATTTCTATCAGTTCACCTAAGAGTCTCGAACCCAGCTTTTTTTTTTTTTTTTTTTTAAAAAAAAAACACCTCTGATCCTGAAGGATGCTGACTGAGCTAGCGTCACGTTTCACCCAAGTCCTTCTTCTGCCCGGTGATGCTGAAGGAACTCAATAAATCTATAAAATGTCTTATTTCCTGGGTCTACTTGGAAACAGCCTAAGTAGGGTAAGGTCCTACTTGATGAGGCTTAATCTTATTTACTGACATGAGCTGAGTCATAATTAACAGTTGCCTCCATCCTCCGGCTCGATTCAGAAGCAGATACCAGGAGAGGGTCCCCTGTGTCGTTCTGGCCCGTGAGGATCTTTTCTGAAGGCTCACGGCTGCACCCAGGCCAGGCCCTCCCACCAAAAGATGATAGGAAGGAGCCAGGTCCCCATGCAGAAAACCTGGGGCTCTGAAGTAATTTCCCAACTCCTTTCCTGAGGCCCCAGGTACCTCGCACACACAACTCTCTGAAAATGAAAAACCTGCTCTCCCGGCAACCCACACTGCATTGGGAGTTCTGACACTTAGGTCAAAACGGCGGTGGAGACAGGTATCCCTTCAGGGGCAGGATGTAAAATCCAGTAATTCTGCTACCTGTGGGTGAGCCTAACGAATAAGATGCAAAGATGACGAGTTTTTTCGCCTGGTGGTATTTCAACAGAATTGAAGATTTCACTTTCGGAATCTTGCAGAAAACAGCGCAGCAAGCACAAATGTTTATTTCACCTTTTAGAACGCAGACCTTGCCATGAAGAGTGGTAACATTCTCTTGAGTAGCTCTGGACTTCACAGGCTTAAACAGTAAAAAATAGTTCAAAAATAACAGTATATTTAAGATAGAAAACACTGAGCTTCACATTTTCACACAAATGATGAAAAACTGAAGTATTACTGCTGCTGCTACTGCTAAGTCGCTTCAGTCGTGTCCAACTCTACGCGACCCCATAGACGGTAGCCCACCAGGCTCCCCCGTCCCTGCGATTCTTCAGGCAAGAATACTAGAGTGGGTTGCCATTGCCTTCTCCAATGCGTGAAAGTGAAAAGTGAAAGTGAAGTTGCTCAGTTGTGTCAGACTCTTCCCAACCCCACGGACTGCAGCCCACCAGGCTCCTCCATCCATGGGATTTTCCAGGCAAGAGTATTGGAGTGGGGTGCCATTGCCTTCTCCGGAAGTATTACTAGGAAGGGTCTGAAACAGCTCTCAGCTCCCTCTTAAAGGGCCTGTTCCCAGATCAGCCACGCGGCACTGGGAGCAGAGGTGCCTGGAGACAGGCAGACAGGTGCTCTCCCAATAGAGGCGGGGAGGGGCGAGGGGCAGAGGGGACGAGGAGGGAGGAGGGAGAGAAAAAGGGAAGAAAATGACTCAGAACGTCACGGACCACCTGGAACAGGGGATGGAGGCGGAGGATGCAGGGGATGGAGCATGGACACAGCCTGGTAACAGCGACGCTAAGACGCGCAAAGTGGAACAGGAGAGGCCGGGACATCGGCCCAGCCCTGAGTGTCCGTGCCCCCTCCTTTTCTCTCTACTATTAAAGGGGAGCACCTGTTTCTCCCACCTGGTGAAGGGGACGAGCCCAGGACAGGTCACCCTGGGTCCACCCCAGTCTACAGTTGCCCTGGGCAAGTCACGTCCACACCCCGTCTGAGAAGCGGGAAGAAGGGCACACAGCACAGTGGTGTGTGAGGTCCCGGCTCAGCACAGGGGTCCACACGCGGCAGAGAAAGCCCTGGGCGATGGGCAGGAACCCTGAGGCCTGAGCCTGGCCCTGCTGCTAACCCGCGACATGACCACAGAGAAGTCTCATTTCACCATCTGTAAAGGGGGGACAGTAACAACACATGGACTTTTTGGAATTATTCTCAGGGTCAAATCCATTTTTTTCAGTGTTTGTGAGTTGTGGTTGGCTTCAAGCAACTTGAAGTTATTGGTTATCGGAGCAGTCACAGGGAGAATAAGAGCGTAAGGGTCCCAAATCCTTTGAGAAGGGTCTATCCTCACTCACATGGCCCCACCTCCCTCGAGGGCTGCTCTTCTTCCTGCTGTACAAGCTCTAGCCTTGTCTTTGCCTAAAGACTGACACACACTGTAAGGCTCAGGAACTTCATGGAGGGGTGGACGGAGGAGAAGGGGTAGAGAGAAAAGAACTTGAAAAAGCGCTAGGAAAAGAAAATCCGGACAAAATGGGAAAGCCATTTTGGAAAAGAACTCAGAGGTTTCTCATACTCTGAAGCATACGCTTACTGTGCAAGCCAGCAGAACCGTGAGAAATGGAGACACACGTCTATACAGGAGACTCTAAGTTCTCTCACAAGTAGTTGGTGTTACTATGCACGTGTGTCAAAACTTATGCAACTGTACACTGACCACTGGTGGGCTTGCCTGTACATAAATTATGCTTCAGTAAGGCTGCTTATAAAATAACACTGGAATATATAAACACGTGCGGTGATGGATGCATTAATTAACTGTGTGGAATGGATGCATCAATCAACTAGATGGGAAGAATTCTTTTGCAATGTAGATTTATAAAAACATATAAAACCACCCCGGGGTACACTTCATATTGTAATATTTAAATGATAATCTTACCACTTTATCAATTGTACCTCAACAGAGCTGAGGGGGATGAAAAGAAAACAATACAAGTCAGATTTGGTATTTTCCCTTCCTGCCACACTGTCCAGCTGAGATGAAGTATAAAAGCTAAACAGTTTTTAAAAAAAGAAAGAATTTGCAGCGAGGAAAGAAGGAACATTCCAGCTAGACACAGCGTGACCAGGCTCGGGGCAAGCCATCACCCTTGCTCCAAGCAGTGGCATCGAGAAGCACAGAGCTAATGAGACCCAAGGAGGGGCTGCATCACAGCGAAGTCCTCCAGAGAGGGACTCGGACACAACTTTTCTGAGGTCGGAGATGAGAGAGGAAGGCCCACTGCCGGGATCGCCCACTGACCGCCCTTCAGGATGGGCATCAAGCGCTTTGACAGAGAAAAGAGCACGGGTCTTCCCGTGGAGACAAGTCTCCATCCCTTCCACAGGAGCCAAACCGAGGACAGGGCATTTCATGAGTATTTGAGGTCAGGGCAAATACGAGCCATTTCGGCTGAAAATCACATCCCTGGAGGGCCATGGGCTGGAGACGCGTGACATCTAAATTTGTGGACATCTCGTGTACCAAAGTTTCTGGGAGGTCAGGTCCAGTAAACGAGTGGATGAGATCATAAAAGTATCACCTTGTTTGTAACTCCGACACCAAATTCTAAAGCGTCCTGTAATGTCATCCCCCGTAAGTACAGTCAGAAGTGATTTACACAGCTCTGAGTGACAGTGTTTAGTTTCGTACGCGGAATGGTTGCTCGCACACTTGCCAGGCTGGGCCAGAGGCAGGGCCAGCCAGGTCCCCTACCTGGAACAAGGAGGACTCAGGCGGCAGACGGGTGTTCTTTATGACGTGACTCTCAACGGTTAAAAGAGCCAATAATAGGAAATGTGAACAGACACTCATGTACAAAGATGTTTATTCCGGTGTCATCTATCACCATCGTGAGCAAAGAGGAGACCACCTAACTTTCCTCAGCCAGACAGGAGAGTGGCTGGGGAAGCGTGGCTGACTTCTAAAGATGAAGTTTTATGCAGTCACTAAAATGGTGTACCGTGAGAGCTTCGCAGGACAATGGATCATAGTAATAATGCTGAGGGAAACAGGCGTGCACAAAATGGCCTAGACCACACTGCAGCTGTGCTGAAGAATGCACCAGTCATGGGACTGAAGACACAGGCCCAAGTTCAGAGTGACTCCGGGTGTTCTTTACATTTTTTTATATTACTAAAATTTTCTACCACGAGCAATTACTACTTGTATTATTTTTTAAAATGCCTACAAAACACTACAAAGAAAAGCACATTTCCCCGCCTAGGTTAGGAATGTAACACCAAAATAAGCTTAGTTTTTCCTAGTAAACAAAATGAATTTCATATGAATCTGCCTGTTTTTCGGCCTCTCAGAGATTTCTACTTGAGCTGTACTGAACAGTTCCACTCTCTTGATTTCTCTTATCTTTGTTTCTCACTCTCAAGGCTGCCTTCCCATTCCTGTCTGAGCCCTGGGGGCACGAGTGTCTGTGCAGTTTGGGGCCTCCCGTGTGCAGGAGTCTGAAGGTCCCTCCTCGGCCACACCTGCTCCCTCTCTGGTCTCTTCTCTCACCTTCCTGATGAGTCTCTGGAGGTTCTGGCCACCAGGACTGAACTCCACCCACAGAATAAGAAACTGTCCTGATGGCCCAAGTACTTCACAGTATTTCAGGGTAATGTTTACAAGAAACAACCTATATGATTAACTTTTTTAGCCTATCTTGGTTCAGAGACTCAGAGAACATTCGAGTCTGAAGGGACTTAGTTCAGTTCAGTTCAGTTGCTCAGTCGTGTCCAACTCTTTGCGACCCCCTGGACTGCAGCACACCAGGCCTCCTTGTCCATCACCAACTCCCGGAGTTTGCCCAACTCATGTCCATCGAGTCGGTGATGCCATCCAGCCATCTGTCGTCCCCTTCTCCTCCTGCCCCCAATCCCTCCCAGCATCAGGGCCTTTTCCAATGAGTCAGCTCCCCGCATGAGGTGGCCAAAGTATAGGAGTTTCAGCTTTAGCATCAGTCCTTCCAATGAACAGCCAGGGACTTTAGAAGTCGTCTATTCTGATTTTAGTCCTTTTGAAGATGTGACTGTCCTCACTGGAAGTGCAGGTTGTGATGACCCACTCATTCCACAGGACGTGCCCCGAGGAAAGCAGCGGAAGTGATGCCCTGGGGAAGTATCCATCAGACCTTCTCAGTGACACCGGCTCCTGCCCTGGAGCTGGGATGCCTTGAAGTCCTGGCCTCTGCAGGGAATGGGAGGGCAGATTCGATGGGGAAAGAGGAGAGGGTGATAAAGACAGCGGATAACCAGGAATGCTGCAGAGCCTGCATCCTGGAACATTCTCAAGGTCCGATGATGTCTCGAGTCCTGCGCATCATCCAGAGACCACAGGGCCGGGAAGAGGCCGTTTAGCCTGGAACCAGGAACCACAGGATTGTCCTGTGGGGAGAGCGGGTGGAAAGCTCTGACCCTCTCTTGAGCCGTGCAGTCAGCGGCCTTCATGAGTTTATGCAATGTGAACCCACTTCTTCTCATCCCCCAGCAACAGTTTCCACGGCAGAGCCTGTGGGCTCAGCCCTCATTCCTGGTACAGTCAGTCTCCCTCTGCATTCCTGTCATTCTGACATTTAAATTTCTTCTGGGCTTATAAAGCATTTGTGTTATTTAGATGTTTTCCACACAGCCTTTTGCTCTCTGGGAAGGCGCTGGCTAAATCTAGTAAATAAGAATATATCTTTTTTAAAGGATAAAGAAAAGCAAAATTCATTCAAATGAGGTAGAGTTAAAGGAGTTGAAATGATGTGACCTAAAGAAACAAAGATCTAGGAAGTCCTACATGACTTACTTGAAAAATATTTCTTAAAAACTGAAAGATCGCCTCGGGAGGTGTAAGTGTGAATGCCTTGTGGTGTTCAAATGGGATTTGACTGAGTGATGGGTTAAAGTAAGAAAGCTTTTATCTGTTGTTTCCACTTTAAATGGATAATTCAGTGAGTCCACGTAAAGGCTCATTTCAGTTCAGTTCAGTCGCTCAGGCGTGTCTGACTCATTGAGACCCCATGAACTGCAGCACACCAGGCTTCCATGTCCATCACCAACTCCCCAAGCTTGCTCAAACTCATGTCCATCGAGTTGGTGATGCCATCCAACCATCTCATCCTCTGTCATCCCCTTCTCCTCCCTCCTTCAATCCTTCCCAGCATCAGGGTCTTTTCCAATGAATCTGTTCTTCACATCAGGTGGCCAAAGTACTGGAGTTTCAGCTTCAGCATCAGTCCTTCCAATGAATATTCAGGACTGATTTCCTTTAGGATGGACTAGTTGGATCTCCTTGCAGTCCAAGGGACTCTCAAGAGTCTCCTCCAACACCACAGTTCAAAAGCATCAGTTCTTCGGTGCTCAGCTTGCTTCATGGTCCAACTCTCACATCCATACATGACCACTGGAAAAACGATAGCTCCGACTAGACAACTCTTTGTCGGCAAAATAATGTCTCTGCTTTTTTAATATGCTTTCTAGGTTGGTCATAGCTTTTCTTCCAAGGAGAAAGCGTCTTTTAATTTCATGGCTGCAGTTACCAATTGCAATGATTTTGGAGTCCAAGAAAATTAAGTCTGTCACTGTTTCCGTTATTTCCTCATCTATTTGCCATGAAAAGGCTATCAAGAGAAAATATATTATCCGCCCCTCTTTATCTAATTGGAGATACAGCAGTCTTTCATTGTTAATAAGAAAAGCTACACTCAGATAGGAAGAGAAAATTTTGTAACTCAATGGGTTGCCCACAGTGAAATGAGCTCCCACTGGAAATGTGGAATTACCTGCCGTGGAGATTTGAAAAACAGGTTGTGACCACCTCGCCAGAGTGTTTTACGTGCAATACTGCTTGAAACCCAAATACAAGAACAGCTGAGCCTTATATTATCTATTCCCACTCCCAGACAGAGACGGCCTCTGAACATCTTTCCCTTTTTGTATGCACTATAGACACAGATTCCCTCCAAATATTCTAGGTCACCTGTTTTTGTTCACTTGTAACCAAAAACAGATTTGCTTTCAGGAGCAAATCACTTAATATCCTTTCTATCAACTGGCAAACCTAAGGATTACTTGTTCCTATCCTGTGCCCTGAAGTGTTGGGCTGCTTGGCCAAGTCCCAGGAGCTATATTAGGGAAATACTTTCCCTTCAGCCACGGTTGAAAATGGAAATATGTATATAAATAGACATCTTGGTTCTTACATATTTATTTGCTAATTTTATTCCGAGTATAATGGAAGTTCAATAAAAATGTGAATGATACTTATAAAAATATTGATTCCTGCTACCACTACATATTATTTCTATTACTGGAATATTAATATAAATGGAAGAGTTGATAGGTGAAGATTATTATCTTAACTATTATCCACGCTCAGTTTACAGCCCTGTGTTTCTTATTTTCATCCGAGGTTCTTAAGCAATAGTTCTTAGGCAGAAGCAAGAGAGGACAAATTAATAAATATTAAAATGACTTAGTTGGACTTTTTATCTCTGCAAGGGAGCAAAGTCCATTCAAGTCTCTGAAGTACCTCATCAGAAGGCAACAAACTTGATTCCATTCCATCAGTAAGGGCAACATAGTAAGTAAAGCAGCCTAAACAAGGCAGTGAGTCCATAAATTTGGTTGGTAAGTCAGGTGAAAATTTAGCAGTTCCTTCATACCTCTGAGACTATGAAATTAAAGTCTTGTTACTAAGTTTAGAGGGGCCTTCCTGATGGCTCAGTGGTAAAGAATCCACCCACCAAAGCAGGACACATGGGTTCGATCCCTGGGTTGGGAAGATCCCCTGGAAAGTGAAACAACTACCCACTCCAGTATTCTTGCCTGGGAAATTTGATGGACAGAGGAGTCTGGCAGGGTCTAGTCCAAAGGGTCAGACACAACTTGGTGACTAAACAACAACTAAATTAAGAAACCTCAAGCATTTGCTTGATATCACCTTCAAAAAACCACAGAGACAGAAGGTTTTATAAAAAGACAGTTTATAAGATTCCTTTGAAAATGATTTCCCTGTTCAGAGAGTGCTCCTGTAGCTTCATTCCTCGTGTGTGGTTAAGATAGAAACTTCCCAGGGCAAGTCACTAGCTCCCTTTGTCTGTTTCGTTTAGAAAGCTTAGAGCTAGGAAGGCGCTTATATGTGAGCATAAGGAGCTTTCTTACAATAACCAGAAAGCCACCAGATATAAGCTGCTCTTCTGTGATGTTTGAAATCAGAGAGTTGGACTGTGAAGAAGGCTGAGCGTCGAAGAATTGATGCTTTTGAACTGCGGTGTTGGAGAAGACTCTTGAGAGTCCCTTGGACTGCAAGGAGATCCAACCAGTCCATTCTGAAGGAGATCAACCCTGGGATTTCTTTGGAAGGAATGATGCTAAAGCTGAAACTCCAGTACTTTGGCCACCTCGTGGGAAGAGTTGACTCATTGGAAAAGACTCTGATGCTGGGAGGGATTGGGGGCAGGAGGAGAAGGGGACGACCGAGGATGAGATGGCTGGATGGCATCACCGACTCAATGGACATGAGTCTGAGTGAACTCCGGGAGTTGGTGATGGACAGGGAGGCCTGGCGTGTTGCGATTCATGGGGTCGCAAAGAGTCGGACACGACTGAGTGACTGAACTGAACTGAAGAGAACAGAAACAAACCTATATTGTCTTGTATCATCACCTACTCCGTCACCTTTACTGGAGCTCCTGGGTGTGTTCCAATTGCTGTCCTGTGTCGCTTCCTTTCAGCCTACTGAAACAAACTCGTTTTAGTATTTCTCGTAAGGCGGACCTGTCAGCAGGGCATTCTCCCAGTCTTTATTTACTTGCTGATGCTCCTATGTAGAAAGAGAGCTCTCCGGGATACATGATTCCCTTAGCACTTTCCTGGGTCCTCTCACTGCTGCCTGGCCTCCACTGCTGTGAGAGGCCCTGGGCTTCCCCCAGACGCCATGAGTCACGTCTGCCTCTCTGCATTCCCACTTTCTCCTCATCTTTCGGCATTTTGACTGTAATATGTCTGGGTGTGGATCTCTTTGCATTCATCCTAATTGGCAGTTGTTAAGCACTTTGGGTGTGCACATTGGTGTTTCTCATCAGCTTTGGGGATTTGCCAGCCATGGCTTCTTCGACGGTGCTTCTCTGCCTTTCTCTCTCTTCTGCTTCTGGTGTTCCTGCTGGAACTCTTCATAGTGGCCCATGTTTTTCTGAGACTGTTCATTTTCCCTCACTCCTTTTTTCTTTCAGTTCTTCTGAAACTGTAACTTCTACCACTCTATCTTCAAATTCGCTGCTTCTCTCTTCCGAAAATGCAAATCTACTATGGAGCCTCCTGAGGAGTTTTTCATTTTGGTTACTGTACTTTTCAACTCCAAAACTGCCATTTAAAAAAAATGTTTTAATTGTGATTAAAATAAGCATAGAATTTACCATTTAACTATTTTTAAGTGTATAGTTCAGTGACATTAAGTACATTCAGGTCATTGTGTAAACATCACAACCATCTGCCCATAGAACTTATCTTACAAAAGTGAAACTCTGTACCCACTAGACAATAATTTTCCATTCTTCCTGGCCACCACAGTTCTACCTTCAGTCTCTGGAATCTGACTGTTCTAAGTGCATCACACGAGTGAAATCATACACTCTTCGTCTTTTTGTGAGTATCTTATTTCACTTAGCATAATGGCTTCAAAGTTCATCCTTGTTGCAATGTGTCAGAATTCCTTTTTATTTTTAGGCTGAATAACAGTCCATTGTATGTATGGACCATATCTTATTTATCCATTCATCTGTTGATGGACTTCTGGGTGGCTTCCACTTTTTGGCTATTGTGAATAATACTATTAAAACAGTGTAACAAAACCTCTTGGAGTCCCTGCTTTCAGTTCTTCTGGGTATACAACCAGAAGCAGAATTGCTATGTCAGATTAATTTTTCCAGGAACCACCATACTACTTTGTACAGCAGCTACACCATTTTACATTCCCACCAACGGTGCACAAAGGTTCCAGTTTTCCACATGTTGTTTTCTATGTTACTGTTTTTTCAGGCGAAGTCATCCTAATGGACATGAGGTGATATCTCACTGCGGATTTGACTTTTACTTTTCTAGTGATTACCATTGGTACATCTTTTTATGTGCTTCCTGGCCATCTGTATGGAGAAATGTCTATTTAAGTCCTCTGTGCAGTTTTGAATCAGTTTTTCTGTTGTTTAAGTTGTAGGAGTTCTTCATATATTTATATTGTGGATACTAGCCCCTTGTCAGATATATGATTTACAAATATTTCCCCCACTCTGTAGTTGGCTTTTTACTCTTGTGTCCTTTGATATACAGAAACTTTTAATTTTGCTGTAGTCCAATGTATCTCTCCTTACTTTTGCTTTTGGTGGCATAACTACATTTGGTTCTTTTTTTTTTTTTATCATTTCTAGCTCTTTTAAGGATAGTCTCTATTTGATGAGTCACTGCCACCAATTTTCCTTGAATTCTTTCAGAATAGTTTAGATTTTGAACTAAGATAATATAATAATAGCTGCTCTGAAGTCTGCTAAGTTCAATAAATGGGCCCCTCAAAAGCAGTCTCTCCTGCCTGCTTACTTCTCCTGTGTATCACGCTTTTCAGTTTCTCTAACGTCTCATAATTTTTTCTTGAAAAATGGACATTTTACAAAGGACAACGTATATTGTAGCAACTCTGGTTACTGGTGCTCCCACCCTGCAGAGGTCTGTTGTTATCTGGCTATTCACTTGGCTGGACGATGCTGGGGACATCTCCTTACCCTAAAGCGTACAGCTGTTGCTGTGCCCGCTCAGATATTCCCCCATGTTTTTGTATTTTAGTCTGGCTTGCTAGAAATCACCCATGGGACAGCATAAGCTACTTACTGGTCAAAGGTTGTGCTTAAGCCCCCTTAGCTAGTGAGATTTCCAGGCTCTACCATGGCGTCTGGGGCTTAGAGACTACTTTGCTCAGAGAGCAAAGGACGGAGGGAGCGTCTGAAAGCAAAGGGGCAGCGCAAGAGTAATTGCTGGAGAGCTGGGATTATTCTGTATCCTGGCTGTGCTGGTGGCCATAAAACCCCGAGCATGTGTAAAACCTCATTCAGCTGTACACCAGAAAAAGTGAA
This sequence comes from Oryx dammah, assembly GCF_014754425.2. Lineage (NCBI taxonomy): Eukaryota > Metazoa > Chordata > Mammalia > Artiodactyla > Bovidae > Oryx > Oryx dammah. Next base: position 35,961,118 of record NW_024070191.1, read on the forward strand.
TTTTTGCTGTATGTAAATTTTTAAGTGACTGGATCTGCCTTAAAGGCATCTATCAACATATCCTATGGCCACCATCAACATATCCTCATGGTTCGGCTTAAAAAGAAAAGATACTTCTACACCTGGAGTCATATCCAATTGATCACTTGAGTTCTTAAAAGGAGACAAAAACCAAATCTTTCTTATTATATGATCGCCTATTGGAATCATTTCGTCTCAGAACACATATACAAACTAAAAACCAGATCCTTCTAGTACTTACCAGTTAGCATGATAATGCACGATAACTACCGCGTGATAATGTCAAGCTTTTCTACCTGGCCAAAGAAGTCTCTTCTGGATTAGACTTCAAGTCATTTTTCTTCAAGTCAAAATTCTGGATTCCCTTAATTGTTACTGACAAGGCTCACAGAGCCTGAAGACATTATGACTTAAAAGATGGGGGAATATCAGAAAAACGTCCACAAAAGTAGAGATGGCAAAAACCAGGGCTGACAGAGGAGGTGTGAGGGTGGGCGGGCTGCCTGCCAGGTGCCCAAGGATTCTCGGCTCCACTCGGCAGGCTGAGGCAAAAAGTGATGGGCCATCCCAGCACGCCCCCATCCCTGCTCCAGCGCCACTTCAATTTCAGGTCAGGCTGAAAGCAATCCCTCTTTCTTTTAGAAACCTTCACACTCGTTGATGAGTTCCTTTATAATTCCCAGCCACCTCACTACACTGAGTACAAACACACCTTCTCATTTCCGATTCCAGTCTTCAGAGAAAAGACACAAACAAACACACAAACAAAACAGATGAACAAACAACAACAACAAAAAAAAACCCAAAAAGGAAGAAAATGAACTCGGTCCACGTTTTTAACCAAGATTCAATGACCCTTTCCCTGGACAGCCATCAGCTTCCTGCCTTTTCTAACAGAGTTAGAGCCTCAGGAAATACTTTTTTCTGCTTTCTCTCTTCTAAAAAGGTGTTCTCTTCCTTCATGCCAATCAACTGGCAAAGCCTTCTGTCAATCAAACTGTAACTGCTGACTTACTCATCTTGATGTGAGTCTGTGCTCCCACTCAACACAGGAGGAATCTGTGACTCCATGGAAGTTGGACCCACTTGGCAGCGAGGATACGCTGATGTGGCCGCCATCAACATATCCTCACCGGGAACAGAGCTCCATCCACTGGCTATCTGACTATTTGGGTTAAATGGTTCACCCACTGCTCCGTTCCCCTCCCCTGCCCAGAGAAAAAGATGATAAATCCACGTGGGATATGTCTTTACTTCCTGGGGAAGGCGAGAGCGTGGAGGATTGCGAGATTATTCCAACCATGCCATTGCAGGAGAGAGAGGCGAAGATGATGAAGAAAGCCAGGAGAGGATGAGGAGGATGCACCTTTAAGAAGGAAACCTGAAAAACCAGCTCTCTGGGCTCCCAGGACTCTGGGAAAGACTCCCGACAGTAACAAAGGCTCTGAACCAAAGGTTAGGCCACAGTGGGATCCATCTGGCTTCCCGAGGCACTTCTGCTTTAAGTTTAAGGTTATCAGTCTTGTTGAACGTGGATTCAACTCAACCTCCACCCAGACCTCTGTCCCCAAGTGAACCTGGTGATGGATCCATTCATTCTGGTCAAGGCTTAGTGTTTGAACAGACTTCAAAGGGAGACCTTTGCCACAGCCATCAAAAGTATTTATTCTTTCATGTCACCATACAAAGTGGGTAGAAAGGGAGGCCTCCTGTTAAGGCTCAAGAATTTCTTAAATCAAGTACCACCAGTACCAAAACAATTCCCCCAAATACCCTTCCAATTAGGCCAAAAGGACACGCTGGGAACATCTGGCAGAAGTAACATAGCAGCAGATGCTCTCTCACGCCGTTATCACCTCGGTTAATGCTGCCAAGATGCACGCAGAGGCCACACGGTAAGTGCTGTGTAAATCCGATCCGAAGCCCACGGCCACGGTTCCACCCTCCGCTATTCTGGGCCTAAGTGAATAATCTTAACACTAGGTGTACTACTTTAATGACTTTTAAAACTATGTTTTATTTGCCAGCTCCCTGCCTTCCCTCTCCACATAACACTGCTGCTGCTGCTGCCAACTCGCTTTAGTCGTGTCCAACTCTGTGTGACCCCAGAGACGGTAGCCCACCAGGCTCCACCGTCCCTGGGCTTCTCCAGGCAAGAACACTGGAGTGGGTTGCCACCTCCTCCAATGCATAAAAGTGAAAAGTGAAAGGGAAGTCGCTCAGTCGTGTCCGACTCTTAGCGACCCCATGGACTGCAGCCTACCAGGCTCCTCCGTCCATGGGATTCTCCAGGCAAGAGTACTGGAGTGGGGTGCCACTGCCTTCTCCATGAACCTGGCCAAACTGAGATTCGTGGGACAGTTCACGGAGCCTCTGGAGCACTGAGGTCACAAGGCAGGCCCTTGCCGGATGCCTTTCGCCTGTGCCTGGAACACGTGTGCCCAGCGGTGCCTGACCCTCTGTGACCCCATGGAGCGTAGCCCGCCAGGCTCCGCTGTCCATGGGACTCCCCAGGCAATACTGGAGTGGGTTGCCATTTCCTTCTCCAGGGGATCTTCCCAACGCAGGGATGGAACCCATGTCTCCCTGCATTGGTAAGCAGGTTCTTTACCACTAGCACTACCTGGGAAGCCCAATATGCATGCAGCATGCATATAAAAATTTTGGTACATACAGAAAAGAAGAAAGTAAAACAAGGAACACTGCTCCTAGCCCACCCCTGCAAGATGACCACTGTTTCTGTGCACACTTGGGTGTGCTTGCTTTATCCACAGGGGGAGGTATTAATTATGTAAGCCACTGAGAGGCCGCTGATGAATCAAATAAAATATAAAAGTCAAAATAAAAATGAATTACGACAGTTCTGTTTTGAAAAGAAAGGTTTTCATTATTTCACAACTCATATATGCTCACTGAAGAAAAAAGCCTAAAATACAGGTAACCAGGAAGCCAGGGGAAAACGTGAGCTCATTCCTATAGCTAACTGTTGTTATATTGGGGGCACTGCATTCTTTTTTATGTGCATATAAATGCTTTCCTTTTAAAAAAGGAATTAAAGCTATGAATACCCATTTAAAAATATCTTCCATTCGAAAAATGAGCTGATACTTATGTTTTTTTATAACCTGCTAGTTTTACTCCATATATATCCAATACCATCATTTCAAACAGCTGCAGCATGCTGCATTATGGGGCAGGACCATAAATTATTTGGCCCCTGGTGGCTCAGATGGTAAAGAACCTGCCTGTGATGTGGGAGACCCAGGTTTGATCCCTGGGTCAGAAAAATCTCTTGGGGAAAGGAATGGCTACGCACTCCAGTATTCTTGCCTGGAGAATCCCATGGACAGAGGAGCCTGGCAGGCTACGGTCCATGCACCTTATTAGGTTGTTTCTGGGGATCTTTGAATTGTTAGGTCATTAATTCTTTCTAATTAAAAACTAAGGAGTTTTTCTTTTCTCTCCTTTCAAAGTAGTTACATTTTTTGATTCAGCAACTGCCATGAGATAAAGCTAATCCCAAATGACCTAACCATTCTCATTTTTAATGACACATCTGTGGACTAGATATGACTGACTTTAGAAACAAAATTATTGTTGCCAGGGTGAAAATACCCAAAGAAAGACTATTCCGTCACTTTTCTTTGTATAGAAATGAAAATAGCCCTTGCCTGCTATCGTGAAGAACCAAACCAACTAGCCACTGGGCATTTCCTCTATTGGATATATAGTTACTGAGAGTTCAGGAGTTTAAAAGACAGTATGTTCAATTCAGGGGCAGATCCCAGGTGTTCAAAGTCGGCCGTCTCTGCTTCTGAACTGCTGAGATAAAACCTGTGTTTTCTGGGTGCAACCAGAATGTGGACCAGGCCTCACATATGGTGTGCGTGACATGTGACACAGACGTGGGGCATGACAGTGCACAGGCCTTCACGTCTAAGAAGTCAGTTTGTTCCAACGTAACGAGGTCTGAGGACTCGGTGACAACTCGCAGAATGCTCCTGCCACCTCCGCCCTCGCTCTCCCATGACAGCACACACTGGGGTCCGTGCCACACTGCCCTCACCTGCAGGAATGCAGAATCCTCAGCAAATGCGTAACTGAGAACAAACGCTGAGGGTGCCCCCGTTCCAGCTCTCAGGGCCGAGCTCCGGGGCTCCAGGCCGGGCCCAGGCTGGACACTGCCTCTCTGGGGACAGCAGCTCACTCCCGCTGTGACACTTTCTAGGCAGCACTGTCAGAACATATCCTCAGGGAACCCTCCCTCCACTCGGATCGCAGAGAGCGCTGACTGTCCCAAACGTCATACAGGGTGTAACAGACGGACAGACACACTCTCCGGAGTTTCTGCTTTCCACCCCAGACCACTCCTTCAAGCAAATCACACAGGAAGAATGTACAAAAGGGCAAAGACCACGAAATTGAGATGCATCTGTATTACGTGCAAGATGGAGAGCGGGGAGGGACGGTTAGGAGGGAGCACCTGGATTGGAGAGGCCGGAACGGTGAGCCGCCCGACTCTAGGTCATTCATCACGTGGATGGAGGCAGGGCACCTGTGCCCTTGGACGCTATGACAGAATGATTCACTACTTATTTGCGTCAAGTGCCTACTATGTGTCTGGCTGGCTGTTTGCTGCAGATGTAAACCAACAGAGTAAATAGGCCCCCATGCCCCGGGTCGGGGGAGACCCATGAACACAATATATCGAGGTGCCCCGTCTCCAGCCTCCCGGTGTCAGATGGAAGGCCCCGTGCAAGCATGGGTCAGCGTTCCGGCAGTGCAAGGGACACAGATGGAGGAGTAGGGTAGGGCCACTCTCCCCGCCCAGCCTCCTTGCTTCTGAAAGGGAGACGAGTCCCCCCTTCCATGGGGACTGTCACAGCAGCCTGTGACGTGGAGGGGCCATGGGCTAACACCAAGGGGCCCCCATACAGAGCAGAGACGGCGACACCTGATGGCTCAGCGTGACTGCATCAGCCTCTCATCTGCTCCCCATCTGGCATGGGCAGGGTCCTAATTACTGAGCTCACAGAAGTAACTGCAAAACTCTCCTGGCTAATTATCAGTCTTCTCGAAGTGACTGGAGATGCAGAGAGGAGGGAAGGCTGGCGGGGACTCGGACAGGTCGTTTAACTCCTGACTTCCGACGGAATACTGAAAACCCTGCAAACCCAGGTTTCAATGGCTTCAGGAAAACAGCTTACCTCTTCCAGTACCCCAATTCCCCATTTTATAACACTCTTCTTTCTGTGCACCTTGTCCAGGGGTCCTCCAACTTCACGCAAATCACTTGGGGAGTGAGTTAAAACACAGATTGCTGGGCCCTCCTCGCTCCCCAAAGTTTTTGAATCAACAGGTCTTGGGTGGGGCCTGAGAATGTACATTTTTCACTAGCTCCCAGGTGGGGCTAAGGCTGGCTGCACGACGAGAACCACGGTTCTACCCTAACCATCACTGGACCAAACCCTTACATCCTCAACAGAGCTGGACACCAGCTGGCCTCTGTCCCTGGGCCCTGGAATACAGATGCCAGACTAACAATTCAAGAGTCCCCTTGGTCATTTTTTACCCTCCTGGCTAAATAACAGAAGTTCCTAACATCTTTTATAGGCATCGTTTTTCAACCCTTTAATCATTTCTGAGGTTCTCTGTCAAGCTCTCTCTGAAGCCCTTTTAGCTGTAGGGCTGTGAACTAGGCCTGGAGCCTTAGTCAGAGATGGGATGAGGTTGAACATAAAGGGAAAATGACTCACACCACATCCTCCTGGGTATTAATCTCTCGCACCCGCGCCTGCCTTATGAGTGCCCTCTGATTCATGCCATTCTGACTCCTTTATGGGCTGCAGTAACACCGGGCTGACCTTCAGAAACGCCTTTCTTCCAAGAAGCTCAAAGCCCTTCTCTAACTAACGTAACAGTTGACCCAACATCCCCAACTGGGCTAAGTAACCTGTTCAATTGTGTATCAGTTTTTAAGAGGGAGAGAAAGTCTGGAACCCAAATATCAGATTTCTACCCAAATATCACTGTATGGAGAAAGATGCTCCTTACATTTATAATATGTTTGAACATGTAGGTGGTTCATGCATAGGCTAGATGGTGCTCTGGATGTTTCTGGGGGTAATAATGGAGCTAATAGGAGCTTCCAGGTGGCTCAGTGGTAAAGAATCCACCTACCAAGGCAGGAAACACAGGAGATACAGGTTCGATCCCTGAGTTGGGAAGATCCCCTGGAGGAGAAAATGGCAACCCACTCCAGTATTCTTGCTGGAAAATCCCACAGACAGAGGAGCCTGGCAGGCTGCAGTCTCTGGGGTCGCAAAGAGTCGGACACGACTGAGCGACTGAGAGTGCACATGTGTCAAGCTGCCTCCTCTACAGATGAATAACAGGCACTTTTCAGCTGCAGGTGAGACTCCCAATCCCCTTCCCTGTGTGGGACTCGCCACAGTGACTGTGGGCTGTGGACTGGGCCCTGTGTGCCTCTCACCTCCATCCCTTCCCTAGCTGCTGGGAGAGACAGGGGAGCAGGGCCCGGCGGCACTGCTGGCTGCCCAACCCCTACGAGGCAGGAGCCCAGACGGAGAGAGCAGCCCACGGGCCCCCGCCCCTGCCCCACGTGTTCTCCGTTTCTTCTGCCAGTTCACTCAGTGTCAAGTCGGGCCCGCGCTCTGCGTCTGCGTCCCGCCTAACACGAGCACGTGGGCTCCTGGAGTATAGGAACTACGCTTTCTTTGTGCATTGTATGGCTCTGGGGGTGCTTCATACATGCTAAATAACAACAGCCTCTCAGCACGTCCAGGAGCTCTTGGCATTCCTGCCGGGGCCCAGATTCTATTACCATACCCTTGTGCCCAAGACCCGCAGTGCGGAAGACACCCTCTGCTCGCTGCTCCTTTCATGCCAGATGAAACAGTGGAAAACTCAGTGGATCAAGCCCTATTCCTGCAAGGTTTCCTTCTGAAAGAGAACATTCTAGAAGTGCGATCACTGAGCACCTGCATTGGGCTCCCAACCAAAGGGCAACATGTTAGATCATTTCAGTTCCCTTCTGGCCACGCTGACAGTAAAGGGGACCCAGAGAGAAGGCGCCTCTCTGCGTTCCCGAAAACTCCTCAAAGCTTCAGAGCAGAAGGCTCTTCTCTAGGAATGAAATCCCAGGAAGAGCAATCTCCTGTGATCAAGAGTTGTCAGAGCCTCCGGGGCTAGGACTATTTTAAGAGGGGGAGGCTGAGGACAGGAGGCCAGGTGGCCAGGGTGAGCAGCTTAAGCAGGGTTGGAGGACACACGTGCAGAGTCAAGTGCAGGGGGGCGACGGGCAGCACAGGCGTGTCTGATACACGGCTACACACGGTTGGAGCCACGGGCTCCGGGGTCCTTCCCCAGGCCACAAAGCTGCCCGTGTTTCTCAGCATCTGGACCTCCTGCTGGTGACTGTGAGTTGAGCTCACTGTGATTGGTCACGGCCAAGGTCACACAGTCAAGGTCACAAGCAGTCCAGAGTCTCTTCCCAAGAGGGTACTGAGACCCCCGTCCCTTCCCGAGAGAGCCCTTCCTTCCCCCAGGCACCAGTGAGCCCCAGGAGGAGGGTCTCTGCTCCAGCAAACCCTCCTGACATTCCCACACCAACACTGACATCACCTCCTGTCCTGGATCACTCTCTCACGGCACATATATCACGAAAACAAACACTCGGAAAGTGTTTACGAGCATTTTAGCAACTCCTCCTAAAAGAACATATGCTTCCTCGTAGTAAAAATACCTTGGGAAACATCCTTCTGTTAAGTTTTTTAAAAACAGACAAATCTTACACGGCTTTTTTTTTGCAGGACTAAACTACAGTTGAGTGGCTGAATAATAGCTTGAGGAGGATCTAACACCCAACCACAGTGTAACTCTAAAAACACTCCACTGAGATTCTGATGGTACTTCATTAACAGTTAAAAGAAAGAATAGGAACAGTTATTTTCTTTGGATAAAAGTATATATTCCAAAGGAAATCCTGGAACAAAGTCCCTTCAACTGCTGAAGATGACATTACAGACTTTTCTGTTATAATTGCAATGAATTTGGACGGCAAATTTCTCTTCTGCTCAATAAAAAGACTTCAGTTAAAAAAAAAAGTTTCCTTCCAAAAATAGACCAAGCACTCAGTCCTATTTTCCCGTCTTACATTCTTTTCCTACTAAATGTACCCTGAAACATTTCCTTTCATTGTTGGCACCTTGGGTTGTTGGGATTTAAAATCGGACAATACATAGTAACAAAGAAGTCTTTAAATAAAGCTTTCCAAATGGAAAAAGGCATCTTGAGGGTATGCCGGCCCCTGGGCCCAGAGGATGGAACCCTAACGCCTGGGAGCATTAGAACTGTTTCATTAAAATCGACATTCCCAGAGTGGGGGAGGGAATATACATGTTAATTGATAAAGGAATTCCTGCCAGGCTCTGCGTTATAAGCAAGTTGTTTGGCATGAAGTCAGCGTCTTGTGAATTAAAACACACTTGGAACCAAGCCAGGTGATTCAGATGTAATTAAAATGATTCTACATTAAAATCTTTAGTTTTCCTCAGTCCAAACTTAAGTTGGCAATGACTTGTTGAATTAAGAGCAGTTGAGCTAGGGAATTTCCTGACCTTTGGTTAATTCTGATCCCTAACCCAATCTTCTAGAGGATAATTTCAATTACTTTTCCAAAGGCTTCTTCTTAAATTTATTTTATTTTTTAAGGGCTTCTCTTTAGACATGGGTCTATTTTTAGGCACCAAATCCTCCTTTAACAAAAACTATCTACACATTTCACAAAATTACATTTGACACTCCCATTACATCTGTACATAAACCTGTAGCTCACAGTAGGTTTATCAGGAGTCCAATTTCAACATTTTCCCCCTCTAAGAGTTAGGTCACCACTGAAAATAAAGCTCAATGACACACCATTCCATTAATCAAATATTTTAACAGATAAAGTATGCAACAACGCAAGGACTGCTTTTGCAAAGATAAAAATAGTAAGAATCAAATACTTTCTCTTGGGAAAATCAAGTGAGGCAGGTTTCCTGCAGTGAGATATGTTTAAGGATAAAGCTTTGGCCACCACTCTTAGAAGCCTCTAAAGCACTCAGCCCGGAGTTCCCCGTTTTCCCAAGAGATAAAATGACAATGGATAGCAACACGAGGGAGACCTTAGGGCGAAAAGAACAAGGAGAAATCTGAAAGATTCAGCCGGTACTTACAAGAACTTTCAAAGGAAATGGGGACTGCAATCCTTCAGAGACCGCTCTCCGGATCGCCAACGCAGTCTGAGTCTAAAGTAGGCTTCTCTCACACTGGCCGAGAAGTCACATTTCAGCTTACTAACTTCTACTCGGGTAAACAGTTTTACAACTCATAGAACAAACCCCCGTCTAAAATTAACCGCACCGGCGCAGCCCGCAGGAACTCGCTGATCTGCACCGTACGCGCCGGGATTTATTCACTGGGACAACATCGGTGTCCTCTTAATGGGAGCTCCGGCCAAGGGGCGTGCCCTGCGAACAATACGGAGCATCGTGATTATGCTAATTACTGAATGCGGTCCCCCGGTGCTATCTCCTTCCTCGCTGTTTTCACAAGTGCCGGCCCACGGAGAGGGCGAGCTCTTTTTCAGCACGGGCACTCACTGGATTTTTCAGCTCTTTCAGATCAGACAAAACTTTAGCAACAAGGTGGCAGTGCTGTGCGCTCTTCACAAGGAAAAAAGAAAAAAAAAAAAAAAAACCCAAGTCAAGGGACATTCAGTCAGATTATCTACACAGCACGATCAGACCTGGTACTGTTGTTTGGTCTGCTTAAGCTGTGTTTGACTCTTTTGTGACCCCCATGGACTGCAGCCCGCCAGGCTCCTCTGTCCATGGGATTTCCCCAGGCAAGCATACTGGAGTGGGTTGCCACTTCCTTCTCCAGGGGATCTTCCCTATCCAGAGATGGAACCTGCGTCTCCTGAATTGGCAGGCGGATTCTTTACCACTGAGCCACCAGGGAAGCCCAGATCTGGTACTGTGTGAAACTGAACAGGCATCCAAGACACATACCAATAAGTCTATCAACAAAGAACCTTAAAGGAAAGCTTTTTTTCTCGCTACATAATGAACTAATTTCACTGATTTGCTCTCTGGCTTTGTCTTCTGCACCTCCCAAGGAGTTGCTATGAGGATGCAGGTTTACTAATAGACTACAACTGAGAATAACCATCTCAAATATTTGCAAAAGGCATCATCCTTAGCAAGAAGCATTTTGAAGTGCACTTAACTGCCTGGCTGGCTAGAACTGGTCAACTGTCCTTTATAGGTGACAGACCACCTATAAATCCTGTTGAATCTCAAGATGACTGTTAAAGACCCCAAGTACACAGCTGATATTCAAAAGAAAATTAGAGATGACACGGAACTTTCTTTGAAAAATACAAACTGCCTCAGTAAGTACAACCTGGGTCAAGGACACCAAACTCCTTAATATCTACTCAAGATAGTTCACACTAGTTTGCTGTGGATATTTTGGTTCTTATATTTTGCTCTTATTGGGTACTTCATGAGAGATACCAAGGCATGAACATCAATCAAATCTCCGAACATCTCTGGGAGATGTCATTTTCCCATTTTGTTTTTTAAACATTTGGGCAAACAGGGAAATTCAACGGCTTGTTCCACGCTTTTTGCTAAATCAACACGGGATTATTCCACCCCGCCTCCTAGCTACTCCATGGCATGTCTTCCATATTAACTATTTAGCTATAATCCTGCAAATCTTGTCGGAGCTATTTGGTTTTCTAATTTTAAAATGTCATATGTCAGTTTAGATTTCAGGAGATTTATTCTGCTCAGCTCCCCAAATCCCAGGTCAACTGTGGCACAGGCAGGTGACGGAACCGCAAGACTTGACCCTGTCCTTTCAAAGCACCGGCTCATGTGGCATACCCCCCGAAGCGGTGAACGGCTTGGTTTTCACTGGCATGAGCACAATCCCCCTCCTGGCTGTTTACAAAAACTATGGGCTGCCAGTCTGGGTGTTTCCACCCCCAGAGCCCAGCTTTAGGCAGTGGAAGCCAGGACTTGCTCACCCCCCATGAGATGGTAGCTGTCTGCGCTCATCAACCGCCCCAACCCAAGTCCCTGCAGTGGGGCACCCCACCCTGAGCCCAGAGGAAAGAAGTTGGTACTTATCAAAGATGGCTGACCTCGGATGAATACAACCAATTGTCTGTGATCCACGGCGAACTTACTCTGGAATTCTCAACACCAAAGGAGGACATCGTGAGGCTATTTTCGATACAGTGATCCTTAACTTACTATGTCATAGTGCAGTCAAAGAGTTTCTAAGCCAAACAATACTTCTTCCCTCAACAAACAAAAATGCCAATACACCATAAGCACCAGAGGGAACAGGGAGTGGACCCCACGTCCCTGACGCTGAAGGCAGGGGACGCTGGGCAGCGCTCCAGTTCTTCACATGTCAAGCATGCTGAGTGTGACTACACTTTTCTTTCAACAGTGGCCACACCTGTCCCAAGATCCAAGAACTGAAACATTCCAAAGTAAACAGTGTATCTTCCAGTGTCCATGAGTCACCCTGCTGTTTCCTTTTCATTAGCGACAAGAATGGAGGAGTCAACTGTCCTCTGTCCTGGGCATACCTATGACAGGAGAGAGAGATCTCTGTGCATCATTTAAAAGCAAGGGAAAGCCTTCCTGTTCGAGGTCACACACTGTGGGGTGGGGGGAGGGAGGCAGAGCCGTGCCAGGGAGGGGAGGTGACCTGTGGGTCTCCAGTCCAGCAGATCCAAGAAATCAAAACAAAAGCCCACATTAATGAACTGACCTGGATAAGGACCCTCTGGAGCAAGCTACTTCTATAATTCAAAAATTTCCAGTCACGTTAAAAAAGTAAAAATAAACAGGTGAAATTAATTTTAATAATATTTTTAATTGAACTCCATATATCTAAGATACCATCATTTCAACATGTCACAAAGACAGCACACCTGAAGCTAACCCACAACATCGTAAATCAATTATACTCCAATATAAAACATTAAAAAAAAAACAGATAGTGAATAGAAAAACTGCCAATGAGAGGGAGGGAGAAAGGGAAAGCTGGGGAACTCAGACAAACTGAGATGGGAGGAAGATGACTTAGAACAGAGAAAGAAAGGACTAAAAAGAGGGCAGACGGATGGAACGGAGGAGAGATGGAAGGCAGAACAGTCTCTCCCCGGGCACGGAATCCAGGTATGGGACCGGGTAACAAACACTGGAATGTTCCCACCCTGGGACCCAGTGCTGCGGACCCAGAAGACAGTAAAGACAAAGCCTCTGCGCCGTCTAGGAGCTCATGTCCGAGTGAGACGGACAGACCGCCACTCCCCACCCAGCACATACACGGTTCCTGCGACCCTGAAGACGCGGCCCTGTGCTGCGTACTAGGGGAGTGCACGAGTCAGGGGGCACAGTTTCATTCTTAAATGATAGTTATCTCTCATGAATGTGAATTAACTTTTTTATTCAAGTATAGTTGGTTTACAGTGTGCGTTCATTTCAGGTGTTCAGCAATGTGATTCAATTACAACATATTCTTTTTCAGATTCTCTTCCTACACAGGATATTAGAGGATATTGGGCATAGTTCTCTGTGCTAATATATAGTAGGTCTCTGTTATCTATTTTGTATATATGTATATATTTATATGGTATGTACATGCTACTCCCAAAGCCCTGATTTATCCCTCTCCCCTAAAATTTTAAATATATGTCTTAGGCCATCTCAGGATTCTGCATTTTATTTTGAGATCTCCAAGAGTCACAGAGAGATTAATTATTCTAACATATTTTTAAAAAGGACATCTGGAACCAGCAGTAAAGTTTCCTCTCTGAGGTATTCATCATCTTCAAATTAAACCTGGTGATTTAGTCCAACTAGTGAAGGGACAGGGTGGGAAAGAAGCAGAAAAGGGGAAATATCCACATTTCATGATCACCAGTTTTTCAGAGGATGGCATGAAGAGTCCTCAATGTCTTCGTGCTCAAAAAAAACACAAAACCCAAAAAATCATCACCAGTCCACTGGGGAGAAAGTCAGAAAGATCTGAGTTCAAAAGGCAGCTCCTAACCCACCCGCTTGACCTTGGGCACCACTCTGACCTGGGGCAATTCAGCTGACCTGTATGAGTCCACTTCCCCGCCCACCCCGTAAAACAGAGGTGGCGATGTGACATCAAGGGGCAGCAAGGACTCCAGCCACTGGCACCCGCCGGGCCCACGCTCCCAGTAAACTGCCGCCTATACACACACAGCCCCCGACTGGGACGTTCCTGAGGGAGGGTAAGAGGCTTCCTGCTTTGACAGTTCAAAGCTTCAAAGAATCAAAGGTTGAAAGGGGCTCCAAATAATTGTGACGTGCTGCAGGGAAGCCAGGGCTCTGAAAGCTGCGCCTGGGCAGCCGGCTCAGGTCTGCTCCGCTCCAGCAGCGTGTGCTGGGAGCCGAGGGCTGGCTCAGAGCCGAGGGACACAAGTCCCGTGTCCAGGCAATGGGACAGTAATAGCCCCCTATCAGCTCCCACTTCCCTGGACCCACACCGACTCTGGGCTTGGTCTGTGGGGCAACAGCAAGCATAAGCACTTTAGTGCAGGCCTGGGGTGGGGTAGCCGGCCCCTGCTCTGGCTGCACTTCAAGGCACCGAGACCACCCATGGACGCCCACCTAACCTTCTGAGGGTAAGACCACGTGGGGCACAGACTTGCCATCTGCACTGAAGCCCCACTACAGCCAGCCCGACGATGGCCCCCACAGGCTCGGAGGCCACCCCAGGCCAGGTGGCCCCAGCCAGGCTGCCAGCTGACTTCAGAGACCCACTGGCTAGCTCCATCCAACCAGAAAAGTCACCCCGGTGACCCACGGAACCGTGAGACTTCAGGCTTGCTTTTCCCGGCTGCTAGAATTAGGAGGCCTGTTACACAGCAAAAGCTCACAGACACACAATCTCTAAACAGTCTGTAAACAGTCCATCCCTTTACTTTCCAATGAAACCCTCTCAGACTAATCTGTGTCTATCTTACTCTTAAAAACGCACAATTCTCTTTTTTAAAAAACCCACAATTCTGATTACTACAATTACTTTGTCGTATCCACCAGCACGTTACTCAAACTAAAATGAAACAGTGATATGGTCTGAATGTGAAACTGCTAAAATGGTTAAGCTTTATTTGTTTCGTCCTATAATTAGAAACAAATATCAGGTTGGTTAAAAAGTTCATTCAGGTTTTTCTGTATCCTTTTATAGGGAAACCCAAACAAACTTTTTGGCCAAACTAATCTATGTGGCCTTCAACGCTACAGCTCTCTGCTAAAGAAATGACTTCTCGGGCTTCCCTGGTAAAAAAAAAAAAAAAATCTGCCTGCCAATGTAGGAGAGCCGGGTTCGATCCCTGGTCTGGGAAGATCCCACATGCCAAGGTGCAGCTAAGCCCTCATATGGCAACTACTGAGCTTGCCAGTGCCCTAGAGTGTGGGAGCCGCAACTCCTGAAGCCCGCACTCGGCAACATGAGAAGCCACGACAATGAGAAGGCCACGCATCGCAACTAGAGAAAGCCTGTGTGCAGCCACGAAGACCCAGTACAGCCACAAATAAATAAACACATAAAACAGTGTTTTAAAAGATGACTCTCTATCCTGACCTTCAGACTGATTACATGGGTGTACTTCCTGGCTGTTCAGTCCAGTCGCTCAGTGCTGTCCGACTCTTTGCGACCCCATGGACTGCAGCACGCCCCATTCACGGCTGTTCAGTCCATCTTAATACTTCAGAAATGGATTAAGAGTAGCATTTATGCAAACGTGAGCAGAGAAAACAGATTCAAAGAATAAACCACTTTTTCTTCTGCACTTCTGTAAGCTAAAAATATATATACACATAAGTAGCCAGTTTTTCAAGACAGTTCTTTTTTAAGACTTTGATAAACGGCTAATTCTGCATAATTTATAGCAATTGTATCAGGACTATAAAAATAAAGGCAGCATTATTACTGCTGCTGTTTAAATACTTATTTTAAACAGCTGATCTTTTCAAGTATCTTAGAAGTCCACGGGGAAAATTGATCCTCACCATGCATTCCTAAGAGTCATCCATTTAACAGACACTTGCTAAACAACGGCTTCCTGCCATTCCAAAACTCCCAAGCATTAACAAGATTTCAAAGAATGGCCGGATGCTCAAGATTGTAGCACAACACGGTGTTAGCGACAGTGTTGCCTTCAAGAGGCTTATAATCTGATAGAAGACAGGACGGCATCTATATGAACTTTCTACCATATAAGAGGGTAATCAGTAAGCATCCCAAAGGGTAAAAATCCATTCCACCAGGAATCTTCTGGTGGAGTTAGTCAAGAAAGGCACCTTGGAGAAAGTAACATGTGAATTTGCCTGCTGATAAGCTTTCAACAGCGAAAGAAGTGGAAAGAACATTATACAGAACCAACAACATGTGCAAGTCGGAGAAAAAGGAACGCGGTGACGCATGTCTGTACCATGTATGTCTGGGAAACGGGTTTCAGCTCTGTCAATTAACAGCTGTTTAGACCGCTGATAAAGTTGCTTCCTTTCTCCAAATCAATGCTGAAAAGTGTCCAATGAGAGTACGGAGTCCAGAGCAAGACTGCCCAGGCTTCTTCTAGTTTAATCACTTCTAGTATCTGGTTGTTGACTCTGGGCAATTAATTCTCTCTCTATGCCTCAGTTTCATCATCTTTAAAGAGGGTATAACAATATACAAACTCCATAGGGTGACTATGAAGATTAGATGGGCTTATATTTGTAAAGAATGCAGAACAGTGCCTGTTGCTTAATATATAAGTGAAGTCGCTCAGTTGTGTCCAACTCTTTGTGACCCCATGGACTGTAGCCTACCAGGCTCCTCCATCCATGGGATTCTCCAGGCAAGGGTACTGGAGCGGGTTGCCATTTCCTTCTCCAAACATTCTGTTAAATAAACAAACTCACACGTTTATGCATACATAGCAAGCTAGGTAGACAGATGTGCATGAATATAGAAATACAGACATAGCTGCATTATCAACGACAGAACCTGGTATGTACTAGATGCTAGATTCATATACATATATTTTTACCTTTGAAGTTCACACTGTACTAGAGCACAGGGTCATATATGCCCCAATATTAGCATCCACTTAGTTAAAAGATTGGAGACTGTCCTTCCCTCTTTCTCTTGAGGCAACAATTCTGCCTGGGAGACGCCAGGCTTACTAAACTGCTAGACAGACAAAGCATGGCTGTCAGATTCAAACAAAGCTATACTAATGTTTCATGTAATAAAAACACTTTCAATGGAAAAACAAGCATAGGCTTATTAAGTATCATCTGAACCTCTATAATTTATTAGCATTCAAGCTAATGCAAAACAAGAAACCGTAAATCTAAGATTTCAGGGGGAAAACAAAAGCCCTGAAAAACAAGATTTTAAGCCATGTGAATCAAAAGGTGGGTTAACAAAATCCTAATTCCAGTCTAATTTGGCTTCAAGTAGTTATATATCCAAATTGAAAATTTTTTAACTGAAGTTTTATTACATGAATCTAGTAAATATGAAGCTGAATTTCCTGTTTTTAAGATGAAAATACTAAAGACAGTTGACAGATTATATTAAAAGTACTTGAAAATATTCTGCTACATTGAAAAAAGTAAACATTTCCTGTAATCTTATACTATTTGCTTAGAGACCTCTTTTTCACAGATAATGTATAGGTAAAAACTTCACCTACCACAAATCAAACTGCACTGGTGACTAGAATTTGAATTAACCAGTTATGCTGAACCACTAATGATAAATGCCCCCTTCTCAGTTTATTCCATCCAATTGTAGGAAAATCGTTAAGAACTGGACAACAAGCTATTAACTTCCAAAATTTTTTGGTACGTGATCAGTTAATATTTCTGTTATTTCAATCCACAAACAATTAAATTTGTTTCAGAAGCATCTACAACTTTTTTTAGAGTAAGGGTTACCCTACTTTCTAACTTGAAATTTAAGACTTTCTGAGGACTGTAGGTTGTAGGCAAGTTCTTTAATAGGAGTTACCCTTCTGGGTTCATCTGAATCCCAACTTCACTACCTGCTAACTGAGCCACCAAAGGCAAGTTAACAGACTGTTGTAAAAATGAGTTAATGCACACACAACACTCAGAACGGTACTTGGCACAGATTTTTAAAAATATATATTTTACCTACATAAAATAATAAGGAAGGGGAACTTGTGTTTGAACCACCTGTAGATAGTAGAGAATCTATCCTACTTTGGGACTCTTAAGTTTTTAGAGGAAATTTGCAGGGTAAAGCTGAAAGGACCCTCATTAACAGCAGTCCAAAGTCGCAATGTTTTACAAATAATAATTTCAAGTAAGTGCTCAGGGTTCCTATATTCTATTCTCAAGCTGCCAAGCCCTCCTAAAATGCCCAAGTGTGTGGGGAAACACAACACTTGGTACCAGTTTACCAAAAGAGTTGGGAAATCAAGAATTTCAAGAATTTACTTTCTAATTTTTAATATTTTTGTTGTCAATGGATGCAGTCCATTCCCAAACAGACACACTGAGAAGTGGTCACTTTGGCAATAAGTGGCTCAAAATCAACCTCAAATTACAGGAGCTGAAATATTTGTAAGAGATTCTAACTTCACTTGGCTACAAGAATCCAGGAGGTTTCTATATGGGGAGTGGAGGCTATCTCTTGAGATAGATGTACGTGATTCTGTCTCAAGCACTGTGTATTTCATTTTAACAAACGCTCCCATGAAGGCTCATTTTTCAAAATATCAGCAATAAGCAAAGAAGGACTAACAACTCAGCTCTCAGAACTGTAACAGCCCAGTAATCATAATAATCCAAGAGGTTGTTCTCTGAAACACAGACACCAGCTTCTTTACAGAGACCCTGGTTCACACAAGGAGGGGTGGACAAGCAGTACTCGGGTATCTGTGGTTCCTGCAGACTGTGAAACAGGAGACAATTACCCATTTTAGACCTTAATGCTCACATTGTAAGACTTGGTCTGTTCTTTTTCTTGACATTCTATTCCTGTCTCTCCAATTGCCAGGAGAGGGAACATCACCCAATTCTTTGAGTCAGATCTGTTTTTTTTTTTAAAAAAGGCTCCTAAAAACTAACTAAAAATTAATCTTTTCAGTTTCACTACTTAAGATCTTTTCAAGTAAACTACACTGAAACGAAGAATTCTTGATAAATCCAGATTTTTAAGGCTTAACATGGGGAACACAGCCAATATTTTATAGTAAGTATAAAGGGAACAAAGCCTTTAAAAGTTGTAAATTGCTACACTGTAGACCCGTTACTTATAAAACATTGTACAACTATAATTTTTAAAAGAAGAAAAAAAACCCTCTTTTTAAATAAGATGATGGATACATAAAAGAGCAGTGTATTAATAAATTCCAACCAATACTTCGATTCTGAATAAGAAAATTTTTGTTCTCATTATTCAACTCTAAGATATGATAACAGGATTACAGGATAATAAACAGCCAGTTAGACAAAGAGTATGCTAGTCGTTCATATGCACCATATAAGAAATACATGCAAATCACGACATCAGATTAGTACTTACTGTTCCTTGTATAAGTGTTAAACAAGCCATCTCTTCTCCTAAGAGTGGAGTGGTGGGCCAGTGTTCAGTAAAATAATTAGGATAAAACCTCAAACATCCTCCCGCACAATATCCAAGAGAGTCTCTCTGAGATTATTTACGAAAAGTAATCTCTTTCAAAATTTAACTAATTCTGGCCACTGAAGAAAAGGAGGAGTCAGTCAAATTTAAGTCATGATTCTTTAGAATGTGTTGGACAATTCCGAGACACACTGAGAAAAAAAGCATTAAAAATAGCCAAGAGAAGGCGGCAGCTAAAACACAAAGGCCAGAGGTGAGATCAAAATTAGAAACGTATAATGTCTGGAGGGCTGTCCATATAAGGATATCTTTAAATCAGTAACTAATTTGGGACCATCCACTGGGCAAAATAAACAGCTGCCATCATCGAAGCGGCTGACTCCATCTCTCATTCAGAAATCTCTGGACCATCTCTGAAGACAAATATGACGTGACTTTATTCTCAACAGTGTTTGGGGCTATTCTCAAAGCTGGTCTCGACTTTCCCAGTCCCACATGAGAAAAACATATACACGGATCTTTCCTTTTTACAAAAGTATGAAATGGCAACAGTAGAGAAGATTTCCCTAGCCTTCCAGTGATTGAGACTTCACCTTCCACGAGTATGATGCGGGTTCGATCCCTGGTCTGGGGATTGGGATGCCACATGCTTCCCAGCCAAAAAAAAAAAAAACAACAAACAAACTGAAAGCATAAAACAGAGGCAGTGTTGTAGCAAATTCAAAGCAATATTAGAGGATAAAACTTCTGCGAAGCCTTCCTCACCCCACCTGCTGGACTATATTTACTCACACTCCCCAGCCCCATAAATTTCCTGGTCCCCGGAGTGGGCTGCTGTTTTCCTCTTTCATTTATTTATTTGTTAGACTCTCAGGGAGCTTCTCAAGCTGGTGCCAAGCCCAAGAGAGATGAAATAAATGAGGATATTACCTTCTAGGAGTTCAGTGTGGTATGGCAGACCAACACAGAAATAACTAATATAGCGTAAGGCCTATGTAACAGGAATTTGCACAAGGAGGCTTGCAACTGTCTCTGGCATTGAGGGGAGGGTCTGTGATGGAGAGGACCAGGCAGAGAAAAAGCAGAAGGCATTTGAGGCAGAGCGACCAGGATAGGCAAAAGCTCAGTCTGTTCTAAGAACAGCAAGAACTATGTGCCCGGAGTGTAAGTGACAGGATGTGAACGGGGGAAGAGGCGGAAGATTAGCCTGGAAAAGGCAATGACTGCGGTCCCTGCGGGCCATGCGAACTCTTATCAGCGCACCATCCTGCCGCCCTGAGGCTCTCAACTCTGGCTACACGTCAAGATCTCCTGGGAAACTTTAAGACAGACTTGATGTCTGGTATTTGCTAGTATCAATTAATTGGTCAAGATGGGGACTGGGCGTTGGCGTTTTAAAAAGTCTTCTCACGTGATTCTAGCACGTGGTCGGGGTGAGAACAGCCACTACAGGCAACAGGGAGTCAACCCAACCAACCAGGATGAGGATCCAAGAGCAATAATAATAATAATAATAATAAAGTTAACTGAGCAACAGAGAGCAGAGCAGACCAGAGGGACTTCCCTGGTGGTCCACTGGTTAAGATGCCATGCTTCCAACACAGAGGGCATGGCTTCAATTCCTGGTCAGGAACTAGATCCCACACGCCATGGGTGAGTCCAACAAATAAAAATGAAAAAATAAATAAGTAAATAATATTCTAAAATTAAAAAATAAAAGAGTAGATCAGAGGCACAGAGACCAGGGGAGGAATGTCCATTTACAGGTTCCCGAATATAGACAAAGAGAGGAGTCTACGCCAGTAGTTAGTATTTACCTTTTCTGGGTCACCAACCTGTGTGAAAGTGAGTGATAAAAGTTAAAAGCCTTAAAAAAAGAAAAGCTAAAAGCCTTTTCATAAGGAAAAATGCACATATGTCAAAAAATATACAAATAATTTCGAGGGGTTATGAACCTCTTTTGAGTAGTGGATTCAAGCGAAGAAATCCTGACCCTAAAAGCAGTGACTAGAAAGAGGAATGGAGAAGGCAATGGCACCCCACTCCAGTGCTCTTGCCTGGAAAATCCCACGGACGGAGGAGCCTGGCGGGCTGCGGTCCATGGGGTCACTAGGAGACGGACACGACCAACAGACTTCACTTTCACTTTTCACTTTCCTGCATTGGAGAAGGAAATGGCCACCCACTCCAGTGTTCTTGCCTGGAGAATCCCAGGGACTGGGGAGCCTGGTGGGCTGCCGTCTATGGGGTCGCACAGAGTCGGACACGACTGAAGTAACTTAGCAGCAGCAGCAAAAAGAGGAGAGAGACTTGAGGTAGAATCAATAGCACTGATGACTCCCAGGTGAAGAGAAGGAACAGGGATTTGGGCTGATGCCCATACTTCCAGCTTGAGGGTTGTAAGTGATCAACTTACTTAAATGTCAGGAACAACACTAAGAGGTAACATGTATTCATCTCAGTGAGTCTTCCCAATTCTAGAAGATGAACTGCCATCTTATTCATCACTGAAGAAGCTGAGACTGAGAGATATTAAGGAGCCTGTCCAAGGTCAGGCAATGTGAAATGGTGGAACGGGAATTCAATCCCAGAGAGGAAGCCCCCAGAGCCCCCAAGATGTCTGGTGAGCAGGCCTCATTCATTAAAACAGAAGAGACAGGCGGACAGAGCAGAAGTAGGTTCAGCAGGAGAGGAGGAAGGGGCAGGGGAGGGAATATACACATTACCTTGAGACATGCCACGTTCAAGATGGTACAAGATGTATCAATGACATTATCTGCTGAATCAGGAAAAAAAAAGAAAAGAAAGGAGCTCAAGGAGGGTACAGTGGAAGACACAGCCGTAGAATGTTTAGGGAGCTCCCTAAACACGTGCTAAGTCCCAGCATGTGCTAAGTCCCGCTCTGCAGGTGTAAGTGCTACCCTTTCCTCTCTGCAAATGAGCAAACAAGACGGGAGAGCAGGGTCGCCAAGCCAGCAGGTGGCACAGCCCACCCCTAACCTAACATCTCTGGCACCAGAAAAAGGAGTGGAAACCCTGGTCCTAAGTGGCAGCAGCTCCCACCCTGTTCTAAAACGACTAGTGTGAGATACAGGTTTTTTTTTCCCTTTCAAAACTTTATATTAAAAAACTTGACAATATTAATTTCCACCTTCCCATCCTTTATTTCTAAAGGATCCTGACATTGTTTCAATTATTTGAGCGACAATAAGAGATATCTGCGTCTCAACCAAGTGAAGTATCAGAGCTACACTTCTGCAGACTTCCGCAGGGCAGTGTGCAGACTCCCGCAGGGCAGTGTGCAGACTCAGGTGCAGGCTTGTGTGGACAACAAGCAGGACACAAATTCCGCACAGAGCTATTATCATCCGAATCAGGATTCAGAACAATTAGCCCAATGGAGATAAGTGTCCTGTGTTCCCAGAGGCCACAATGAAGCCAGGAAGTGGTGAAATTTCCTTTTTTACTCTTTTTGTAGCATGAAAAGAATGTGGCTTTTCTCCTCTCTAAAGAAACAAAAATAAACTCTTAGACCATACACTACAAGTCTAGACTAGTTACTTCAGATTTAACAGTGGAATAATTTATGCACTGCATGTTTCAGATAAAAACCTGTTACAGTTCAACATTTCGGCACCTTTAAAAATACCTGTACTGGCAGTCACGTAGCCTTTGAGTTAAAAGCATCAAAAAAGTACTTTAAAAGAGCCTGCAACATTATCCTAGAATTTTCTCCTCTTCTAGAATTCAGGTATCCGAGAGAAGACATACAATGATCCAATGAAAAGGGTACTAAAGTCCTACAGCACAACCTCTCTCTCACAGCACGATTCCTTCCAAAGCCCCGGTCCTGGCCACCCATCACTAGGCTCGAAGTCATGACTTCCCAGGGCCCCACCCCATCACTGGAGACCTCTCACTAGGTGCTTGTGCTGCGTACTGTGCTTACTCGCTCAGTTGTGCCCGACTCTTTGAAACCCCATGGGCTGTAGCCCACCAGGCTCCTCTGTCCATGGGGACTTTCCAGGCAAGAATACTGGAGTGGGTTGCCATGCCCTCCTCCAGAGGAATCTTCCCAACTCAGGAACTGAACCCAAGTCTCCCGCATTCCAGGAGGATTCTTAACCAGCTGAGCCACCGGGGAAGCCCTCACTAGAGCTCAGATGGAGTCAAAATCCTTTGCCTTGTAATTTCCATTCATCAGATATTTACCGAGCACCTGAGATCCACAGCACAAGCTCTGCAAACCACCTTCTGGTCCTGGCGGTCCTTGATCTGCACTGCTCTCTCACACCCTCTCCCTCTGCTCCAATAACAAACTCCCCTCTCCCGGGGGATCCTCAGTGTCTCCATTTCTCAGCCCATCACTCATCTCCTTGCTCTGCTAGTGTCTCACCAAAGCGTGGGTCACAGGCATCAACACAACCACCAGATGTGGTCTAGCGCCCATTTCTAGCAGCTGCGTCACAGAGAGCCTTGCAGAAGCCTGTGGTCAAATAAACTCTAGCTGATCTTCTCAGGTGGAGAAGGCAATGGCACCCCACTCCAGTACTCTGGCCTGGAAAATCCCATGGACGGAGGAGCCTCTGTGAGCCAATCCTCGACTCCTGCAGATGCTCCCTCTTGCTGATTTTATTTAGAATGCTGCCACAAGCTATCCAGATGATTCTTAATCGAGAGTCTGCTCTGTATGGCATTAGTCATCTCTCCTAGGTTGATGTCATCTGGAAAGTTAGATAAACTTCTCTCAATCCAGTCTTTACAGAAAGAGAACACTGTGATTTAAATGTGCTATCAACAGAAACTCAAAAGTTCCCTGTGGTCCCAAAGATCCCTTTATAGAATCTTGAGGCTCAGAACGACCATCTGATTTTATCTGTTTTCAGTCTTTCTTGAGGGAACAGCTCTGCTGAAAATCTGATGAAAGCCAACACAAGGATTTGCTGTTCAGCCACTCAGCTGGGTCCGACTCTTTGCGACCCCATGGACTGCAGCATGCCAGGCTCCCCTGTCCTTTGCTATCTCCCAGAGCTTGCTCAAACTCATGTCCATCTAGTCGGTGATGCCACCCAACCATCTTGTCCTCTGTTGTCCCCTTCTCCTCCTGCCTTCAATCTTTCCCAGCATCAGGGTCTTTCCCAGTGAGTTGGCTCTTCGCATCAGGAGACCAAAGTATTGGAATTTCAGCTTCAGCATCAGTCCTTTCAGTGAATATTCAGGGTTGATTTCCTTTAGGATTGGCTGGTTTGATCTCCTTGCTGTCCAAGGGACTCTCAAGAGTCTTCTCCAGCACCACAGCTCGAAAGCATCAGTTCTTCGGCACCCAGCTTCTTTATGGTCCAACTTTCACGTTCATACTCGACTACTGGAAAAGCCATAGTTTGGACTAGACAGACCATTGTCGGCAAAGTGATGTCACATGTACACAGTTTTTCAGTCAACATCAGATGATTCCAAGACCTCCAGGAAGCCCATCCATTGGCCTGTTGAGGTAAAACCTTAGGAATTCTAGAAGCTATGTAAAATACCTATGGTCATTAGGATCCATTCAGAGCCATTTCTAAAATAACTGATTTTCTAATGCCCAACAATGCCCTGATGAAGCCAATTAATTGGAATTCAACTGACCTTAATTCACTAATTCTATCAGAGAAGATATACAGAAACTAAGAAATCTGACAAAAACCAAACCACAGGTTATAAGAATACTTTAGATACAAAAGTTATACATACAAAGATACGTGTTACAACACTGTTTATGGTGGAAAAAAGGAGGGGCCATCTTGAATATCCATCCACAGGGAAATGGCTGAATAAATTATATATGTTGAAAATGTTATTCATTTTTTGAAAACAAGAGTTAGATCTGATCTATTGATCTGGAGAAATAGCCATGACCTACTTGGAGGAAAACAAAGCTTTAGAATAATGTAATGAGTATGGTTCCAAATAGGAAAAGGAGTACATCAAGACTATATATTATCACCCTGCTTATTTAACTTATATGCAGAGTACATCATGAGAAACGCTGGGCTGGAAGAAGCACAAGCTGGAATCAAGATTGCCAGGAGAAATATCAGTAACCTCAGATATGCAGATGACATCACCCTTATGGCAGAAAGTGAAGAGGAATTAAAAGCCTCTTGATGAAGGTGAAGGAGGAGAGTGAAAAAGTTGGCTTAAAGCTCAACATTCAGAAAACGAAGATCATGGCATCTGGTCCCATCACTTCATGGGAAATAGATGGGGAAACAGTGGAAACAGTGTCAGACTTTATTTTGGGGGGCTCCAAAATCACTGCAGATGGTGATTGCAGCCATGAAATTAAAAGATGCTTACTCCTTGGAAGGAAAGTTATGACCAACCTAGATAGCATATTCAAAAGCAGAGACATTACTTTGCCAACAAAGGTCCGTCTAGTCAAGGCTATGGTTTTTCCAGTGGTTATGTATGGATGTGAGAGTTGGACTGTGAAGAAATCTGAGCACCAAAGAATTGATGCTTGAACTGTGGTGTGGAGAAGACTCTTGAGAGTCCCTTGGACTGCAAGGAGATGCAACCAGTCCATTCTGAAGGAGATCAGTCCTGGGTGTTCATTGGAGGGACTGATGCTAAAGCTGAATCACTCCAATACTTTGGCCACCTGATGCAAAGAGCTGACTCATTGGAAAAGACTCTGATGCTGGGAGGGATTGGGGGCAGGAGGAGAAGGGGATGACAGAGGATGAGATGGCTGGATGGCATCACTGACTAGCTGGTGATGGACAGGGAAGCCTGGAGTGCTGCGATTCATGGGGTCGCAAAGAGTGAGACACGACTGAGCGACTGAACTGATGATCCTACTTGAAAAGCAAAAAAAAAAAAAACCCTAACAAGTCTTATGTCATTAAACATACTTTTTTCAATGTAGGAAAAGGTGTAGAAGAATTCGCATCTGTGAACATGGTGGGGAGGAATGGATGTTGTTGTTGTTGTTCATCCCTGCACACTCTCACTTGTTACAAACAAATACTGATTTTGCAAAGCAATACATTCTTAAAAGAAAAGAAACTAATAAAGTTGACCACAGGATCTATAAACAGGATCTCTCACCCTGACACTTCAGCCAGGTTTTCTAAACCTATTCTGATGTCCCCAAAAAGGTTTCCACCCACGGGATGCCTTGGACCAAATCTAACTTCCTTTTGACTTTTCAGTGATTCTGAGTTTCTCACTGTTTTGGATACTTGACTCACCGTCACAGGCATTCTTCTGTTATACTTATGAAAGCTGTGTGGTGTAGATTAAATGTGTCCAGAGTCCACAGGTGTGATTTTTTTTCCCCCTTAGGAAAACATCCATCTCGGCAGAGCCATAGGAAAAGGAAGGCAGAACCCAGGCGTCTAATACGTGGGAGATGCGTGCATGAAGCAAACACTGGCCCCTTCTAACGCAAAGACACAAGAGCAGAGACACTGCTGTTGGTTCAGGGGTTCCCAACCTTGGCTAAACATCAGAAGTACCTGGAAGGGTGTTTTAAAAACACCAGTGCCTGGGTGGCACTTTTAATGGTTCTAATTGGCCTGGTTGTAGCTACTTGTTTCATTCTTAAAGCGAATGAGATAATTCGAACAGAGTTAAGAATCACTGCTTTCTACATTTCATTCTCTTTCCTTTCTTCCATTTTTTTTTACAAAGAACTTTTTATCAGTTACTTTAAGGCTAGAAGATAGTTGTATTTGGGAAAGCCAAAAATTATCAAATCAATTGATTCTGTCCAATGTCTATAATTCATAACATCCTTATGTGGACTTCTGAGGCCCAAATTATTCAGTTCAGTTGCTCAGTCGTGTCCGACTCTTTGAGACCCCATGAACTGCAGCACGCCAGGCCTCCCTGTCCATCACCAACTCCTGGAGTTCACTCAAACTCACGTCCATCGAATCAGTGATGCCATCCAGCCATCTCCTCCTCTGTAGTCCCCTTTTCCTCCTGCCCCCAATCCCTCCCAGCATTAGGGTCTTTTCCAATGAGTCAACTCTTCGCATGAGGTGGCCAAAGTATTGGAGTGATTCAGCTTCAACATCAGTCCCTCCAATGAACACCGAGGACTGATCTCCTTTCGGACGGACTGATTGGATCTCCTTGCAGTCCAAGGGACTCTCAAGAGTCTTCTCCAACATCACAGTTCAAAAGCATCAATTCTTCAGTGCTCAGCTTTCTTCACAGTCCAACTCTCATATCCATACATAACCACTGGAAAAACCATAGCCTTGACTAGACAGAACTTTGTTGGCAAAGTAATGTCTCTGCTTTTGAATATGCTATCTAGGTTGGTCATAACTTTCCTTCCAAGGAGTGTCTTTTAATTTCATGGCTGCAATCACCATCTGCAGTGATTCTGGAGCCCCCAAAAATAAAGTCTGACACTGTTTCCACTGTTTCCCCATCTATTTCCCATGAAGTGATGGGACCAGATGCCATGATCTTCGTTTTCTGAATGTTGAGTTTTAAGCCAACTTTTTCACTCTCCTCTTTCACTTTCATCAAGAGGCTTTTAATTCCTCTTCACTTTCTGCCATAAGGGTGGTATCATCTGCATATCTGAGGTTATTGATATTTCTCCTGGCAATCGTGATTCCAGCTTGTGCTTCTTCCAGCCCAGCGTTTCTCATGATGTACTCTGCATATAAGTTAAATAAGCAGGGTGACAATATACCAAATGTGTTAATAAAGTTACTTAAATCCATGGCTACCATCAATAGAAGCCCTTCACATGTCAAAAGAGTATTTGTAGCTTCATCTGAATAATGACTCATCATTTATTATAAACCTTGGAGGCAATGATTTTATGAAACCTCTTAGGACCCCAAACATGATGTTGGAAAGCAAAAAGCATCAGCACGGACCTACTGATTATCTGGAATGTTGCCAGACATTAGACAATGATGGACTTGCTTTTTTTGTGTGCTAATCTAGAGGTATTTTTAAAAAATTCATCTTACCACATCACAGAAAATTGAAAACCAGAGAAACCATTATATGAAACATCTCTCCCACTCAAATTTAGTTTCTGAGAACAATAATATAACCGAGAAAACATGTTAATAAAATATGAAAGGGGATTCGTTAGCCAAATGAAATATTTATTTAGTACACATTACATTACAGTACAAAGAAGACAGGATTCTATGCTTTGGATGCATGCCACAATTCATACAGATAGTTTAAAACAAAGGACAATGACAACGTATATTACTTAAATTGCCTTTATATATAAGTGTGGATGGTATTAGTATGTATTTTCAAAGACGCTTTCAGTACCCCATCCAAAAAGGTCTGATCAAAGAACTGTATTCCTAAGCATTTGTGAAATGAAAACTCGGGATCACACAAAATGCCTGCATGTGGATTCTCATAGCAGCTTTATTGTAATAGCACTGAACAGCAAACCACCCCAATGTGCTTCCAAAGGACAAATGGTTAAACTGTGATGCATCCTTACCACGCACCAGTACTGGGCAGTAGAACGAAAGAAACTGCTGATACACAGAACAGCGAGAAGGCATCTCAGGGGCATTATGAGGACTTTAAAAAGCTAATCTCAAAAGGTCACGTGGTGCATAATTCCACTTATACAATATTCTCAAAATGACAGAATTATAAAGCTGGACAAGAGATGAGTGGGTACCCAGGGCTGGTGGGCAGAGAGAGAGTTATGAAGGAGTAGCAGGCAGAAAGCCTTGGGTTGATGTGTCAGTTCTGCATCCTGATTGTGGTGGTGGGTTATGCGAATCTACACGTGATGGGTCTGATGGAGAAGGGAGAGGCTCCCCACTCCAGTGTTCCTGGGCTTCCCTGGTGGCTCAGCTGGTAAAGAATCCGCCTGCAATGTGGGAGACCTGAGTTCGATCCCTGGGTTGGGAAGATCTCGTGGAGAAAGGAAAGGCTACCCACTCCAGTATTCCTGCCTAGAGAATCCCATGGACTGTAGAGTCCATGAGGTTGCAGTCGGACGTGACTGAGCAAATTTCAGTTTCACATGTGATGGAACTGCACAAAACTACATACACACACACACGCATGTGTGTAAGACTGGAGACAACAGAGTAAGGTCTGTGGGTTGTACCAGGGTAGAGAACTACACACACACGAATGCACGCCTGTAAAACGAGACATCCAAGTGAGCGCTGTGGGTTGTACCAAGGTCCTGTCTTTGCTCTTGTACAAGCTGCCTTTGTGGGAAACTGGGTGAAGGATATTTTTGTATCCTTTTGTATCCTCTCTGTATTTTTACAACTCCCTGTGAACCCGTAACCATTTCAAGACAAAAAGTTTAAAATGAGTTTGAAGGAAGCATAAAACTTACTTATGATAAACCATTTTCCTTAATCTAATGAATGGTAGGTGGCTCAGATGGTAAAGAATCTGCCTGCAGTGCAGGAGACTCATGTTCCATCCTTGGGTTGGGAAGGATCCTGGAGAAGGGAATGGCAACCTGATCCAGTATTCTTGCCTGGAGAATCCCACGGACAGAGGAGCCTGGCGGGCTGCAGTCCCGCCACGGTCTGTAAGACCTGGGGTCACAAAGAGTTGGTCACAGATGAGCAACTAACAGTTTTACGTTCATAGACAAGAAAAGGGAGGTATGCCAGATAGCTGGAGAGGAAAAGATGGCGGGAATACTTACAGAGTATATCTGCAATATCACACACCAGGCGCTACAGCAGATCTCGTCCAGTCAACACTCGGTCCAGTGAGGGGGCTGCTGTTGAAAAGCCTCACTTTCAGATGAGGAAACAGAGAGATGCAATCAAGGTCAGGCAGCTGGCATGTAGCAATGATATCAAAGTTAAGAGAACCACCTCAAAGCAAAGAGGATTTTAAGGAAAAGAAGTCATTACGACATCAAGAAGGCTTTAAAAGGTAGTTTAAAGCAGGCAGAGTAGGTGAAATGCTACAGATGTAAACCTCAGAATTTAAAATCCACGATACACATTAGCCCTGGATAACTGGATGCACTTGGCCAGAGAAGAATGAGAAACTGTGGTTATTTTTTATTTACCTTTAAGCGTCTGCTTAGAAATGAGAAGGGTGACGCTTCTTTAAAAGGTGCGATGAATGAAAATAGGGGATAAAAGTGAGCCAAAATTCAGAAATACCACAGAGAGGAAAACAAAGCTGATTATAACAAAGCCTATTCACAAAGAAAAGGGAAAGTCTGCAATCTTGTCAGAAGACAGTCAAGATAATCTGAATGAGGTTAGCAGAAGACAGGAATCTGCATACAATAACCACAAGGATAAGCAAGAGGAGTATTTGTCTGCAATAAAATAGTTTTAAAGACAATAATGCAGTTAGGCTTGGCTTCAGTCTGGCTTAGAAAAAGCAAGAGGAAACTTTCTGCCCTTCATCACTCCATCCATAAATTCAATGCAAATAATACGGTGGGGGGGGGGTGGGGGGAGTGGATGGGAGTTTTAAACAAGATTGGCCACAGCCGACAGCTAAGGCTGGGGTGACAGAGTGGAGACTTATTCTCAGAGCAGCTTTCGGGGCCTCTGGTGCCACCTGCACCACCAGCCCTGATCACATGGGAAAAAAAGCAAAAGGGGAGGCGACAACAGTGATAAATACACCACTGTTTTCGCGGGTCAGGTGAAAATGCTCACTCCTCAGAAATCTGCTTAAGAGAGCCTTAAGAGAAAGTCAGGGACACTGGAAAAGTAACACTGGCAGGCCCTTTAACACAGCAACTGCTCCAGGATGACGGAACAACGTTTTCATAAGTACAGTTTTTGAAGACTGCTCATCACAGCGTTGTTTACAATGGTGAGAAACCTGATACCTAAATTATCAAAGAGGGATTAAATATTATGGTAATGGAATACCAAAGGGGGATTAGATACATTATCGTATTCTTGTACAATGGAATACCGAGCAGCTATGTGAAGAAAGGGAGATATTAACTCACAACAACAGGGTATGAGGGCTTCCCTGGTGGTCCCATGGTTAAGACTAATCCTTTCAATGCAGGGGGTTGGGGTTCGATCTCTGGTCAGGGAGCTAAGACCCTACCTGCCTTATGACCAGAAAACAAAACATAAAACAGAAACAACGTTGTAACAAATTCATTAAAGACTTTAAAAATGATCCACATCAAAAAAAATTCTTACAAAAAAAAAGGTATAGCCAAGGAAGACAGGAACCAACTGAACGCTCTTCTGATTGGCCACAGTTGGAGCCGTTAGAGTGATACGATTGTACTGTACCCGACTATAACAGCAACATAGACATCCATCAGTCTGCAAAGATACAAATCAATGACTGGATAAATGAGTAACTGGGAGAGCAGACAAACGCCCTGTGCGGAAGATTCCAAACACCGTGGGGAGATCCCCTGCCCCGCCCCAAGGAGGTGGAGCAGGACCCTGCACTCCTGACTTGGGGGCTGCCTTCTTCCCAAGAGCACTGATGGAAAAGGGGCAAAGAGGAAGTTCGCAGGAGAACTTGACAAGCACCCCCTCAGCCAGGACACCAAGGTTAAAGTCACGTAGACAGGAGGTAGCCTTGAAACAATGCCATGAAAACCACACTCTGCCCCAGCAGTCTCTCTCCCCCAGACACACAACCCCAGCTGAACCAGGAGAAAAACACCAGACAGATCCCAGCTGAGGGTCACGAGACAATATCTGACCAGTGTGCCCCGCAGACTGTCCAAGTCATAAAAACCAAGAGAAGTCTAGGAGGCTGTCCCAGGCTAGAAAAGCCCGAGGAGACATGAGGACTCAAGCACGTAGTCCTGGTCGGGGTCCTGGAACAGAAAAAGACAAGAGATAAAAACTAAGGAAGTCTGAGGAAGTGTGGACTTTGGCTAATAACGACGTACCAACATTGGCTCATTAGTCCTGACAAACACACCACGCTAAGGTGAGATGTTGATGACAGCGGAAATGCGAACTCTCTGTACCAGCTTTGCAACAGTCTATAAACCCCAAACTGTTCTAAAATAAAAAGATTCGTTTTAAAAAAATGAAAAGGACAATTTTAATGAAGATATATCAACGCATGATGCTGTGGAATGGTGGCCAATATATAATAAATGAGAGATGAGTTACTAGACAGCACAGCGCTGGGCTGGAAGAAGCACAAGCTGGAATCAAGACTGCCGGGAGAAATATCAAGAACCTCAGATATGCAGATGACACCACCCTTATGGCAGAAAGTGAAGAGGAACTAAACAGCCTCTTGATGAAAGTGAAAGAGGAGAGTGAAATAGTTGGCTTAAAGCTCAACATTCAGAAAACGAAGATCATGGCATCTGGTCCCATCACTTCATGGGAAATAGATGGGGAAACAGTGGAAACAGTGTCAGACTTTATTTTGGGGGGCTCCAGAATCACTGCAGATGGTGACTACAGACATGAAATTAAAAGACGCTAATTCCTTGGAAGGAAAGTTATGACCAACCTAGATAGCATATTCAAAAGCAGAGACATTACTTTGCCAACAAAGGTCCATCTAGTCAAGGCTATGGTTTTTCCAGTGGTTATGTATGGATGTGAGAGTTGGACTGTGAAGAAAGCTAAGCGCCGAAGAACTGATGCTTTTAGACTCTTGAGAGTCCCTTGGACTGCAAGGAGATCCAACCAGTCTATTCTGAAGGAGATCAGCCCTGAGATTTCTTTGGAAGGATTGATGCTAAAGCTGAAACTCCAGTACTTTGGCCACCTCATGCGAAGAGTTGACTCATTGGAAAAGACTCTGATGCTGGGAGGGATTGGGGGAAGGAGGAAAAGGGGATGACAGAGGATGAGATGGCTGGATGGCATCACCAACTCGATGGATGTGAGTCTGAGTGAACTCCGGGAGTTGGTGATGGACAGGGAGGCCTGGCGTTCTGTGATTCATGGGGTTGCAAAGAGTCGGATACGACTGAGCAACAGAACAGAACTGAACTGAACTGAGACAGCACATGGCATAAAACTATTTTTGCTGAAAAAATACACATATACATATCTATATGCCAAAAAGTCTGGAAGACCAACCATACATCGAATCACCGACCTAGCGATTCTCACCACCTCCTTTGTACTTTTCTATAATAGTTGGTTTTGTTTCTCCACTGAGCACTGGACACATTTAACATTGAGCCTCATTAACCTCCATACTCAAGAACACTGTTGCTTTATTTGGGGGAAAAATTAGGCGTCTCACATAGAATTTATATAGAGTCCATCTCAGTTCAAAATAATATGCACTTATAAAATAGCTGAACTTTAACTTTTTCAAGAGGAAACATTTTAAAAGGCAGTACATTTTAAAAAGGCAAACATTTTAAAAGTGACGTAAAGTGTGGAATTTAATCCGACCTGGAGTGCAACCCTAGTTTCACCATTTACCGTCCGTGTGACCTTGGGCAGTTCAGTCACCTCCTCTGCCCTCATTTTAACAGTGGGGAAAGTGTAACCCAACAAGCCTACAGGTCTGCAGAACTGGCCTAACATTTATTTGCTTATTTATTAACATAAACGTATTTATATACTACATAAATACACTTTATCACCTCAAATTTTATTAGAAATTATCTGAGTGGTAGCAAAGAGTTCAATGTATGTCAAGAGCCTGACCCTACTGAGGCTCCATAAGGGCAATTGTTATTGTTACCAATAATAATAATATAACAAAAATTCAAGAAAAAAAAACATTATCAGAAAAAAATTTCACTTCTCAAAGACTGTAACAGAGAATACTCAGAGACAAGATCGGTATCTCAGCCCATGCCACACAATCTGCTGTGAGGTCCCAAAGCCTCTGCTAACTAGACAATCATTAGGGCAATTAAACACATTAACGCGCCCACAGGACTGCTGCTGAGAATACCAAGTGAAGGCCACTTGTCTGATCATAGCAAGCTTAAAACTAAACTTTAGAATAGTAATGTACCAAGTCTCCCTTGCTATGGAAATACAGTTTCCCTACCTGTGAATGGAATGTCAATACAAATTAACACCAGCCATAAAGCACAAACCAAACTGATTTAAATCCCTTAACTGCAAACAATGAACTTTACTGTAGATGTTTTAGACAAGATATATATTTTGATCAAAATTCAGGGCTGGTAGTTCCATCTCAATACTGATATTTAAAAATTATCCCAAATACAAGCCTTATAATGATATTAGTGGACTTTTGTAACAAAGCTAAACAACCCAGATCAGAAGAATTATTTGCCTCCAACTAAAACTTAACCCAGCCTGATTTATCATATGGTCTAAGACAGACCCGTATTTTAAGACCTGCTAATTTAGGAAGAGATGAATCCAACCATAAGCAAAATAATATTAAACCACTGTGCCAATTCTTCCTTGTTGTCATTGTTTAGGCACTAAGTCGTGTCCGACTCTTTCACTACACCATGTACTATAGCCTGCCAGGGTCCTCTGTCCACCGAATCTCCCAGGCAAGAAAACCGCAGCACGTTGCCGTTTCCTTGTCCAGGGGATCATCCCAATCCAGAGATCGAACCCATGTCTCCTGCACTGGCAGGTGGATTCTTTACCACTGAGCCACCAGGGAAGCCCGTCAATTTTTTTCTACTACACTAGAAAATGCAGATTGTGCAGTTTGGTTCTGTTGAACGAAGTTAATGTAAACACCTTTTGAAAGAACAAAAACATACATATAATCAGGAACTAAATTCAGGTTCACATAAAATTCAGGCATTGAGATTATAACCACACCAAGACTGATTTTATAACACATTCCAGTAAGTCTTCCTCCAACTTTTCTGAAGGCAGTTGTTACGAGAACCCATCCCAGTGATGTCACTCTAGCTAAACACTTTAAAAGCTAATGGCATATTTTTTTTTATCACATACACTTAAGGGAGCAAATTTTAAATTTGAGAATGGATGTGACTTATGGGAAGAAATAACTGTCATTGAGAACTACATCTGCAGGTAGACTAAGGGAAATAAACTTCTGGTTTAAAAAAAAAAAAGAGAGAGATTGACTATAAGGTTTTGAATAAGGTAAGTTTTCCTAAAAACTATAAAAGCATATGTGAAATGGGAATTCCAGCTGTTTTGGGCAGCAGCATTATCTACGCTGTAAGAGTGCACTCATCTCCCACGTTCTCTACCAGGTGTTGTGTTCGCCAAATTTTAAACAATTGAGTAAGGGACCACCCTCTAGAGCCACCTGGGAAGCCCATAAAGGAACCATATGGCCCCTTATACATATTACCTCCTTTAACCCGTGCAAGATTGCTAGACGATTGTCACTATTTCTAAGTGGAGACACTGTGTCTGAGAGCTTTAAGGAAGCTGTCCGATTCACACAGGTAATAAGGGAGGGACCACCGATGACTTTATAATCACAACACACACACCCATTATCTACACACTGTATCTGACATTCTGAGGTTTCTGACTTATACTTTCTCACTCTCCCAATTAATCTGTTCCTGTGACAGCAGCTGCTTATGTAAATATATGTTTGCATTTGCCCCACCGTGTTGCTATCGTTTGCTCATCAACAATTCCCTACTCAGTGACGAGCTTCTGGAGAGAAGAGCCCACACCCTGCCCATCCCTGGAACCTCAGACCACAGTGCTGCACTCGGCATGCCTGCACACAGTTAGTACCTAACCGTGGTTCTGACGTTGCTTTTACTAACTGCTCGTAAGTGGTGAACGTGACAGAGTCAGCTCCAAGATACCCGACAACCCCCATCAGAATGAGGGCAGGCCCTGGCAGAAAGGCTTCAGTATGGTCAGCGTCCATTCGTCGGGTGGTTCTTGAAAGGAGTGTTTAGATACTGCATTTTATGGGCTTCACTGGTGGCTAGGACGGTAAAGAATCTGCCTGCAATGTAGGAGACCCATATTCAATCCCTGGGTCGAGGAGGTCCCCTAGAGAAGGGAAAGGCCACTCACTTCAGTATTCTTGCCTGGAGAATTCCACGGACAGAGGAGCCTGCTGGGCTACAGTTCAGGGGATCGCAAAGTCAGAGACGACTGTGCAACTCGCACTGTGTGCTTTACAGGGTTTTCCTTTTTTACGTTTAATAAAGCGGCATCCGTACTCACATTAGTCTACTTCCAGTAGTTTATACACACAGCACCACACTCATAACACACGCAAGAATGAACGAAAAATATGACAAGGTAAATCATCAGCAGCATAATATTTTGCTAAAAAGCTACCTTTTCATCAGGACTCCAGAGTCCAAAGGGGCAAAAGTATACAACTTATATGCTTTCCCAGGCAAGAAGCTAACAGGGTTGGTTATTAATGACACTTTGAGACTGTTACAAAATGACACAGGTTAATACTTAAGGAGACATCAAGTCTCAAAATAAAATATTTACAAGATTAAGTTTGTTTTGTTATTCAAGTCTTAGAACTTGAAAGTATTAAAAAAAAAAAAAGATGACCTTGTATTAACATTCGTTCACAGAATTACTGATACTTTTTATTCTTTAAGGGGACCTTTTACCTAATAAATCTTAAGTGTCTGCGGTTTGTGGTTTTAGTTTTCCTTCTACTTCTAGAAATTGATTATGTGTCCTTTTGTGGTATTTACCTTTCTCTTCTCATTTTCCACCCACCCCTACCCCCAAACCTGCTTTGAATGCCTGTCTTTACTCTTTCAAGGCAAGGCAGTGAATTGAAATGGCAAGAACTCTTGAATAAAAAGTTAAAAATGCCAGCATCATATGATTACCCTCTCTTTGGAGTAAGCTTAGTCTTCTAGAATACCAATCTAATTCTTAGAAGCAGAAAACACAGGAAGCTCAATGTTCCAAGGAAAGTTAATAATAACTGATTCATCCTGGCTACCCAGGAAATACACAGCAAGGACGTGGGTTCCATGCAAATACAGACAACAAATTCATCTAGTAATGCCTGCCACCCAGGGACAAGGAAAATAGAAAAAGGCTCATGGAGCAAATATACAAAAGGTATAGGAAGGAAACAACACAAATGCAGTGTGCTGAGCAGGAATGAGAGCTCGATGAAACCCATGGCAGACCAGGGAGCTCTACAGACAGAAGAGACAAGGGGGAGAAGTCATCACCCAAGGGGAGGCGGCAGAAACGAGCGGGGCAAGGAGGGCAATGGGGACCAACAAGAGATAACCAGAAAAGGCTGGAGGGGCTGGCTAGAAAGGGGTACGCCCAAGGATAGGAGGCTAAAGAGAACAGAAAGCATTCTCGATGGGAGGCTGAGTCACAGAAAAAGGCAGGAAGGAAAGACACCAAACAAGAAATTCTGGACAGATGAGAAATAAATGCTAAAGTGAGACCAGGCGACAACTAGCTAGGGCAGAAAGGCAAAAGAAGGAGTGAGGTAAAAGAAGTGAGGTGAAAGGAAATATTGGGGAAAAAAAAAAAAAAGACAAACGGTTTCAGGAATTTCACTTTATTAAATTTTAAAACCTGTTTTGTTTCGTTCCTCTGTTCGATAAAACTTGATTAAGAACAATGGTTTCCACAGTCTCCAGAGGAGAAAAAGTATTGATGAGGTCAACTGACTTGGCAAAAGTTAGAAGAGCTGAAAACAGTACAATTTACTCATGTCTGTTAACCATCTTAGCTCTAACCCACACTGATTTTCACACTGACCATGTGTACACACACATCAATGACCTTAATGATCAACTGCTTCATTTGTTAATCACAAAATCTTCCTCTCTCACTTTTTCTCTTTTTGGGCTTATCAGTGTTTGGAGAAATCCCTGATTCTTACTATCGCCCTAAAAAAGAAAGGGCAGAGTAAGAACGTGGCCTTTACATCAATATTGCTGAAAAGAAGTCTGATGGAAGCTTAAAACAAGGTTAGCACAATAATGGGGAAAAGATGTAA
Source organism: Oryx dammah (assembly GCF_014754425.2). Lineage (NCBI taxonomy): Eukaryota > Metazoa > Chordata > Mammalia > Artiodactyla > Bovidae > Oryx > Oryx dammah. Next base: position 35,998,723 of record NW_024070191.1, read on the forward strand.
ATTTCCTGTAAATTCTGCATCTGGGCTCCTCCATAACTAAAAACAGAACATAGTGATCATGCTTCATTTCCCTCTAGAAAATAGAGGAAGAAAACAAAAGACCGAATAAGAACATAAAAACAGTTAAAAAAAAAAAAAAAGACCCATTCTGAAAAAGAATGACAATTACTCTACTCTTGATCCTAGGAAAGTCTGTTTGCAAAGCTATGATTCACATAATTTTTATTTTTAAGCTGAAAAAATACAGTCATCGGATTTTTCAAAAAATCCTTGCAAGGAAAAAGCAGGCACACACAGAAGCCGGAGGAAGATAAAGGAAATGAACCTGAAGTCACAGAGCTCTGAACAATCACTGAGAAGAAGCAATTCCTCGATATCCAGCACTTCGAGGAATTCTTCAGTGAAAGTCAATGTTTGGGGCCAGCATCCTATACAAGATCCCATTTCCCCTATTATATCAACTACTTTCCTATCCACACAGAAAGAAACTCTGATTGTAAGCAGATTACCAGCTTTAGCAGTAGAGGAAAAAATAACTCAAACAGTACACACTAAAGCAATGGGTTAACAAAGACCATGTAAGACACCCATGAGTAGTGCCACTTCGTATTTGCAGAACTATCTTCTTTCAGCTGCTCAAAAATCCTAAATGGCATTGGGTTGCTTCTTGAAATTTGCCTTTTCTTCATTTTTTTTTTAACCATTCTTCCATGAATATTATATCAGGTCACTTGGCCCTACGGTCTATTCACAGGCATCTGCCATGATTATTTACTTCTGGGAACGGCTGCTGTTCCAAGGCACTGGGACACGTCTTGAAGGAACCAACCTGGTTCTCTGTCCCTACTGACGGCATGGTGAGAAAAGGGTTCTCTAAGCTCAGAGAAGATGTGGAAGCCAAACTGTGCTGCTTCCAAGGTAAGATGCCCTGAAAAGAAAAGAAAACAAACAAACAAACAAAAAAAACAGTTAGAAATCAACCAGATTTCAAAACAAAAGAAACTCTAATAAAGTAGTGAAAATTCTCACTAAGACTGAACAATAAGTAACTCATAAAAAATTTCAATCTTTCACTTCAGCTTTAAATATTCTATAGTTTCCAAAAAAAAAAAAAATGTTACAGGGCATCACAAGTTACATAATAAAAAATACTGCAAATAACTTGCTGTTCCTGAAATTAACAAAAAGTATCCATTAAAATTATAAAGAAATTTTGGTGACTGACATTGTGATCTTCACCTTGGCCAGGACAGAAGATGGGCTTTGAGAAAACATTATTTCCCTGTGTTCATATCTGACTTGGAAATGGTATGAACAAGTGTGATTTATATGGAGCCATAAAGTGAGTTACAGAATTGATGCCCTGGAAAATTTCTTCCAGCCATAAAACTCTGAAATTGCACACTATCTGGTGACAAAATCTTAAACCACTGAGCCAGCTGTAGGCAAGCCATTTAACTTTGCCCTGATTCTCTCGTCTATAAAATACAGGGCTTGTTCTTCCAATGATGGGTACCAGGATCACCTGAGGAGGACTTAAAATACAGCTGCTCCTCCAGCCGTGGCTCTCAAGAGCTCTAATCTCTGGATTAGGTGGAGGCATCTCTGACTGTCACCGCATAAGGAGCCCTGGGTCGTTCTGTCTACACTCGTGCTTAAACCACCGCCATCCTGGTCAGGGTGCCGCTCCACCACCCTTCAGGGTCATAAAACTGGGCAGGAGGGACAGCATTACCCCAGCTTGACAGGTTTAAGACAAATGAATCACTGCATCATCGTCTCTTTCTCTAAAAATCCCCCGTTCAGAGAAGAGGCCGAAACTAAGACTGAAGCTAACATGCCAGTTGGATAACAACACTTCCATGTAGATTCTTTTAGCCCCAGCTGTAGCCTTGGATACTTAAATAGAACACAACTGCGGGGAACATTCACAGCCGTGAATGTTCGCTGACAGGCCACCCAGAATATGAGCTGATGTTAAAAGGAGAGCAAATTACAAGGCTGTCCCCCGACCCCCCCAGCAGAAGCGATGTGTCCCCCAGAACACGCACCTGCAGAGCTGCTAACCAGGCCCAGGCCTGCTCCAGGGCACCTCCTCCTCGGATTCCAGGGCCAATGGCGGTGCTCCCTATCGGCGGGGTCGTGTGGGTTCAGTGGACTCTGTCGGCGCCCAACACCCACAAGATAACACTGTCGTCTCCCAACTAAAGGGACACAAAACTGGGCTTTCGAAGAATACCGTTTTCCTTTATCTTGCTGGGCTCTGTTTACGGGCCCTCATCCAAGTCCACGTGGCTTCCGAGTGACCTCCCTCCCGGTCTCACACCAAACCAACAGTGCTGTTTTACTTTTTTTTTTTTTCCACCAGAGAAATGCGACTTGGTTGGAAGAGGCCTCTGGGCCCCAAGAGTGTGCTCGATTGTCCAAGACAAGCTGAAGAAGTGGGTCAAGATTTCATGTAAGGACCAGGCAACCGGATAGATGGGCACCAGAAGCCTTCCGTGACACTCCCATCCTGGGAAGTTACATTCACTAGGGGTTTAAAAGCGTTTTTTAAAAAAATGGTAGTAACCAGTTCATTCAGTACTGTTTTATTTGACATGAGCAGACACTGAATTAGTATCCTAAACAGTCACGGCCCTTTGTCCTTGTGAATCACTGTCCTAGAATTCAACAAGAGTCTACCACGCAAGAGTCCTACTCCGCACTCAGCCTTGAAATGCAAAATTCGGTTTCTCTTCTTGGTGCTTTCAGTCATATCAAAATAGAGTCCCCTCAACCATTTCATTATCAACCTCTTCTGCCTAGAAAATCTGGCACTGCTTCTGCAGCTGAGAGTCACTGCCACTGTGAATGCTACTTTGAAATTGTAAAAGAGTTTGTACAGCTGAGAAACTAGGGTCAAGTTCTAGCTCTCTCTTCTATCTTTGATAAAGTAAAGCTCTGGGGAGAATCCACACTGATTCCAGAGCCAGGCTGCCTGGGGTTCACATCCCATCTCCCTAGCTTACTTCTTGCATCATGATCTCAGGCACGTGGCTGAATCTCTCTGTGCCTGATTCTCCATGTAAAAAGTGGGGCTATAACGGGATAACAGGATTGTTTTGAGAGTCAAATAAATCTAGATGCAAAAGTACAGTCTAAGCACTCCACTGATAGTAGCTATTATTATTTGCTTTGCTGCTGCTACTAAGTCACTTCAGTCGTGTTCAACTCTGTGTGACCCCACAGATGGCAGCCCACCAGGCTCCCCCGTCCCTGGAATTCTCCAGGCAAGAACACTGGAGTGGGTTGCCATTTCCTTCTCCAATGCATGAAAGTGAAAATTGAAAGTGAAGTCGCTCAGTTGTGTCCAACTCTTAGCAACCCCATGGACTGCACCCTACCAGGCTCCTCCATCCATGGGATTTTCCAGGTAAGAGTACTGGAGTGGGGTGCCATTGCCTTCTCCGATTATTTGCTTTATGTAACTCCAAATTCTTCTACTGTTCCACATGTATACACAGTGTTTGTCCAAATAAGACAGTACTCACTTGAGGCCTGGGACCACACCTTGAGTATTTCTGACGCTCCCCCATGGTACCCACTAGTCACTTAAGAGGTAAAAACGAACCTACTCGGTATAGATTGTTATACCGGATGAACAAGGAAGGTCTCAAACACAGACCTGTACAAACATGTATTCCCTGCCCTCGAGCAGCCTGTGTTTTGGGTGGGGAAACAAAACAAAGGGAAACACTCCTGCTGTAACAATATAAAGCCATAAAGGGTTGAATGCCAAGGGCTCCTTGCGAGCTGGGGCCCTGGAGAGGGCGAGCCTGCAGTGGCCCTCCCTGCCCCTGGAGGCGAGTGAGACTTCCACAAGAGGCGGGCACAGAGAGCGGATTCCAGCATACCTAGTCATCCCACAAACATTCACTGCACACCTTCCGCAGGCCGAGATACGGCTATGAAGGACCTAGAAGAGGTCCCCAGCACCGCAGGATGTACAAGGGCACTCAGTCCCCATGACAGCTGAGTTCTAAAGGAAGGAGGAAGGGGTGTTCTCCTCTCAGATGGCACACAACACCGCTTCAATGCCTCACAGACAGGAGCCAAGGCTGGCGTTACGGCCGCTCCGGCTTCCAACAATGGCAAACATACAAGTTAATAACTTTTCCTGTTCTGTACTCTCAATATGCTCCACTGTTTATGAAGCACATTAAAGAGACATTCTCTATTACTTCTGAACACAAATAACGTATAAGAGGTTTACAGAAACACACAGTCAGTATTATTGGAAAGGTTTTCAGAGGCTATGGAGGCCCAAATGAAAGCCAGTTCATAAAGCCCCGTGCTCTGTCTCCTGCCACTCTTTCCCTTCCTTCCCTCTTCTACTAGGGCCTGCCCACAGACATCAAGTATCTCCCAGGGAAGTGCCTGAAGATGCATGTGGTGGCAGGAAGCAGTTAGTCACGATGGGCGGAAGGATTAACACTTGCATCTTTGTCTTCTACAGCCTTCCACTGATGACAAACCTCCACTCATCTCCTCCAGGAAGAGGATGCCTTCGGGTAAAGGAACCTCTTATAAATATCAACTGGCAAAAGCGTTCTCAATCCCTTACTGATAGCGGACCGCTATACAAAGATGGGTCAAGTCCAACACGCTCTCATCACAAATAAGACACGTTTCTGAGCGCTTCCCTCACCCTCGGCAGGCCTTTCAACCGCTTCTACTCTCACAGGATGCACACTGCTGGATCCCACCATCGCCCCTGGAAACAGAATCATCTTTTCTTTTTTTTGGTTTTGCCCTGTGCAACTTGCCCGGCCCAGCGATGGAAACCACGCCCCCCTGCACTGGAAGTACCGTCTTAACCACTAGACGGCCAGGGAAGACCCAGAATAAACTTGATTAAGGATGTCCAAACTACTCAATTAAATCCAGTCAAAAATTTCTTAATGCCCAAAGTACTGGACTCGAATATGTTTAAGACATTCAAAGGCAAACTGAAAAATGAGATAAGAACCCCTACAACATATGTTACAGGAACATTCTTAACCTTCATGTACCCATGAATGTTAGACTCATCAACAAAGTAACAGTCAACCCACTGTTTTTTATTCCCTTGGTTTGGTACTGGAAAATCACCCTTCCTGTATGTCATTTGTTAACCCCTTAATTAGGAATGTCACTAAGAGACTAAACAGGTTAAGAGGAGACCTTTCACCAGGGGCAATTAAGGCTTTCCAACATTTACTTTTTCTGAACGTCCAAGCACAGCCTGTTGATTGAGTGACAATGACATGTAATGGGAACTTTGATAAAAAAGACACACAGGGCTTTGGAAACTACTGAATACTCCAATAAAGGGACTAATTGCAATTTCATGCAATTGAAAAGCCATCTTCCAACCTGAAAAACACATTTACTCAGTCATTTTATATTGCCAACATCCTTGTTTTACAAAAACAGAAAGAGAAGCAATTAATGTACATATTCACCATTTGGACACATTCAAATCCAACTCGTGTACTCAAGTATTTAAGAGTAACCTATGTTTATGCAAAAAGTTATCCCAAAGATTAAATGAGATAAAGCGTGTAGATGATTTGAAACAAGTCTGGCAAACAAGAACTACTCAACATTGCCCAGTGTTACTGTTCCTAATTTTCCAACTTTGTAATCATACTAAACAGTTGTAAAGCATGATTATGTATACATAATGTATACAAGCTAATACGTGTTACTACTAGAAATAAAGACCAAACAATGCTATTCATCTAGACAGAGGTGAGTTTAATTTGAACAGAATGATCCGAAAAGCAGCAGAGAAAACTTGCCACGGGGTAGAATGTTAAATGTTAGCTCTAATCTCTGCTTATCAACTAAGGACACAACCTCTACGTCGTCTAGTGCGAATTATAATCAGCAGTCAGCTGATCCTAGAGAACTGGCTCAAAATGAACAGTTAAGACCTCAACCTCGTGGTTAAGGGGCCATTTACTTGCGAGGCTGCGCCAACCACTGAAATCTGATTACTTCAATACTGACGCTGAAATCCTGCATAAATTCATTACACATCTCTTGCCGGAATTTTTTTTGCAAGTCCTTACACACACACAAAATTATACCCCAAAGCCACTTAAACTGACAAGAGTACATCATCCTGGGCGCATCCGGCTTTTAAAACATTTCAGTCGCTTCGGCCACGCATCATTTACGATGACAGGGAATCACTGACGATGACAGGGAAAGCGCAAAAGCCAGTTTGGAGAGCACGTGCTTTCCTAAGTCAATACGAAAAGTAACCCTACGCCCACATCACGAACTGGGGGGGGAAAAAATCTTCGCGTTTCCAAGCTGAATCTCGACCCCGGGCGGGGGCGGCCAAGGCACACGCCCTCCTCGCTCGCCGGGCCGGCGCCACGGCTCCCGGGAGCCCCCGTCCCTTCGCCCCGCGCGCTCGGGCGCACCGCGGCCGGACGCAGGTGGACTCCAGGCCGGGGCGGCCGGACGCGGGCCACCGAGCCCCGGGGGGCCGCGGGGAGGGGCCGGCGCCGCGAGGCCGGGGAGGGGAGCCGGGCCGCACTCACGCGCCCGCGGGCGGCCGCGGGGCCGTCGCCGCGTCTCCCCGGGTCGCGCCCTGATAGGGGAGCGGGGCGGGGCGGGGTGGGTGAGGGGGAAAGACCTGGCTCCTCGTTCCCTCCGGAAGCCGCCGGGCAGGCAGGAAGTGACGAAGCAGACGCTGTCCGGTCCGCGCGGGAACCGGGTCCGCGCGTCCGGTCGCCGGCGCGGCGCAAAGAGCCCCCTCGGAGCAGCCCGGCCG